>NW_024070196.1:43769251-44186307 GCF_014754425.2 Oryx dammah | reverse complement strand
TTTGGTTGCTCAGCACTGACCTCTCCGTGGGGCTGGCCAGTGCTTCAGGGGGTCTTTATGTGCCTGCTCCAACCTTGGGTTTGGTTGCTCAGCACTGACCTCTCCGTGGGGCTGGCCAGTGCTTCAGGGGGTCTTTATGTGCCTGCTCTGCCCTTGGATTTGGTTGCTCAGCGCTGACCTCTCCAGTTTTGGTGGTGTGGTTTAGTTGCTAAGTTGTATCCAACTCTTGCGACCCCATGGACAGTAGCCTGCCAGGTTCCTTCGTCCATGGGATTATCCACACAAGAATACTGAAGTGGGTTGCCATTTCCTTCTCCAGGGGATCTTCCTGACCCAGGAGTCAAGACTGGGTCTCCTACATTGCAGGCAGATTCTTTACCGACTGATCTATGAGAGAAGCTGTAGCTGAACCCAACTTCCCTTCTAGGAATCTGACCCTTCTCCATCTCTTCATACTCAATTTTTGGTCAAAACCAGTCTAGTTGTTGCTAGAAAGATACTTTTTTAGATGTGATTAGCATTTTTTTTAAATTGTGCTAAAAAGCACATAATGTAAAATTTACCGTTTTAACCATTTTTATGTGTGCAGTTCAGAAGTATTAATTATATCCATAAGGTGCAGCTATTACCACCATCATCTCTAGAAAGTTTTCATCTTCCAAACTGAAACTCTGTCCCCACTAAACACCAACTCCCCCTCCCCCTCCTCCAGCCCTTGGCGCCCACCATTCTACTTTCTGTCTCCATGGATTTGTGTGCTATAGGGACCTCAGATACGTGGAGTTATGCAGGATTTGTCCTTTCGTAGCTGAATTATTTCACTGAGCCTGTCCTCAAGGTTCATCTGTGGTGCAGCAAGTGTCAGAATTTCCTTCCTTTTTGAGGGTGAATAATACTCTTTTGTGTGTGTATACCACATTTGGCTTATCCATTTGTCTTACCATGGACAACTGGGTTGCTCCTAGTGTTATTCAGTCACTCAGTCATGTCCAACTCTTTGCAACCCCATGGACTGCAGCACACCAGGATTCCCTGTCCTTCACCATCTCCTAGAGTTTGCTCAGATTCATGTCCATTGAGTCAGTGATGCTATCTAACCATCCTATCCTCAGCCACCCCCTTCTCCTTTTGCCTTCAGTCTTTCCCAGCATCAAGGTCTTTTCCAATGAGTCCATTGTTTGCATCAGGTGGCCAAAGTGTTGGAGCTTATCTTCTGCACCCATCCTTCCAATGAATATTCAGGGTTGATTTCCTTTAGGATTGACTGGCTTGATCTCCTTGTAGTCCAAGGGACTCTCAAGAGTCTTCTCCAACACCACAGTTCAAAAGCATCAATTCTTTGGCTCTCAGCCTTCTTTATGGTCCAGCTCTCACATCCAAACATGATTACTGGAAAGACCATAGCTTTGACTAGATGGACCTTTGTTGGCAAAGTGACGTCTTTGCTTTTTAATATGCTGTCTAGTTTTGTCATAGCTTTCCTTCCAAGGAAAGCTCCTATGTTTTAGCTATTGTGAACAAATGAAGCTGTGAATAATAGTGAACATGGGTGTACAAATATCTCGTCAACACTCCTCTCAATTCTTTTGGCTGTATGTACACAAGTGGAACTACCAGATCACATGATGGTTCTATTTCCCATTTTTTAAAGAACCACCGTATTGTTTCCCACAGAGGTTGTGCCATTTTACCTCCCACCAACACTGCCCAAGGGTTTCAGTTTCTCCACTTTCTCCCCACCATTTATTTTCTTTCTGGGAGTAGCAGTCTTAATGGGTATGAGGTGGTATCTCGTTGTAGTTTTGACTTACCTTCCCTTAACGCTGGGCTGGAAGAAGCACAAGCTGGAATCAAGATTGCCAGGAGAAATATCAATCACCTCAGATATGCAGATGACACCATCCTTAAGGCAGAAAGTGAAGAGGAACTAAAAAGCCTCTTGATGAAGTGAAAGAGGAGAGTGAAAAAGTTGGCTTAAAGCTCAACATTCAGAAAACGAAGATCATGGCATCCGGTCCCATCAGTTCATGGGAAATAGATGGGGAAACAGTGGAAACACTGGCTGACTTTATTTTGGGGGGCTGCAGATGGTGACTGCAGCCATGAAATTAAAAGACGCTTACTCCTTGGGAGGAAAGTTATGACCAACCTAGATAGCATATTGAAAAGCAGAGACATTACTTTGCCGACTAAGATCCATCTAGTCAAGGCTATGGTTTTTCCAGTGGTCGTGTGTGGATGTGAGAGTCGGACTGTGAAGAAAGCTGAGCACCGAAGAATTGATGCTTTTGAACTGTGGTGTTGGAGAAGACTCTTGAGGGTCCTTTGGACTGCAAGGAGATCCAACCAGTCCATTCTGAAGGAGATCAGCCCTGGGATTTCTTTGGAAGGAATGATGCTAAAGCTGAAACTCCAGTACTTTGGTCACCTCATGCAAAGAGTTGACTCATTGGAAAAGACTCTAATGCTGAGAGGAATTGGGGGCAGGAGGAGAAGGGGACGACAGAAGATGAGATGGCTGGATGGCATCACCGACTTGATGGATGTGAGTCTGAGTAACTCCGGGAGTTGGTGATGGACCGGGAGGCTGGGCGTGCTGCAATTCATGGGATTGCAAAGAGTTGGACACGACTGAGCGACTGAACTGAACTGAACTGACCATTTGAATATCTTCTTTGGATAAATAGCTTTTCAAGTTCTTTGTCCATTTTTCAATCAGCTTGTCTGTGGTTTTCAGTTAAGTTTTAGAAGTTCTTGCCATATTCTGCACACTAATCTATATAACTTAGAAATATTTCTCCCATTTTGTGAGTTGTCTTTTCACCCTCTCAGTAGTATCCTATCACTCTCAAAATGTACAAAAGTTTTCTTTTTATAAAGTCTTACCTCTCTATCCTATAATCATATGGAATCTCAATGGACACTAACTAGCCAAAGTAAAATATCTTGAGAAAGAGGACTAAAGTTGGAGACTTGGAGTACAGCAGATTACCCTCCATAAAGTCAGTTCACCTATGGCAAGATAGGAGCATCTCTCACTGTTGCTCCTGAGTTGAAAGGGAGGAAGAAGAGGGAAGAGGAGGGGGATGCAAGGCGGAGGCAGGTGGATGGGGAGAGGATATGGAGAAGGAGGAAGAAGGATGGACACCAGCTGAGTTTACTACCTTGCCTGGCAAGGAAGAAGGAGCCAGTGAGGAAATCCTGAGTAGTCATTTGAAGGGAATACTTGTGGATTGGGGGCATTTGAAAGAGGGGTTCGTATGAGGGACTGATGGCCAACACTACAGATGGATGGAGGAGGGAAGGTTTATGTGATCAGACAAGACAAACTCCCGCTCACTGGTCAGTCTTCTCAGGGTCTAGCACCCTGGGTCACTCTGCATTCACCATCAATCCTCAGCTTCAATGATTGAATCAATTGGCATGAAACTCAGCCGTGGTGTCCAGCCTCCTCTGTGGCCCCAGAAAGTCCCACTCCTGCCGGTCGTGTCCTGGGAAAAACCTCCCATGTTAAATCAGGTCGATGTGTGACACCAATAGCATGTGGGAGAAACAGTGAAGCATGACTTCCAAAAGCAGGTCATAAAAGATGTGGCACCTTTCCCCATATTCCATATCCTGTGGGATTGCTCACCCTGGGTGGAAGGAAGCGGCCCCACGGAGCCCCGTGAGAGCACCATCTTGGAAGTGGATCAGCCTCAGTCATTCTTCGAAGGATGAAGTCCCTGCTAGCAACTTGAGTGTAACCTCAGGAAAGACCCTGAGCTTGGACACCCTGCCAGGCCTCTCCTGAATTTCTGATGCCAAAAAAAAAAAAAATGTGCAGGATAGTAATTATGATTTAGGCTGCTGGTTTGGCGGAGGGGTGTGTGCACTGTCGTTTCAGTCATGTCTGACTCTCTGCGATCCTGTGCACTGTAGCCTGCCAGGCTTCTCTGTCCATAGGATTCTCTAGGCAAGAATACTGGAATGAGTTGCCGTGTTGTCCTCCAGGGGATCTTCCTGATCCGGGGATCGAACCTGTGGCAGGTGGATTATTTACCACTAACACCACCTGGGAAGCCTTTTGGCTTGTGGGGGTAGGGATTTAATTTGTTACACACTGTTGATATAGTTCCTAAGCATTCACAACCACAAGAGAAAATATTTTCTTTTATATGCTTCTGAGTTACCCTTGATCAGAGGGGACCCAAAAGAGGATGGCATGTGCCCCAGTGTTTCCCAGTGGGATGAGGAGCAGGAACATTTCTTATTTACAGTCTTTTGTGGGTTGGATTGTGTCCTCTCAAAATTCATATGTTGGAGTCCTAACCCACAGAAACTCAGAAGGTGACCTTGTTTGGAAATAGAGTCATGGCAGATATAATTGGTTAAGATGAAGTTGTTCTGGCCATCCTAATCTAATACAGCTGTGTTCTTATTAAAAGAGAGATTTGGGGACTTCCCTGGTGGTCCAGTGGTTGAGAATCCACCTTGTAATGCAAGGGATACAAGTTCAGTCCCTGGTCCGGGAAGATTCCATGTGCCACCAAGCCACTAAGTCCCTGAACCATAACTATTGACCCCAAGCGCTTAGGAGCCCATGTGCGTTACAAAAGATCCATCATGATGAACAAACATCTAGTGTGCCAAAATGAAGACCCGATAGCAAAATAAATATTTTTTAATTGAAAAAACAAATGAAAGATAAATTTGGACATAGAGACACACACAGGGAGAAGCCGTGTGGCTACAAAGGCTGAGGCTGGAGGAATGTGGCCACAAGCCCCGGGATGCCAAGAGTTGCTGGACCCAACCAGAAGCTAGGAGGGGCAAGAAAGGCACCCCATTAGAGCACAGACCGGCAGACACCTTGACTTCAGACTTCCAGGTTCCAGAACGATGGAAGAATAAACGTCCGCTATGTTGAGGCCACTCTGTGTTGCTGTGTGATGGCAGCCCCAAGACACTGGCACAGCTGGCACAATGAATCTGCACAATGGTGTGTATCACCGTGCTCTTTATAATGGGATAGATTGCATGACTGTCCCCAGATATTTCCTGGCCCTCTATGAGGAGTTGCCTATCTCTGTCTCCTGATGGCAGGCTCTGGTATGGTCTCACCTGGGGCAGTGAGGTGTGAACGGAAGCTTCCAGAGCCCTTGAGTGGCAAAACCCTCTCCCCTCTGCCATGCCACCAGCAATGGCCTGGTCAGGCCTTGCTGCTCAGCACACTGGGCCCAGTGTGAAATGGCCCTTTTTTGTTGTAATCGTTAGTCTTTAGGACAGCTGCCCATAGGAACACATCACCAAGACTCACTCAGCAGTAACACCATTGGAGAGGGGAGAGTCCAGGGATAAGAGGCTACCAAACCAACGGGACCCATTTCACAAAGGAATACATTGTGACCACTAAAATCATGTTGTGAGAAATACAATGTTCAGGATATATTGCATGTTTAATTATTTATTTATATTTATTTTTGGCTGCACTGGCTCTTCGTTGCTGTGCGCGGACTTTCTCCAGCTGCAGTGAGCAGAGTCCACTCTCTAGTTGCAGAGCACGGGCGCCAGGGCACGGAGGCTTCAGCGGTTGCTGCTCACGGGCTCAGTACTTGTGGCACAGGGGCTTAGTTTCTCCACAGCATGTGGGATCTTCCCAGATCAAGGATTGAACCCATGTCCCCGGTGTTGGGAGGTGGTTGTTAACCATTAGACCACCAGGGAAGTCCTAGATTGCATTGAAAAAAACAAAACAAAACATGTCATGTGGAATTTGGGCTGGATTTGGTTAATGCAAGGAGCACTGTTTGCACTGAAATGCAAATGGAAGCTCTGCTGAGTTATAGCCTTACAGGCAGCACACATTCTCTTATTCATCCTTCTATTCATTTTACAAATCATCCACAATAAAGCTAAGTTTATTGTAACCTGATCAGGGAAAAGAATGCTTTACTTCTGCACATATTAAAACACAAAGAATGGCCAAAATGTCACCAGTAATGTACCTTTTTGCACACCACATATTTAAACAGCAGACCCTTTACCCTTTCTGCCAGCCCTCCAGCAGCTCTCCTCCTAAGCTGGGCAGCTCACCCCTTCCTGGGACCACATCTCAGCAAATGTTTCAGGCTGGACAGTTGAAGTTTCACTGTAAACCAAGAGGTTCATCTTTATTTCTAGGCAACTTATTGAAAAGCCTCCTAAAATCTACTAACTTCCAGGATGAAAATCATTATGCCTGCTGCCTCCCCCAGTCACTCAAAGCTGGAGCACCTATGGAGCAGAGTCTCCTGAGTCCGTCCTCACGGCAAGAGATGCTTTACAAGTGCCTACAGAGTGAAAGTGACCACATGACCCCACTGGACTCCTCAGTGCCTCCCAAGCCTCACTGTACACACCCCACAGGCCACCTGAAGTCAACTCCCCATCATCAGCCCCCTCTGACTCTGCCTTGGGCAGTCAGTTAGCTTCTGCCACAGTCGTCATCTTAACAAGTTACCCTAAAACACAGTGGTTTTCAGCAAATATTCATTTGGCTCACCAGTCGGCAGATCCATGAGTAAACTGGGCTGTGTGTGTGAGGGGGGCTGGTTCTCCTGGTCCAGCCTGAGCCCCTTCTGTCTTTGGGGGTGAGATGGCTGCTGGTTGGTCTAGACTGGTCTGGGCTGGGATGGCTGGGCCCTGCTTCATATCTCTCATCCTGCAACCACAGCCCTGGATGTTGTCATGGTGACGGTGGGGGGAGGGAAGAAAGCAGAGGTGCAGGCACTTCTCCCAGACTCTGCAGTGTCCCATCTACTGTTATCCTATTGACCAGAGCAAGTCCCACCTCTCTAGGGGATCCACTCTGGACAGGATGGGCAGCCCAGTCAATGGCAAAGGAGGGTAGGGTCCCGGGCCTACAACACAGCTGGTCCCCCGCACTGACTGCTGTGCTCTGGGACCTGGCCGAGTCTGTCTCTCCTCATGACATGGCCCAGGCCGAGCCCTTGGCCCAGGCCACTCTTACCACCTCCTCCAATCACATGTGACACTCAGGTCAGACCTACTTCCTTGGAGAAGCCTCTATGCACACCCCAGACCTAGAGGGGCCCCTGGTCTGCACCCTCCCACTCATTTGACCCCTTCCCTCTGGCTCTTCCACAGTGTAGAACAGCAGACAATGTTTTGATGAGCCATCCTTGGCCAGAAGCCCAATAAGGATGAAGGCCATGTCCATGAGGGGACTTCCCTGGTGGTCCAACGGTTAAGAATCTGCCTGCCAGTGCAAAGGACACTGGTTTGATCTCTGGTCCAGGAAGGTTCCACACACCGTAGAGCAACTAACCCCATGTGCCACAACTGCTGAGGCCCATGCACCCTAGAACCCATGCTCTGCAACAAGAGAAGCCACCACAGTGAGAAGCCCGTACACCTCAGCAAAGAGGAGCCCCTGCTTGCCACAACTAGAGAAAAGCCTGAGCACAGCAGCGAAGACCCAGAACAGCCAAAAATAAGTAATTAAACATTTTAAAACAAAAAGTCCACAAGACTTTTATCATGTTTACTCCCAGCACAGAGAGCGATGTGGCCTTTGCTCACTGGCCAGTGGGTGACAGATGAATGAGCAAGCAGAGTTAAGAATCCTGGGGCTTTGTTAGGTAGGAAGTTAGACATGAGCAATGAGGGGAGGCCTGGCTGAAAGGGATGCAGGCCCATCCCTAAAGTCCATCCCAGACACACCCAGGAGAACTCACAGATATGCTACAAAATAGCCACAGAGACTTCTTCAACTCCTGCACATGCCCCCTGGGCACACAGTGGGTACAAAATGACCACAGGGGCTTTCCCAAGTAACCCTAGGCAGTTAGGAACCCATTAAGGGCTCAGGAATATTCTACATCTAATTATAACAGGTGGAATTATGAGAAGACATAAACAATGCAACTTGCTGTTATATAACCTATAATTGCTAACGGCCTTGAACATATATCCATTTGCATTCTCTTTCATTGATTGGTGGTACGTATAAGCCCTACTTTGCACCAGGCATAACCAAAAGGAGGAGACTGGAAGTATAAAATGGGGAAGCCAAGCAGGATCAATAAGAAAGATGAGGAGGACTCTTTTGGGAGTGTTGGACTAATAAAAGATCTATCTGCTTGAGCTGAACTGAGCTGTAACTTGTCTGTTCTATACATTTGGTCCCTTGCTCCAAATTTTTGTTATGATGAGACAAAACCAAGGAAAAGAAATAAACCAACCTGACAACTTGAAAGGGCCAAAGTGACTAATTGCATATTTGGATGGTTTGCTATATTTGGTTTAAACCTCAACAATGGGTGTGGTGATATCCTTGTCCCTTTCCTTCTTCCCAGGGGAGGAGACTGTCCAGGGAATTAAGAGTGGACCTCCCTGACTGCACAGCTGTCTTCCCTGATCCATCTCAGCACACGTCTGATGGATTCGACTCATAACCCAGTCTTGTGCTTGTGCTTAGTTATTCAGTCATGTTTGGCTCTTTGTGACCCCCCTCCATGGACAGTAGCCCACCAGGCTCCTCTGTCCATGTGGATTCTCCAGGGAAGAACACTGGAATGGGTTGCTATGCCCTCCTCCAGGGGATCTTCCCAACCCAGGGATTGAACCCAGGTCCCCTGTCTTGCAGGTGGGTTCTTTACTGTCTGAGCCACCAGGGAAGCCCCAACCAGTCACAGAGACTTGATTTGTGGCCCCATTCTTCTCTCCCTCCAGCTAATGCTGAGAATCTCTGCAAAGCAAAGACAGGCATCTTTGTCCAGTCTGGGAGTAGCAGCTGGTCCTTCCAGACGGTGTGGGCTCACTACCAAGACCAATGCGCCAGAGGGAAACTGATGATGGGGACGAATTATATGTGCTCAGAAAGATAAATAGGTGGTGATAACTCACTGTAGCAGCTTCAGAGCAACACCCTCCACATTTCCATTGTCATTTTGATACTAAAATAAATTATTTTAAAGAGGAAGACTAGTGAGTTAGGAAAACCCCAAGACTTCTCATAAACATTCCCAATCTGAAAAGCAGCAAATACTAGGACTTTTTCTGTTTCTTCCTTCTTCTAGCTGAGATCTGAAGAAATGATGGCCAGAGACACAGGTGAGACTGTGAGATGGAACTAAATCTCCAGGACCCCACACAGAGCCCATAGCCCAAGTGAAATGAAACCAGCAGGGAGCTCACTCTACGGCAGGAGGTGACAGCAAAGCCCACACACTTTGCAGGAATGTGCCTTCAGCTGTGAGTACCAGAAACGTGATGGAACAGTGCCTAAACACTGGCTACTCAGAGGGTGGCCCATGTTGGCAGCACCAGTAGCACCCATAAGCCTGGTGATACAGATGCCCAGGCCCCTCCCTGGACCTGCTGAACCAGAATCCACATTTCAACCTGATCTCCAGACAGCTCATACATACAGTAAGGGATCTAGAAGTGGGCAGTTGCGTGGCCTTGCTTTGATGGTCTTAGGTTGTCACAACTGAGATTTCTACAAGAGAATGTCTTTGATCTCCTCATGGTTGCAAGATGGATGCTGTAGCTCCAACTATCAAACTATGTTTCAGGAAGAAAGGAGAAAGAGAAAGGAGTAGAGAGAAGGATAGCACTTGGATCTGTAAAGAAAACTACCCATAAATTTGCACAGACCAGAACCATGTCACATGGCAACCCTTGCCTACAGGGGAAGTTGTGGATAACAGTCTATTTTTAGCTGAGCATGTTGCTTCCCTGAACAAAATCAAGGTTTTATAAGAAAAGAGAAAGATGAGAGTAAATATGTGATAGTCGTGTAGTGGCAACTGCTACATCAAATATGCTATAAAAGGGTGCACTGTCCTTCCTAACTATAACTCCATCTCCCCAGAAGAGCAAATCTCCAGATTGAAGCCAGAGACCAGGGGCATCACTTCAGAGAAAACTGAGGGTCTGGGAACTTATGGCCTGGATACCTGGGTCAAGTTAAGCCCAACATACTAGAGGGGACACAGAAAGAACACACTCAAAAGACAGGCAGAGGCGAGCACAAAGAGAGAAAACTAATCTAATTCTAGGATTGGAAGTTTCTCATAATTTTTTTCATGGGAAAACAACGGTAACATGAATTCAACAAGCAGAATTAAGGGTTTAAGATGAGATAATAAAATCATAAAGTGATTTGAAAAGAGAGACTGCAGATCTAAGGAGACAAATTGAGGACAAAAATAACACCGTTATGGGTCTAATAAGCAAGCTAAAAGTACTAAGAGATATAATAATAATACTGAAAATTGATTTTCTTTCAGAATTTCCTACCCTATTTTTATTGGTAAAATAACCCTTTTATTATTATAGTAGTAGAAGGCAATGGCACCTCACTCCAGTACTCTTGCCTGGAAAATCCCATGGACGGAGGAGCCTGGTAAGCTGCAGTCCATGGGGTCGCTAAGAGTCAAACAGGACTGAGCGACTTCACTTTCACTTTTCACTTTCATGCATTGGAGAAGGAAATGGCAACCCACTCCAGTGTTCTTGCCTGGAGAATCCCAGGGATGGGGGAGCCTGGTGAGCTGCCGTCTATGGGGTCTCACAGAGTCGGACACGACTGAAGTGACTTAGCAGCAGCAACAGCAGATATGTACAGTAGAACATTAGGAAACACAAGCAAAATTTTTAAAAACTGAACTTCACATATCCATCATCCAGCTATCTCTATTGTTTACCCCTATAGCATCTCTTTCCTTCTACGAAATACCAAATTGAGGCCATGCTGTACTCTGTCACCTGTTTTTATCAGTCAATGGTTTCCATCTTTCCATTTCACTATCTGTATTTTAATCTCATTGAATAGCCAGACCATTTTTAAACTTTCTGAGTTGACCTAAAATTAACCCATTCAGCTGGCTGAAACAAGTATCAAGAGCTACACATCACACTGGGTTTTTATGTTCTTGATTTTTTGTTTTTTTTTTCAATCTGGCAGAGTCCCTTGTTGAAGAGACTCAGGACATTTGTTCTGCAGAATGCCTTGACTTCCATATTTCTGGTTGCTTTCTGAAACTTAGCTCTTTCCTCTATCTCTGGTGTTATCTATAAGCTGGAAGTTGCATCGTGCTGTGGATGAAGAATATCACCTGCCATATCAGTTAAAAAAAAAAAAAAAGGTGCTGCAGCCTCCAAGCCAGCAGCCACTGCAGCAGCACCCTTAGTGGATTCAGGATGGAGAAACCAGGACCCTGGCCCCAGACAGCTAAGTGAAAGCGAAAGTCACTCAGTCGCATCCGACTCTTTGCAGCCCCAAGGACTATACAGTCCATGGAATTCTGCAGGTCGAATATTGGAGTGGGTAGCCATTCCCTTCTCCAGGGGATCTTCTCAACCCAGGGATCAAACCCAGGTCTCCCAAATTGCAGGCAGACTCTTTATCAGCTAAGGTGCATATCAAAGGAATGGTTTCAATGAAGTCAGACTTTTGAAACTCTCCATACACACTAAATTCTTTAACCTGAGATGTCTGATCTTTTTAAATTAACAGTGATTTTTTTGATATTCCAACTACGTGTTTTTTGTTTTTTTTTTTTGTAAAACTCCTATATATCCTGGCTTCTCCCTTACCTCTTCAGAGCAGTCCCTCAGAGTTCTGAGAGGCTGTCTCCAGGCTTAAGTCCTCAGTTGTTGTTCAGTCGCTCAGTCGTGTCCGACTCTTTGTGACCCCATGGACTGCAGCATGCCAGGCTTCCCTGTCCTTCATCATCTCCCAGAGCTTGCTCAAACTCATGTCCATTGAGTCGGTGATGCCATCCAACCATCTCATTCTCTGTCATCCCCTTCTCCTCCTGCCTTCAATCTTTCCCAGCATGCCCACCAAATGAAACTTAATTCTCAACCTTTGGGTTGTGCTTTTTTTTTTTTTTTTTTAGTCGATGATGCATGCAAATGAAAAGTCTGGAGTGTTCCTACTCCATAGACTATTTTGTGTATTTCTTGTTGAATCACAGGGTAATGTCCTACAGTTAGAGAGGTGGATATTAACCCCTGATTTCAGACTACAATCTGAGCCTTCCCTTTTCACTTATCTCTTCAAGCTCCCATTCAGAAAGTATTCTTTATGGTGTTACTTTGCCACTTCATGACTACACAGCTCCTCACTAATCATTCACTGAGTCATTTTAATGCCATTTTATAATCCTTGCCTGGAGTCATAATTTTATTAGAATCTACTAATGAGACAGAGCAGCATCCTGTGAGGCTTCTGGATACAAATCCTCTTTCCATGTCTCCTGCTTTTTGTTTGTAGTAAATAGGCTTCATCCATCCTCCATGACCTTCCTTGAGTTCCAAAGGGTAGACTCAAACACTAGCTAATCAGGAAAGGGAGGGGTTGCAGTAACAAATGTTGTTGTTCAATCACTAAGTCGTGTCCGACTCTTTGCTACCCCATGGACTGCAGCATATCAGGCTCCTCTGTCTTCCACTATCTCCCAGAGTTTGCTCAAATTCATGTCCATTGAGTCCAAGATGCTATCTAACCATCTCATCTTCTGCTGTGCCTTTCTTCTTTGGCCTTCAATCTTTCCCAACATCAGGATATTTTCCAGTGAATCAGCTCTTCCCATCATGTGGCCGAAGTATTGAAGCTTCAGTTTCAGCTTCAGCATCAGTCCTTCTAATGAATTTTCAGGATTGATTTCCTTTAGGACTGACTGGTTTGATCTTCTCTCTGTCCAAGGGACTCTCAAGAGACTTCTCAGTTTAGTTCAGTTCAGTCACTCAGTCATGTCCGACTCTTTATGACTGCAGCATCCCAGGCTTCCCTGTCTATCACCAACTCCCAGAGCTTGCTCTAACTCATGTCCATCACGTTGGTAATGCCATCCAACCATCTCATCCTCTGTCATCCCCTTCTCTTTCTGTCTTCAATCTTTCCCAGCACCAGGATGTTTTCTAATGAGTCAGTTCTTCGCCTCAGGTGGCCAAAGGATTGGAGCTTCAGCTTCATCATCAGTCCTTCCAATGAATATTCAGGACTGATTTCCTTTAGGATTGACTGGCTTGATCTCCTTGCTGCCAAGGGCTTCTCAAGAGTCTTCTACAGCACCACAGTTCAAAAGCATCAATTATTCGGTGCTCAGCCTTCTTTATGGTCCAACTCTCACATCCATACATGACTATTGGAAAAACCATAGCTTTGACTATACGGACCTTTGTCAGCAAAGTGATGTTTCTGCTTTTTAATACAATGTCTAGGTTTGTCATAGCTTTCCTTCCAAGGAGCAAGCGTCTTTTAATTTCATGGCTGTAGTCACCATCCGAAGTGATTTGGGAGCACAAGAAAAAAAATCTATCACTGCTTCCACTTTTTCCCCTTCCATTTGCCATGATCTTAGTTTGTTTCGTGTGAGTTTCAAGTCAGTTTTTCCACTCTTGTCTTTCACCATCATCAAGAGGATCTTGAGTTCCTCTTCACCTTCTGCCATAAGAGTGGTAACATCTGCATATCTGAGGTTGCTGATATTTCTCCTGCCAATCTTGAGTCCAGCGTGTGATTCATCCAGCCTGATGTATTCTGCACATAATTTAAATAAGCAGAGTGACAATATACAGCCCTAACATACTCCTTTCCCAATTTGAAACCAGTCCATTGTTCCATGTTTGGTTGCAACTGTTGCTTCTTGACCTGTATACAGGTTTCTCAGCAGATAGGTAAGGTGGTCTGATATTCCCATCTCTTTGGGAATTTTCCACAGTTTGTTGTGATCCATAATTAAAGGTTTTAGCATAGTCAATGAAGAAGAAGTAGATGTTTTTCTGGAATTCCCTTGATTTTTCTATGATCCAATGAACGCTGGCATTTTGATCTCTGATTCTTCTGCCTTTTCTAAACCCAACTTGTACATCTGAAAGTTCTCAGTTCATATACTGCTGAAGTCTAGCTTAATGATTTTGAACATAACCTTATTAGCAGGTAAAATGAGCACAGGTGTACAGCAATCTGAATGTTCTTTGGCATCGCCCTTCTTTGGGGTTGGAATGAAAACTGACCTTTTCCAGTACTTTGGCCACTGCTGAGTTTTCCAAATTTGCTGGCATACTGAGTGCAGGACTTTAACAGCATCATCTTTTAATGACCCAAATAATCATATAGCTCAGCTTGGAATTCCATCACCTCTACTAGTTTTGTTCACAGTAGTGCTTCCTAAGGCCCACTTGACTTCACACTCCAGGATGTCTGGTTCTAGGTGAATGACCACACCATTGTGGGTATCCGGCTCATTAAAACCTGTTTTGTATAGTTCTATGTACTCTTGCCACCTCTTCTTAATCTCTTCTGCTTCTGTTAGGTCCTTACTATTTCTGTCCTTTATTGTGCCCATCTTTGCATGAAATATTCCCTTGATATTTCCAATTTTTTCAGAGATCTCTAGTTTTTCTCATTCTATTGTTTTCTTCTGGTTTTTTTTTTTTTTTTTTTGCACTGTTCACTTAAGAAGGCTTTCTTACCTCTCCTTGCTATTCTCTAGAACTCTGCATTCAGTTGGGTATATCTTTCCCTTTCTTCCTTGTTTTTTACTTCTCTTCTTTCCTCAGCTATTTGTACAGCCTCCTCAGACAACCACTTTCCGCTTTGCATTTTTTTCCCTTGGGGATGATTTTGGTTACTGCCTGCTGTACAATGTAGAAGAACCCCCTAGTTCTTCGAGCATTCTGTATACCAGATCTAATCCCTGGAATCTATTTGTCACCTCCACTGTATAATCATAAGGGATTTTATTTAGGTCATACCTAAATGGCCTAGCAGTTTTCCCTACTTTCTTCAATTAAGCCTGAATTTTTCAATAAGGAGCTCATGATCTGAGCCACAGTCAGCTCCAGATCTTGTTTTTGCTGACTGTTTTTTCTTTTCCATCTTCAGCTGCAAAGAATATAATCAATCTGATTTCAGTATTGACCATTTGGTGGTGTCAGTGTGTAGAGTCATCTCTTGTGTTGTTGGAAAGGGGTGTTTTCTATGACCAGTGTGTCCTCTTGACAGAACTCTTTTAGCCTTTGCCCTGCCTAGTTCTGTAAGAACCAAGGCTTCCACCCAGGTAGAGGATGGTAACTTCAGACTGAGCGCAAGATTCCTGGAGCCCCACCCTGTTACCTCACCAACAACCAATCAGAAGAAAGCCTGCACACAGCAGAAGAGAACAGAAACTCTGACCCTGCTTCCCAAATGACTCTCATTTTACAAACTTTCATGATCAAGCAGAATCTTCACATTTGGTTTGTGGACATGAGTCCACTTTCTCCTCAGGTTGCTGGCCTCTTGAATAAAGCAACCTTTCCTTTCCAACCAATGTTTGTCTCTTGAGTATTGGCTTTCAAGCAGTGAGCAGCTGAACCTAAGTTCAGTAACATAACTTAAATTTTTTTAACTCGGTTATCATTTCTATATGTATTACTTGCCACTGAAAATAAAATTATTGTCATAGATGAAAGGCTTGAGATAAGCAGAGTTAAATATAGATGAAAAGACAATTAAGAGGGACTTCCCTGGTGGTCCCATGGTTAAGAATTCTCCTGCTAAGCCAGGGGACTTGGGTTCCATCCCCGACCTGGGAACTAAGATTCCCACATACAGTGGGCCAACTAAGCCCACACGTGCCATGACTACCGAAGCTGGCTGCGCTCTGGAGCCGGAGCTCTGCAACAAGAGAAGCCACTGCAATGAGAAGACCGCACGCTTCAGTAAAGAGTAGCCCCCACTCACCACACCAGAGAGATTAAAAAAAAAAAAAACGCCCACACCCACCAATGAAGACCCAGTGCAGCCAAAAATAATTTTTAAAAAAAGACAATTGAGAGAGAAGCTAATCAATATGGAAGATGTACAAAGAAAATTCAATATAAGGAAAACTGATTTCCCTGAAGGCAAGAACCCAACATGTGGAAGACATAATGTCTTCAAAGACAGAACCCAAGAAATTGCCCTGAGGTAATAGTGGTAAACCACACTGGACAGGCAGATCTAAAGAGGATATTGTTTCCCAGGAAATTCTGATAGGAAGTAGCCCAAACTGCAACATATCTTATTAATAGTTAAGCTAAAGAACACCATGGGTAAAGAAGAATCTTCTAGGCAGTAAAAAATAAATCATTTACAGAAAAAAGAAAAGAAAAGTCAAAATTGCCTCAGAGGTTCCCATCAACCTTTAGCCAAAAGACAGCAGGAAAACCATGACTAGGTCTGTAGGACCCACAGAAGTCACACCCATGAGATATACCCAAGTACACAGGCAGAAGCATGCACTCCCCAGCATGAAGAACTGAAGCACCCACAAACCCTTCCTGAAAACACAGACCTTCCTCACCAATGCAATCCAGAGTGGAGCCAAATTTCAGCAACAAAATAGCTGCAGCAACAGTGTTAGTGGTGAGCGCTGGAGCCACTGAAAGACATGCCTGTTAGAGGAAACATTGGCTGAAACTGTCCACAGTAGCCAGGCCAGATAGTAACAATTTGCATGAGGTCTCTTACAACAGGAGGTCCTGGTAAGAAATGCGGAACTAACTAGCTACTACCAAATGGAAGAATTCAAGAAAGATCAAAGAGAGGAGACATCAGTCCATGTGATACTGAGTAACTCAGATTGGGACTTGAAGCCACTGTCTTTTAACTGAGATCACATACCTGGTTTCAGGACTTAATAAAGCTCTGATTCTTTTTTTTTTTTTTTCAGCTAAGACAGCAAAAAAGATGCTTTATTGCACACGTTACATTCAGTCACAACTGAGAAGAGAATTAGTCCATAATATCACAGGTCCAGGGCAAAGAACCAAAAGGGACCGCTTTGATACAAGCAAGGTGAGTCTCTCGAAGGTGGTCGAGGTGATCAGAATGGCCACAGATGTTCCAGATCCACTGAGACAAGTTCTAGTTTATAGGCATGCAGTCCAACAATTTGTACCAGCATCCCTGGCCTCTGGCTTCCCTTCTTTCTGCTTCTGTGGCTTCCGTGGGTGTACAAGTTTCCTTGGACCTCTGCCTCATCCTTCTTCTTTTGCACTTGAGCCTGTGCACTTGCTTCTCCCTCCTCTTTGCTCTCATGGTACGGAGGTTTCTCAAAAGATTGTGGTAAGGCTGAGAGTGAAGCTCAGATTCTTGATGTCTCATTGCAGAAATAATTCAGTGAGAGACAAAATGATAGGTAAGAAGTAGATCTATTTAGAGAGGAACTCACTCCACTCCACTGTAGAGTGGAACTCACTCCACAGTGAGTTGAGAGTGGCTCCAAAATACGATGTGGATAGTTTTTAGGAGCTGGATCATCTCATAAGCTAATAAGTGGGAGGATGCATCCAGCTATTTCAGGGAAGGGGCGGGGGTTTCTGGGACTTGGGCCACCGCCCATTTTTTGATCTTTGATGGCCAGCCTTGGAACTGTTACGGTGTTGGTGGGTGTGTCATTTAGCTTGCTGATGTGTTACGATGAGCATATACTGAGTCTCCAGATCCAGGGGAAGTTAACTTATCTGCCACCTTGAATCTATTTGGTTCTATTCAATTTAAACAGTGTCCTCAGACTATGTCTTTCTGTTTTGTGCCCCGCCTCCTTCCCGCCTGTTTCACATATGTCTTACCAACCTCCCAGAACTCTTTTCACTGGAGTCCATCCTGGCTGAGTAATGCATGCAACAGCAGGAAAGACCCTGAATCCAAATGATTGGCCAGAAACCAACCTCATTACTATAAAACCCAAGATGGGAGCCACGTGGCAGAGCAGTCTTCCTGGGTTCCCTTATCCTGCTGTTTTCCACGTGGGTGCCTGTTCACAATAAAGTCTCTTGCTTTGTCAGCTCCTGTGTCTCCCTGGACAATTCACTTACAAGTGTTAGACAAAGGCCCGCTCTCACGCCCTGGAAGGGGCCCCCCTTCCTGCAACATTCCAATCAGAAGTTATCTTGGAATTATCATTACAGAACAGAATATCAGTGTTATAAAGTAGAGCCTTCCCAGGAGGCTCAACGGTAAAGAACCTGCCTGCCAATATAGGAGATTCAAGTTTGATCTCTGGATAGGAAAGATGTCCTGAAGGAGGAAATGGCAACCCACTCCAGTATTCTTGCCTGGGAAATACCATGGACAGAAGAGCCTACTGGGCTACAGTCCAGGGCATTGTAAAGAGTTGGATATGACTGACAGACTGTGTGTGCACGAAAAGTGGGACCACATAAAAATGAGAATATAACCAACAAAAGTAGAAGGTGGAAGGGCACAAGACAGGAAGAAGACTGTTCTCTCATGAAAAAAAACTGTTCCTTCTTTGCCTTAGCCTCTCCAGGCACCACTTCCCAGCACCTGAACTGTTCACCCATCCACCTGGGAGCTCTCCAATCCTCTCCTTTGGCAGATTTTTTTTTTTTTTTTGGAGGCTTTGGGCTTCCCTGGTGGCTCAGATGGTAAAGAATCTGCCTGCAATGTGGTAGACCTGGGTTTGATCCCTGGGTCGAGAAGAACCCCTGGAGAAGGGAATGGCTACACATTCCAATATTCTTGCCTGGAGAATTCCATGGACAGAGGAGCCTGGGGGGCTACAGTTCATAGGGTCATATAGTCAGACACGAATGACAGACTAACATTTTCTGTCTTTTCACTTTTTATTATGTAGACATGATTGGTTACATAATCAACTATTGGTGACTGAACTCAATCAACCTCTAGCCCTCTCCCCTACCCAGGGCTTGGGGGGTGGGGCTGAACAGTCCAGTCCTGTAGTCACGTGGTTGCTCCCTAGCCACCTGCTCCATCCAGAGGCTCTCAGGAGTCCCCAAACGCTGGTCATCCTATTAATACACAAAAGACACTCATCATTGCAGAGGTCTCAAGGGATATTTTAGCAAGGACTCAATACATATATTGCCTGGAAAATCCCATAGATGGAGGACCCTGATGGGCTGCAGTCCATGGGGTCGCTAAGAGTCGGACACAACTGAAGCGACTTAGCAGCAGCAGCAGCAATATATATATATATTTCTTGTTATGTCACATTAATTCTTCATATTTACAGCCACATCATCTAAAACTAAGCCATGTATTTCTAAAAGAGGATGCAAAGCTTTGACTGTTCTTCATAAACTTTTTATTTTAATTTTTAACTTTTTTTTAGTATTTATCTATCTGGAGGCTCTGGGTCTTAGCTGTGCCATGCAGGGTCTTTGATCTACCTTGTGACATGAGGGCTCTTTAGCTGCAGTATATGAAACTGTTAGTTATGGCAGGTGGGATCTAGTTCCCCAACCGGGGATCAAACCCAGGTCCCCTGAATCAGGAGTGTGGAGTCTTAGCCACTGCACCACTGGGGAAGTCTCCCTCATAAACTCTTTAAAAATGAAAAGAGAGATCTTTCAAGAAGTAACAGTTGACAAAGAAAGAAATATTTATTTGCATTTCAAAAACTCCTTAATTCCCATTTCTGGCCTTAAATTCAAGTGCATGAAACACAGCTCTTACTGAGAATAATATCTGCAGTCGAGTCACACTTGCACCAGTTCTATTTGTCTCTCTCTCCACACAGGACCTACCTGGAGTAACCATCACTGAATATTAATGATATTAACAGATTTTCCTTAGCAAAATCTTGGAGTGAGTTTTTGCATTTTTATCTTTGTACTTTCTGCATTGATTAAATTCTTTATAAACAAACCTTCCTTTGACATAGAATACTTTTTTGCAAACCAGTCAATCCTAAAGGAAATCAACTCTGAATATTCATTGGAAGGACTGAAGCTGAAGCTCCAATGCTTTGGCCACCTGATGGGAAGAGCCGACTCCTTGGAAAAGACCCTGATGCTGGGAAAGATTGAGGGCAGGAGGAGAAGGGGATGACAGAAGATGAGATGGTTGGGTGGCATCACAAACTCATCAGACCCAAGTCTGAACAAACTCAGGGAGATGGGGAAGAACAGGGAAGCCTGGTATGCTGCAGTCCGAGGGGGTCGCAAACAGTCGGACACAACTTAGCGACTGAACAACCACCGCCACCTTTCTGCAAAGGAAAAACGCAGAAGGCCTAAGGAGCACAGGCCAAGCTTTGACCAGTTGTTAATGCCAGGTTACAACCTCCTGAATCTCTGTGTATTATTCTATCCTTTCAAATTTTCAGAAGGCAAGGGGGATTGCATCTGGGTCCTTCAGACTGTTGTCCTTTGTTCTCATTTTGATGGATTTTACCTCAATCCAGGAGTCTGCTGCAGCATTGTGGGAATCACCCCGCCCCAGAAAGAGGGGCCATCTGAAGCTGCCCTTCCAGGTTCTCCACTGACCTCTGCACACCTGGGTGGCCTGGGTAGCGTGGAGGCCAATCAGCGAGGCCATGAGGGTCCTGCAGGGAGTTCTGGGCCTGGGGGTCTCCATCGCCAAGGCTGGGAAGCGGAGGGGATTCTGTCTGGCAGGTGGACCCAAGGTTGAGCCACCCCTGGGCCCCAGGCCCCAGCCCGGATGGACTAGCATGCGGAGGGGGTGGGTGGAGGAAAGGAAAGAGGATGTCAGAGTAACAAGCAAGGCTCTGCCGCCACTGACGTGGAGCCGGGGGAAGCCTGTTTCTCCCCAGAGCCAGGGCTGCACCTTCGCCTCCTTTCTCTCTGTTCCCCCTTCCTCCCCGGCTGCCCACTGCAGACAGACGGACCAGCGGGAGGAAGCGGTGGGCACTGCCACCATGGAAGCAAACCCACGGACGTGATTCCTAAAACTGGAGGAATGCAGGAGGCCCCGACCTTGATCCTACAGCCTCTAAGTGAAACCTGGCAGCTGGGCTGCGCAAGACAGCAGAGGAACCTCCCGAAGCCCCACAATAAATCTCAGGCTCTTGGCAGTGTTTCGTTCTCACACTGTGCGGGCTTCCGGCTGGCCACGGCCTCATGGCCCGGCGGCCCCCAGAAGGGACCTTGCCCTGTGGTTCTGGAAAACCAGCTGCCACCCAAGTAAATTGCTTTATAATGGATGTGTGAGAACAATGGCAATTCGGGCGACTGTTCTCTGTCCACAAGTTGAGATTTGATTACTTTTTTATCACTAAATTAAATTCTTTCTCTTGCTTGTCTCGTTACATTAAATCTCTTTAAATCTTAATAGACTACAGCTTCTCCCTGCAGCTTCAGGAGCTGATAACCTTGTGGGGGCCCTGGAGCCAGTAGGCAGGGAGGGAGTGGGTAGGCTGGGGAGGATGGAGGAGTAGGAGATGCTGGGGGCCCCTAGGAGACAGACGGTACAGAGGCTCAGAGTTCCTCACACCCAGACATATTGCCTCTCAGAATAGCTACAGCCAGGTCACAAGCCTGGGCCTTGGGACTCTCTGCGGTCGAAAAGGAACAGCTGGCCCCACAGAAATGGCTGCGGGTCCTGAACCACCCTCCTGCCTGATTCCACAGCTGTGCATATGGCTTCCTGACAGCTGCCCCTTGGCCAGCTCAGCTAGGCAGAGTCCACTTCCTTGCTCCACAGTCAGGGGCACCTCTGATGAGACGTCCCGAGGGCCATCTAGCTGCACAGGAGCTTAGGCATTCCCCCACGAAGGTGGCTGGAGTGGGGGTCTTGGGAGTTCACTGCAGGCATCGACAATGAAACAGAATCTAATCTGGAAATTTGAAGTGTTTCCCCTGACAAGTGACAGGCCAGGCGGTGATGGGAGCTAAGCCTGCTTCTCAGCACCCCTCCTTCTTGTCACTGAGCTCAGAACTTCTACACTGCATCCCAGAAGCTGAGCCTGTCCTGGGCTCACATGCATGAAGGAACCCCTAAACGTGTGTGCCTTCATCTCCACGACAAGGACTGCATGCCTCCTGAGTGTTTGCTGGCCTCTTCAAAGCCTCAACAGTTTCAGGAAGAGTGTCAGCTGAGTGGGCTGAGCTGCTCTGCAGCTGCAGTAAATCCTGAATCTCAGTCGCTCCAAACTGCACGGTTTCTTTCCTTCTCGCACTGCACGTCCATTGCGGCTGAGGCCTCGATCTCACTCCAGAGACGGGACGTGGTTGGTGCCAACCCAAAACTCTGCAGTCCGTCCCAGCAGCGGAGAGATGGGCTGGCACCAGCATCGGGAATCAGACGCACTGGAGATGACCCGCATCGCCTCACGACTCCCTGGCTATTCTGGCCGCATGGCCCCATCCAACTACGAAGACACAACTAGCTGCTCACTGAGGGTGTCAGTGAAATCAAGTACTGGCCAATCACACACCGAGAGACGTTTTGAGCTGCTTGCTGGCTGGGTCCATGTGGAGCTGCAACCATGAAGGTGTGGCTGGGACTATTTGTCTCCTGGAGGTGCCACAGGAGATGACCACCTGAACTCCAAACCACTGCCAGTTTCAAAAGACAAGAAAGCAATTTTCCTGGGAGGATTCAAACCCACAATGTCCTTTCCACTTCCAGCCATGTTGGAATCCCTAAAACAAGTGTGTCCGTGGCCATCAACAACCAGAGAACCAGACAACATATATGAGACAACTGTCTTCGGACCTCAAGCTAGAGGCACTGGGCATGCTCTCCAGGGACCCACACAGAGCGCAGCTGGCTGGCTGTGTTGGGGAGACAGAGATTGTAGAGGGAGGCAGGATTCATAAGGTGAGTGGAGAAAAAGGGCTCCTGAAACCTGCACAGGGCTCCCCTTGAGTCTGGCTGAAAACTAACTCCTGTATGTGGGAGGGGACACCCTACAGGGATGGGCCAGGAAGCGAGCAACCAGGGAGCTGAAGCTGACAAATCCAGTCACTGACTGCACACCACCATGATGTCCAGCATCTAATCACAAATTAGCAGACATGCAAAGAAGCAGGAGTACATACCGCTGGACCTGGAGAAAAACCAGTGACTAGAAACTTGTCCCCAGGAAGCAGTGGTGCAACAGGTGCCCATGGGCCCTGAGGATGGGCAGCTGTGTGTTGGGACCACATTTGGGGTCTGAGTGGGGTCAGCAGAACCCAGAAAATCACACAGTCACGCTGACATGAATAATGCCTGGATATGGGATTCCCATCCACCAAGTAACTTTGAGTTTCAGCACCAATAGTCGTTTCCCCTCAGCAGCAACTCTGACCTCAGGACCCCAATCACTGAAAATTTAGCTACACTAATGGAAAATGACTTCTGTGCCTGCCTAAAAATAAAGGAGGGCCAATTTCTTTCTGAAGTGAGTTTCCAGGATTTCCTCTCCCACAAGGGTTCCTCTGCCTTGGCTGGCTGCTTGCACTCTGTATGTCAGAACAGAGCAAAGAGGCTGAACTTTGCACAGTGCAAGCGGGTCCAGGAGCAGTGGGGTGAGGTTTATGTCTCTGGGGCCCCTGTTGCTGTGACTGTGGGTAGGAAACAGGCAGTCTTGAGACAAAGACTAGTTGTAAGTTGTTTTGTTACTCAGAGGTGGCTAGTTGCTGAAACATCAAACCCCAAGTCTCAGGGTTTAACAATAAAAGCTTATATCTTGCTTATGCAAAGCCCTTTATGGATGTTGTCAGCTGGTATACTGGTTTTCTAGGGTGACCATAAAATACCACATCCTGAGGGACCTGAAACAGCAGAAAGGTATCCTCTCACAGTCTGGAAGTCAGAGGTCTGGAGATGCAAGTGTTGGCAGGGCAAATGTTGTAGACTGAGCTGTGTCCCTCAACATTCACAGGTTGAGGTCCTAACCGCCAGCACCTCAGTATGTGATGGTACTTGGAAATGGGATATTTACAGAGATAATCAAGGTAAATGAGGTCATACGGGTGGGCCCTAATCCAGTGTGACTGGTGTCCTTATAAGAAGAGGAGATCATGGGATTTCCCTGATGGTCCAATGGTTAAGAACCCACCTTCCAATGCAGGACATGTGGGTTTGATCCCTGGTCAGGGAACTAGGATTCCACATGCCACGGGACAACTAAACCAAAACAAAGAACCCACGTGCTGCAGTGAAAGATCCCCCATGCAGCAGTGAAGATTCAGAGTACTGCAACTAAGACACGATGCAGCCAAATAAATAAATCTTTTTTAAAAAAAAGAAGAAAAGGAGGAGAAGATCGGGATGCAGATACACATAAAGAAAGCAAATGAGGTCACAGCAAGGAGACGGTCGTCTATACACCAACCAGAGAGGCCTCAGAGGGAACCAGCCTTGCAACACCTTGATCTTGGACTCCCAGCCTCCAAGACATGAGACTCCAAGTGTCTACTGTTGAGGCCACCCCATCTGTGTGTGTGTTGTGTAGGCCCAGGGCACCAGCAGGGCCTTGGGGAATCTGGGTGTTTCTAGTTTGTGACGTCACCATCGTCACAGTGCCGCCCAGGGTGGCGTTAGTCCGGACTCACTTGGTGCTTCTGGTGCATGTCCTTCTGGAGTCCTGAGTACAGCGGCTTCAACCAGGAAGGAGAGGAGACAGAGCGTGCTTTTCTGCAGGCTGAGATGAGAGCTACTTTGACAAATATATATATATTTTTTCCTTCACTTCTCTCCAGTGTTTTACTCTGTGGATTTATTTTAGCCTCTTTTTCCAACAAAGTAGGTCAGGAAAAAAAAAACTGATTCTTACGTGAGAGCTGGAAAATCCTCAGTGCCAACAAACAAAAATGACAACTTGAGGAGCTCTGGTCCTTCAGGAACTCAGCCTGTGTACAGACAGGGAAGCCCTGTGTGCTGGACACAGGTCTTTCTGGAAGGTCAGGCCCTTGCTCTCCCGCCCACCACCAGCCTTGAGCTTATGTGACAGTGGTCCCCAAACTACGGGAGGTGTACAGGAGGGGAGAAATGGGTTTAGTCATTCTCATCAGTGACTTCATGCCTAGTTGAAAGACATCCTTGGTGGGAGTCTAGGTCTGGGATCAGAGTTCGTGGAGGAGCTGATGTTTGAGATGGGATTGGAGTGCTGAGCGGGGTTTGCTCCGTGATGTGGGAGCAAATGGGACATTCAGACAGGGGAGGCATGTGCAAGCAGTGTGTGGTGGGAGTGAACAAGGACCTGGGGTTTGGGGGTGATAAGAGGCCAGGAGTAGGAGTCAACCTGTTCAAATTGTGGATTGTGAAGGGCTGGAGAAACAGCCCTTCTCCATGGGGGCACTGAGTGAGGATAGCTAAGCATGGTGCAGCTAGACACAGATGGAGCAACAGAAAGGAGGGAAACAGGGAGAGAGGCCCTGAAAAGAGCAGGGCTGAGATCCAGGACCAGGAAATGTGCCTGCTGACAGGAAAGTTACCCTTTCCATCATAGCAGGAGAGAAGGCAGAATTCCCTGCAGCCACCACTCTCCTTCTTCCTTGCAAATAACCCCAATTTTTTTCCAGGACAGCAAATGTCAGGACCTGTGGAGTAAATGATAGTTTATTTATGCATTAAGCCGTTATTAAAATAAGAATCCATTTCCCACTGATGAATATGAACTATTTCAAATTTTGCTTGTAGCTAAGCATTGCTGTACTGTGCTTAGTCGTTCAGTCATTTCTGACTCTTTGTGACCCCATGGACTGCAGCATGACAGGCTCCTCTGTCCATGGGGATTCTTCAGGCAAGAATACTGAAGTGGGTAGCCATGCCCTCCTTCAGGGGATTTACCCAACCCAGGGAACAAACCAAGGTCTCCCAAATTGCAGGCAGATTCTTTACCTTCTGAGCCACCAGGGAAGCCCAAGAATACTGGAGTGGGTAGCCTATCCCTTCTCCAGGGGATCTTCCTGACCCAGGAATTGAACTTGGGTCTCTTGCATTGCAGGTGGATTCTTTACCAGCTGAGCTACCAGAGAAGCCCAAGCATTACTAGTTATGTTCAATTGAACCTACAAAGAAGTCTATTGGAGGATTCGAGAAGAATATTTACCCTGAGGGGAAACCTCCTTTTCCATTTGGCCCCTTTCTCCTGCCTTACATGTCATTGAATGCAAATGTGACCTTAGGAGCCATGGCAACTATTTTGTGTTCATGAGGCAAGCACACTGAGAATGAGCAAATGAAAACAGACATGTGACAGTAATTGGGCTGCCTCACCAAACTTAGAATTGCTTCCCTTTAGACTTATAATTTAGACATTATAATGTGTGATGATATCAAAGTCTTCATTCAGTGACATTTCAGGGGTGAGAAGAAACATGCCCTATGTGAAGGTGATGAGGTGTTCATTCCCTGGAGGGAACTGGATACTAATCATCAGTTCATTCAGTCACTCAGTCGTGTCCAACTCTTTGCAACCCCATGGACTGCAGCACACCAGACTTCCCTGTCCTTCACCATCTCCCAGAGCTTGCCCAGACTCATGCCCATTGAAACAGTGATGCCATCCAACCATCTCATCCTCTGTCATCCCCTTCCCCTCCTGCCTTCAATATTGCCCAGCATCAGGGTCTTTTCAAATGAGTCAGTTCTTCGAATTGGTTGGCCAAAGTACCGGAGTTTCAGTTTCAGCATCAATCCTTCCAATGAATATTCAGGACTGATTTCCTTTAGAATTGACTGGCTGGATCTCCTTGTAGTCCAAGGGACTCTCAAGAGTCTTCTCCAACACCACAGTTCAAAAGCATCAATTCTTCAGCACTCAGCTTCCTTTCTAGTCCAACTCTCACATCCACATCTGACTACTGGAAAAACCATAGCTTTGACTAGACTGACCTTTGTTGCCAAAGTAATGTCTCTGCTTTTCAATACGCTGTCTAGGTTGGTCATAACTTTTCTTCCAAGGACCAAGCGTCTTTTAATTTCATGGCTGCAGTCATCATCTGGAGTGATTTTGGAGCCCCCAAAAATAAAATGTGTCACTGTTTCCATTGTTTCCCCATCTATTTGCCATGAAGTGATGGGACCAGATGCTATGATCTTAGTTTTCTGAATGTTGAGTTTTAAGCCAGCTTTTTCACTCTCTTCTTTCACTTTCATCAAGAAGCCCTTTAGTTCTTCTTTGCTTTCTGCCATAAGGCTGGTGTCATCTGCATATCTGAGGTGATTGATATTTCTCCCGGCAATCTTGATTCCAGCTTGTGCTTCATCCACCTCTTCTTAATATCTTCGGCTTCTGTTAGGTCCATACCATTTCTGTCCTTTATTGTGCCCATCTTTGCATGAAATGTTCCCTTGGCACCTCTAATTTTCTTAAAGAGATCTCTAGTCTTTCCCAGTCTGTTGTTTTCCTCTATTTGTTTGCATTGATCATTGAGAAAGGCTTTCTTATCTCTACTTGCTATCCTTTGTAACTCTGCATTCAAATGGATATATCTTTCCTTTTCTCCTTTGCCTTTAGCTTCTCTTCTTTTCTCAGCTATTTGTAAGGCCTTGTCAGACAACCATTTTGCCTTTTTGCATTTCTTTTTCTTGGGGATGGTCTTGATCACTGCCTCCTGTACAATGTCACAAACCTCCATCCCTAGTTCTTCAGGCACTCTATCTATCAGATCTAATTCCTTGAATCCATTTGCCACTTCCACTGTATAATCATTAGGGATTTGATTTCGGTCATACCTGAATGGTCTAGTGTTTTTTCCTACTTTCTTCAATTTAAGTCTGAATTTTTCAATAAAGAGTTCATGATCTGAGCCACAGTCAGCTCCCAGTCTTGTTTTTGCTGACTATATAGAGTTTCTCCATCTTTGGCTTCAAAGAATATAATCAATCTGATTTTGGTGTTAACCACCAGGTGATCACTTACTCCTTGGAAGAAAAGTTATGACCAACCTAGATAGTATATTGAAAAGCAGAGACATTACTTTGCCGACTAAGGTCCGTCTAGTCAAGGCTATGGTTTCTTCAGTGGTCATGTATGGATGTAAGAGTTGGACTGTGAAGAAGGCTGAGCGCCAAAGAATTGATGCTTTTGAACTGTGGTGTTGGAGAAGACTCTTGAGAGTCCCTTGGACTGCAAGGAGATCCAACCAGTCCATTCTGAAGGAGATCAGCCGTGGGATTTCTTTGCAAGGAATGATACTAAAGCTGAAACTCCAGTACTTTGGCCACCTCATGTGAAGAGGTGACTCACTGGAAAAGACTCTGATGCTGGGAGGGATTGGGGGCAGGGGGAGAAGGGGACAACAGAGGATGAGATGGCTGGATGGCATCACTGACTCGATGGACGTGAGTCTGAGTGAACTCCGGGAGTTGGTGATGGACAGGGAGGCCTGGCGGTGCCGCAATTCATGGGGTTGCAAAGAGTCGGACACGACTGAGCGACTGAACTGAACTGATCTCCATGTGTAGAGTTGTCTCTGGTGTTGTTGGAAAACGGTGTTTGCTATGACCAGTGAGTTCTCTTGGCAAAACTCTGTTAACCTTTGCCCTGCTTCATTTTGTACTCCAAGGCCAAATTTGCCTATTACTCTAGGTATCTCTTGACTTCCTACTTTTGCATTCCAGTCCCCTGTGACGAAAAGGACATCCTTTATGGGTGTTATTTCTAGAAGGTCTTGTAGGTCTTCATGGAACCATTTGACTTCAGCTTCTTCAGCATTCCTGGTTGAGGCATAGACTTTGATTATTGTTATATTGAATGGCTTGCCTTGGAAATGAATGCACTTTTCTCCAGAGGCAGCTTGGATTTATTGTGCACGAAGTATTGATTGTGAGAAATACTTCTCCCTCTTGTGGAGTTCTCGAGGTATTAGCCTGAATAATGTGAGATTTTTATAAGGCTCATTAAATTCTTACTCTTCACTTTCATGGACTCCTGGGCCTTCCCTCTATCGAGACAGTTTTCTCAGGCTTTCTTTCCAGGAAAACTAGTTCCTAGACCAGCTTGACTTCACCACACACCCAGAGGCTGTGTACCCCGCCTGCCCCTCCCCTGGCAGCAGTGACCGTGACCAATTTGCAAATTTGAGGCAGTTGGAAGTTTGGAGCCACACCTGATGTCCTTTGCATCTCATCAATGGACAGAGGGGCCCACAAGGCCCGGCTTACTCCCCTGGGGGAGAGGAGGAGCCCGGATCAAAGGCCTCTTCCTCTGAAATGGCCCGTGTGTATAGGGGGAGGCCCCAAGGATGCCTTTGCAGTGTGACGGATCTGCAGAGCGGCCTGGCCATGTGGGGAGCTGGGGGGCTCTGCCCACCTCTGCCTCCCAGCACAGCCCAGGGCTTCAGAGGAGGGAGGGGGAATGTCAAGGCCACTCGTGACCAGTTGCCAGCTCTGACCATGACCTTGATCCCATACCAGCCATCCCTAATGCAGTGTCCCTTCATCTACCCCACAGCCCCCCTGCCCTGTGAGTCAAGGGGCTCCCAAGGGTCACCCCGGAAGTCAGACTGGTTCACTGTCACGACATTCCTGGGTGGAGTCAAGCCTCCAGTCCCAAATGTCTCAAGTGCTTCTATAAATATCAGAGGGAGTTCTGCCATTGTCTCCATACAGATTTCTTTCCTGTTGAGCTGAACTCTCCTGGGATCCGCCCCCCACCCCCCACGTGACCCTTGTGTCCCCAGGGACCCCAGTCTGTGCTCAGGCCCCTTGGCGCTGGTAGCTGTGGGGCACGACCATCTGGAGTGAGGCATTCCCAGAACGCATTTGCCCTCAGGCTGCTCTCCACCCATCACCTGCTGCATCTGGCCCCACAGCACCCTGTTCTCACGGGTCAGGGGCCCTGAGGAGTGCCCAACATGTGGGGATGAAGTCACCAGAGGGGTTTATGTTTGCCATTGAATCCCAGTTGCTGTCCTTCCCAGGCCAGGGCACAGCACCTGCCCAGCAAGAGCCAAGACACAGGACCAAGGGCGCCCAAGAGGTGGGACCTCAGTGTGAATCTTCAAACAGCCCAAGGGGTCCGGGTAAAATGGATCTGAATCCATCGTTCTTTTCTTTCTTCATTTATTATTTATACAGCATCTATTTCCAAAGAGAATTTGAGACCGATGAAAAATGGGATGGAGGACAGTATTTGGGGAGCTCTCTGATGGGCTTCCCAGGTGGCACTGGTGGTAAAGAACCTGCCTGCCAATGCGGGAGACATAAGAGACGTGGGTTCGATCCCTGGGTCAGGAAGATCCCCTGGAGGGGGCCATGGCAACCAACTCCAGTATTCTTGCTTGGAGAGTCCCATGGGCAGAGGAGCCTGGTGGGTTACAGTCTGCAGGGTCACAGAGAGCGGGACACAGCTGAAGCGATCAGGCACGCACCCACGGACTGAAACAGGACTTCTGAACCGACCCTTCAGACGGAAGTGTGGAGGTGCTTCTCCTCCCCCAGCTCCTCTTCTTGATGAAATTTCTTCTTTTACTTTGTCCTTACTTCCCCTCCCCTCAAACTTCTTTCTTTTTTTAAGTTTTTAACTGGAGGATCATTGCTTTACAATGTTGTGTTGGTTTCTGCTGTACGACACAAACCAGACATGCCCTCCCTCTTGACCCTCCCTCTCCACATTCCCCACGAATCTATCACTCCGGATGCACATGATCTGGAACGAGTAAGTGCAGGTGGGGAAGATGAGGAAGAGGGGGCCCTCGTGGCCCCACACAGAAGCCACCTTCCTGGGAACAGCTGGGCAGCGGGACTCACCATCATGGGGAGCAGCATGTCCATGGGGATCGCATCTTCTCCCCTGCTCTGCCCGGCCGGTGGGGGCACACTTTGTGCAGTCATCACCCTTTCTCCCAGCAACAGCCCCCATTTCCCTCTAGGGTTTGCTTCTCCCTCATTGGGCCGTGTGGTCCCAACTTGACCCTTACCCTAGAGACTGGTCATGTGACCCAGCTTGGAGAGTCTTCGGCTGGTCACATGACCCACTGGAGCACTGTGGACTGGTTCACAGTGGCTGATGCCCTTGGCTGGCCCAATGGGACTTTTCAGGAAACAAGAGGACAGAGCCCTCCACATGAGGAGGAAATCTGGCCGCTCCTGCAGCCGTCAGTGGCAGCCTGGGACAGCCTGGAGCAGCCTCAAGAATGCAGAGCTGAGAGGTGGTTTCAGGATACATCAGAAAGTTCCAGGGCACCCTCCCTGCAAGAGGCGAGATCTGGAGAGCTGTGCCTGTGGCCACATCCCACAGACTAGCAGAGCAGAGAGGGTGCTGTCAGACTTCTGGTGGCCCCTGAGGGGTCTGTGGCTTCAGGCCCTCTGCACAGCACCAGGCCTGTGCATCCCTAAAGTGGCAGGGCCTGGTACTGACCCTCTGAGCCAGAATTGGGTATTTTCCAGCTGCTGCCCACATGGGGTGTGCCCTTTGTGATCGCTGCTCATAGACCTGTCTGACTTTGCCAAGGCCTGCTGAGCCAGCAGAAACAGGGAGGGAGCGGGAGGGAGAGGGGCACACCCCAGGAGACACCTGCCTGCCCAGCCTTTCTGTCCTGATGAGTCTTGACCCCATGGTCCAGGGAAGGGCAAGAAGAAGGAGCAGGGATGAGGGATGCTGTAATTCAAAATATTAGCAGACTGAAAAAACAGAAAATGGTATGGACCTAATAGAAGCAGAAGATATTAAGAAGAGGTGGCAAGAATACACAGAAGAACTATACAGAAAAGATCTTCATGACCCAGATAACCACGATGGTGTGATCACTCACCTAGAGCCAGATATCCCGGAATGCAAAATCAAGTGGGCCTTAGGAAGTATCACTATGAACAAAGCTAGTGGAGGTGATGGAATTCCAGTTGAGCTATTTCCAATCCTGAAAGATGATGCTGTGAAAGTGCTGCACTCAATATGTCAGCAAATTTGGAAAACTCAGCAGTGGCCACAAGACTGGAAAAGGTCAGTTTTCATTCCAATCCCAAAAAAAGGCAATGCCAAAGAATGTTCAAACTATGGCACAATTGCACTCATCTCACACACTTGCAAAGTAATGCTCAAAATTCTCCAAGCCAGGCTTCAACAGTACATGAATCATGAACTTCCAGATGTTCAAGCTGGATTTAGAAAAAGCAGAGGAACCAGAGATCAAATTGCCAACATCCACTAGATCATAGAAAAAGCAAAAGAGTTCCAGAAAAACATCTACTTCTGCTTTATTGCCTATGCCAAATCCTTTGAATGTGTGGATCACAACAAACTGTGGAAAATTCTTCAAGAAATGGGAATACCAGACCACCTGACCTGCCTCCTAAGAAATCTGTTTGTAGGTCAAGAAGCAACAGTTAGAACTGGACATAGAACAACAGACTGGTTCCAAATAGGGAAGAGAGTACATCAAGGCTGTATATTGTCACCCTGCTTATTTAACTTCTTTGTAGAGTACATCATGCAAAATGCCTGGCTGGATGAAACACAAGCTGGAATCAGAATTGCCAGGAGAAATATCAATAACCTCAGATATGCAGATGACACTACCCTTATGGCAGAAAGCAAAGAAGAACTAAAGGGCCTCTTGATGAAAGTGGATGAGGAGAGTGAAAATGTTGGCTTAAAACTCAACATTCAGAAAACTAAGATCATGGCATCCAGTCCCATCAGTTCAGTTCAGTTCAGTTCAGTCACTCAGTCCTGTCCGACTCTTTGTGACCCCATGAATCGCAGCACACCGGGCCTCCCTGTCCATCACCAACTCCCAGTCCCATCACTTCATGGTAAATAGGTGGGGAAACAATGGAAACAGTGACAGACTTTATTTTGGGGGGCTCCAAAATCACTGCAGATGGTGACTGCAGCCATGAAATTAAAAGACCGTTGCTCCTTGGAAGAAAAGCTGCTACCAACCTAAATAGTATATTAAAAAAACAGAGACATTACTTTGGCAACAAAGGTCAGTCTAGTCAAAGCTATGGTTTTTCCAGTAGTCATGTATGGATGTAAGAGTTAGACTAGAAATAAAGCTGAGTGCTGAAGAACTGATGCTTTTGAACTGTGGTGTTGGAGAAAACTCTTCAGAGTCACTTGGACTGCAAGGAGATCCAACCAGTCAATCCTAAAGGAAATCAGTACTGTGTTCCTTGGAAGGACTGATGCTGAAGCTGAAACTCCAATACTTTGGCCACCTGATGCAAAGAACTGGCTCATTTGAAAAGACCCTGATGCTGGGCAAGATTGAAGGCAAGAGGAGAAGGGGACGATAGAGGATGAGATGGTTGGATGGTATCTCCGACTTGATGGACATGATTCTGAGCAAGCTCCGGAAGATGGTGAAAGAGAGTAAAGCCTGGTGTGCTGCAGTCCATAAAGTCTCAGAGAGTCAGACACAACTGAGCAACTGAACTGAACTGAACAAAGAGGAGGGGGACTTCACTGGTGGCTCAGTGGCTAAGATTCCACTCTCACAATGCAGGGGGCCTGGGTTTGGGAGCTAGATCCAAATCCCTGGTCAGGGAACTAGATCCGGTATGCCCCAACTACCAGCACAGCCAAATAAATAAATAAATAAATATTTTTTAAAGACTAAAATAAGAAAAGGGGAGTTCGAAGGTCTCCTTTTCAGCCCCGCCCCCTCCTGTGTCCATAACCTCTCCTCTTTGTATATAGAGTCACACACAGCAGCATCAATGGTCAGATTTCTGCCGGTTGCAAACTCACATCCTCTGAGAACAAAGAAGGATGTGGGGAAATGCATAGCAAACTGCTCTCCCCAAAGCCTGTGTCGGAGAGCATGAAGGCACAGTCAGAAGACGTCGTCAGATGCCGGCTCCAGGGCCTTGGGATTCTGCTTTTGAGAAATTCTCCTTCTTAATGCTTACTCAGAAAGCTGGAATCATTGTTTCTTTATTCCTAATTTTCCTGTTTCATGTTTCAGAGTGAAATGCTTCTCTTAATAAAAGCCCTCTGTTCAATGAAAGAAAAAAAGAAAGTGGTATCAATTGCAATGTTAGGAATGCAAATTCAGAGTGGGGAAAAAATGCCCAGTGCTACAAAAGATGAGAATTCCAGCGAGTGCAAAGAACTGCAACCTCCATCGACAGTGTCTGTCTGAGACGACAGCAGGTGAGTGCAGGTCATCACCCGGAACCATGAGTGTGGCATTCCTGGCACAGTGCATGGGATGAAAGGTTGCCAAGAAGGCCTTGCTGACTCACCCGTCGCTCCGGCAATGGATCATCCATCCTACTCACCAAGGCCGCCGTCTGGATGGAAGGGACTGAGGAGGGGTCCACCCCCCACTTGAACCACTGGTTTGAATTAGTCACCTGGGCACACCTGGGTTTGGGAGGGGCTAGAAGGTGGGAGTCAGAGGGTTTGTGTCTGTGGAGGAAAGGAGGATGGAGACTGGGGACTCTCCACCACAGCCTTCTCAGAAGATGGAGGTGATTCATTACACACCAAGCAGAAAGCGAGCTGGGATCATGTCTGCTGTAACAGATGCTATAACAAAACACCACAGACTGAGTGGCTTATAAAACACCGGACAGTTACTTCTCACTGTTCTGGAGGCTGAAAGATCAACACACCTGCAGATTCAGCATCTGATGAGAACCTGCTCGTAGTTGGTCTTCACCTCGTGAAAGGGGCAACAAGGCAGTTCCCTGAGGCCTCTTCAATAAGGGCACTAACTCCATCCATGAGGGCTGCACCCTCCTCACCTAGTCACCTCCCAAGGGCCCCTTCTCCTGTCACCATCACATTAAGGGGTAAGTTACAACGTCATTCGGTGCACAGCAGACCAGACTCTGAAGGAGATCACTGTGCTGGAGTGAGCCTGAGCCTGAGGGTGGAATGCTACTTGAGACCCTAGAGAGAGAATCCGGAAAGTTTAAGCCACATCTCCTCTGTAAGCCCCTGGACCAAGCAGGTCATGGTTGAGGTCCTGCAGCCTCAGACATCCCCAGATGCCACTTGGGTGACAACACTCCTGTGTCCTCTCTTGCATCTACTTCCACAGCTGAGACACTCCCCCTGCCCCAAGAACAGTCACTCAGAGTAAGTTAGCTAATTGTGATTTATGAATGAAAAACAGAGTTTTGAACACAGCGTTTCATTTCCTCTCCTAATGTGACAGCACAAACCTAAGCCCAGGTGCATCCAGGTGAGAGTTACCTGCTGCCTGCCTGCCCAGCATCCCTCCTCCCAGCAGCAGCTCCCTGGCTTCCAGGCCACTCTTGTCCTGCGGCTCTGGGATGGCCACTGAATCCAGGCCAGGCTAATCAAAGTCACAATGTCGACTTGAGGATGGACAGGATCATGGTCTGCAGCCCCTGGAGTCATGCCGGGACTGTTGCTGAAACTGCGGGGAGCACAGACTTCCTGCTGCAGGGCTGTAACCCATGGGGACCACGTGCACCCCCGCCCACAGCTTGCTGGGAGTGAAGCCACCCCAGAAGAAACTCTGCAGATGGAAAGCAGCAGGCCTGCACACTCCATGAGGGCCTGAGCCAGTCCTCCAAAACCCTGTGGGCTTTTATTGCTCACTCACTCAGTTGTGTCCGACTTTTGAGATCCCACGGACTGTAGCCTGCCAGGCTCCTCTGTCCATGGAATTTCCCCAGCAGAATACTGGAGTAGGTTGCCACTCCCTTCCCCAGGGGATCTTCCTGACCCAGAATCGAACCTGCGTCTCCTGTGTCTCCTGCTCTGGTAGGTGGATTCTTTACCACTGAGCCACCTGGGAAGCCCGGACTTTAATTACCTACTCAAATAAATTAACCCTTATTTCTTTTTTACTTAAACCACCCTGAGCTATATTTCTGTCCCTTGTAATTAAAAGACATCTGGTGGATTCTAATGGCTCTGTGACCTCAAGAACTTAATACCTGTGCAATGACAGAGAAATCCTCCCGTTTATGGAAGACATCCTGCACCTGGAGAGTGGGGCCGGCATCACAAAAGATGCTCCAGGGTTTAAAACATGGAGACAGCAGGCGGGCACCCAGAGCACAGGCTCCGATGGGACCTGGAGCCTTTGGCTGGAGCTGAGCGAGGGGAGTCACTCTGCACATACAGGCAGCACATGCAGGAGGAAAGGGTTTGTTTAAGATGCTCATGCTATGAGAAGTTCAACATGGTGCCTGAAGCTCCCATGGGAGGAACCTGCTCACTTGGGCCCCAAACCACAGCACAAAGGCCAGGTGCCTTATCAGATAGGTCCGTCCTCACTGCTCGAGGCAGGAACCTTCTCTTAAGCTGGTCTAAGTGAAACAAGGGAAGTCATCGGGTTGTGCGGGTGGGAAGTCCCAGGTGGCGTGGAGGCAGGGCCTCGTTCACCAAAAGCAGGAAGGGACGACCAGATGTCTTTTAATTACAAGGGACAGAAATACAGATCAGAGTGCTTTAAGTAAAAAAGAAATAAGGATTAATGTATTTGAGTAGGTAATTAAAGTCCAGGCTTCCCAGATGATTCTGTCCTCCAGCTCCAAGGTCCAGCCAGGGTCCTGCTATTGGTGCTTACTGATCGTTGTCTGCTACTTTTTGACACTCAAGTTCTGGACGATGGAACGGACTTGGGAGGTCAGGGCTGGAGCGTGATGATCACCAGAGGTGCCCCCCAAACACTGGTCTGGGTGGGAGAGCTGGACAGATCTCACCCACTCCTCAAGACTCCGTGGACCCTCCTCCTCCTCGGGCCCACTCCTCTCGCATCAACTCTGCTGAATGGGAACGTGTCATTGGCATCTCCGGTTTTGCCTGACACCTCCATGCTCATCTCCCCCCAACTAGTCCGCCAGCCCTCCCTGCTCCCGGTCATTCTGTCCACCTGCCCCAGACCTCAGGATGGAGAGGGCTCAGGGAAGATGCTGAGGAGGAGCAGGGACACGTGGTGAACCAGCCTCGTCCCCCCATGCCCTTGGGGCCAAGGCTGAGGGCACTTTCTAGAGCAATGGGGCGCCCCTGATACAAGCAAGACCAGTAGAGGGGGAAGGGTATGGGGCTGGTACGGGTGGAGGACACCTCAGGCTCTTCCTAACCTCTGGTTACCCTGAACACATACACACACACACACAGAGCACACAGTGAAGCAAATCAAGTGACTTCCCAGAACAAGGAAAATCCACTCGAAGATAACTTGCTGCCAATGTTTCAAAGCAGCCGGCAATTTTCAGACGGCAGCTTCCTTTAATTCCAAACAAAACTAGAGAGCTGCCAGACTGCCCAGCTCTGCCCCAGGCAGGTGCCCTGGCTTATGGAAGGCATTATGGATGAATCCCTCAGCCAGGCTGCAACACCATCCACCCAGGAACTGGACTTTGTCTTAAGGCTTTGTCAGCCAGAGATTAGGGGTCAGGGGTCAGGGGACATCAGTCAGGAGTCAGGGACAACAGCCGTGGGTCTGGAGATGTTGGACCAATCACACATGGGCTTCTCGGCAAGGCTGCTCAGCATGTCTCAGGGACAAGTCAGAAGTGTCACAAAGGCGCGAGTACCAGGGCCTGGGGTCTGACCCGGAGACCACGGCCAGGGCCAGTCCGGAGCTGGGACACAGCAGGGCCCTCAGCCTGTGGAGCTTTCAGCTGAACTCCATGAAATAATAGACACTGGAGGCCAAGTGGTAAAATGAGGACCTTGGCCAGCTGCCGGGTCTGCATCCAGACTCTGCCTGGGGCAGGGCCCCACATGCTTGGCCTTGGTTTCTCATCCATCTGAGGAGAGTGTGATTCCAGAAGTGCCGGGGGCTGTGCCTGGACATGTCCCATGGCTGGGCTTGGACACGGGACCCAGTGCCCGGAGGAGGGGCAGGAGGGCTTGAGAGTCGCTTAACTACTGGACACACGTGTGGTCAGCTGCTATCCTCCAGCCCAGGTCTGAGCTCTGTCACCCAGCAGCTCCCCCAGTCCCTACAACAGCTCTGCCCAGTAGGACGGCTCTCAGCCCTGGGGAGACAAGGAGACCAGGCGCAGAAAGTGGGCACCTGGCATTCTGCCCCAGTGGCCTAGTCAGGGTCTGGTAAAGGGGCCGGGATGTCAGGAGAGAGACAGACAGAGACAGAGAATGAGAGACAGAGAAACTGAGAATCAGAAAGACAGACAACAGTCACTCAGTGCCAAACCTACTGGAAAATACAGGTCTCAGAGAGGAAGCTGCCCGTCCTCCCCCTCCCCCTAACACACACATGCCCAATCCCCTCCCTACCCCACTGCTCTCCAAATCAAGACTCTGCCCTTCTTAGCTGCTCAACCCCACAATCCTGCCTGGAAGGCTGGCAGGGACCACCCACTACTAGCCGGACCACCCCATCCTTCTCCAGGATCTGGGGAGGGTGTACAGGCTGCAGGGCGCTGCTGCCATCTAGTGGTCACAGGGGGTCCTGCGTGCCCTGGGAGCTTCAGCCCAGTTCACCTGGATGCCTTACCTCTCTGTTGGCAGGTGGGCCCATGCCTGTGGGTAGGTTCACACCTCACCTCCCACGGTTCACGGTCAAAAGGAAGGGGGACCATGGCACACTGCCATCTAGCTGTCTTCCCACGGTTTGTCCAACCTTGACAGCTTGGGCCAGACACTTCCCAGACAATCCCTCCATCCACATGCTCTGAAGCTTTCCCATGACTCTCTGCGGTGGTGGGTTTGGGGTAATTGCACAAAGGAGAGGTGCCTTCCCAGCATGTAGCACTGGGGTGCTCGTTGTCAGTGTGACTTGCTGCCGCTGACCTTGACCCCTGGGCTAAGGTGTCGGCCAGGCTTCTCCTCTGTCCAAAAGCAGGTCACTCAGTCAGCCCACCCTCAGGGGAGGAGGGCTGTGGGCTGTGACCCCAGGGCCTTCACAGGCCTGTCTCGTCACTCCTGTTGGGCCCCGGGCAAGTTGCCCAGTTTTCTGGGTCTCAGAGCCATGGTGAGAACGTGGCTGTCCTCACCAGCAGGTCTGCCACCTGGAGAAGGCACAGGCAGGGCTGAAGACACAGGTGGGCGCAGGAACAGACCAGGTGGGAGCGGGAAGAGCTGATGGCCGGTGTCTGGGGAGGACCTCGGCAAGACCCACCTGAGCGAGATCCTGGATAGCTGCCAGGAGCCAGGAAGGAGGCGGAGCAGCCCAGCCTGGGGGACTCCCCCACATCCCCCATGAAACCTGCCCCCACCCAGCTGAGGCCACGGGACACCCCCCACAACAAGCATGCTTGAGGGTCCCAACTCTCCATCTCCTGGGTCCAGGCATGCACAACTTTGAGCAAAAGCACAGCCAAGCCCCTTGTGTCCAGGGCCAGGACTTGATCTCCAAATGGCCTGGCTTCTGTGCTCTCTCTCTGGGGAAAGAGGAGAGTCCTGAGTCCTGAGTCCTACAGTGGTCACTTTCTAGTGCCTGCTCCTGCCCTTTCCTCACCCGCCCCCTACCCCCACCCCCATCCCTCCCCCCCACACACAGAAGGCACTGGGAAAGGCCAGAGCCACTGGGGCTGGGCGGGCTGAGGGGGTCTACCCAGGGTGAGGGAGCCCTAGGAGCAATGTCCCCTCTGTCCACTAGGTGTCATGCTTGGCCATGCCGTGTACCAAGCCACCTGGAGCAGAAAGTCCCCAGGGTGCTGGTGCCGTGTTCCCCGTCGGTGAGTGTGGACAGCAGCTCAGAATCCCAGCCCTGCCGCCTAGGGGCTGGGAGACCACAGTGCTGGCTCAGCCTCTCTGTGCCCAGTGTCCTCACCTGTAGGTGGAGAGCTGCGGTTCCTAGACCACAGGGCCCCTGAGGGGACAGGCGGGAACATTCTCAGGACACAGAAGCTTGCCTGACTGGCAGAGGGGGATACCTGAGTGTCTGCTGGGAGGAGTGCGTGGAGGAAAGGAGCATTTGGAAGCATCAGCCGTGTCCCATCTGCCCCTGAGGACTCCCAGAGCAGGGCTGGTGGAGGAGGGGGTGGATGTTCCTGTGGACCCATGTGGGGTGTTGGCTGCGCCCTGCCCATGTGGCCTTAAGACTCTGGAAACAGCAGTCATCTCCAGGCAGGGGCTCGGGTGCATCAGTGGCAGAAAACATGCCACAATGCAGTTTTCTCTTTGTCCTGCTCACAGTTTTTAACCAAGTGTATACTACTTTTTCCAGTTAATGATAAAGTTGGCCCTAGGGTTTGCAGGGGAGGAAATGGCACCGGCCAGTGCCTTCTGCATCCTAGGACCTGCCAATGGCTTGGCAGTTTGGGCAGAGCTGTCTTCTGACAGGGCATCAAACCAGCGCCATCATCTCAGGGCACTGCAGGGCAGCTGGGACGTCCCTTACGATCAAAGGTACCTCCCACAGCAGCAGGCCCCACGGAGCTCCCAGCCAACAGCAAAGGAGTGGTCTCTGGATGTCTGGCCCGTCCTGGGCGATGCGCACAACCCACCTCCATCTTAGTCACACATTTGTCCCTGGTGCTCCTCTGCCTCCTGCATGGCATCCAGGAAGCAGAGACTTGTCCTCTGGTTTCCAGCCACTTCCCAGCTCCTACAACAGTACCCAGCACACAGTGGGGGCTTAATAAATGCTTGGGTCAGGAGCTCACTGGCTCCACATTTTTTAAAGTTTTAGGTTTTTAATGCATTTATTTTGGCTGCACTGGATCTTCGCTGCCGCACAAGAGCTTTCTCTAGTTGTGGTGAGGGGGTGCTGCTCTCTAATTGTGGGGCACAGGCTCCTCACTGTGGCGGCTTCTCTAGTTGCAGAGCACTGGCTCAGTAGTGGTGGCGCACGGGCTTTGCTGCCTCGAGGCATGTGGAATCTTCCCAGACCAGGGATCACACCCATGTCCCCTGGATTGGCAGGCAGATTCCTAACCACTGGCCCACCAGGGAAGTCCTGGCTCGGAGTTTCTGAGCATGAACCTGCAGAGCACAGCCTCCTAGCCTCAGGGAACCAGGCAGTAGGCTGCTGTCCCCTGGGGCCTGGCACTCACTCCCAGGGAGGACTGGAGGGATGGCACAGGGAGAGGGCAGAACCTTAACGGGCCATGGAGCCCGGCCCACCCAGGGCCCCTTGAAGCCCACGTACACTGGTCCAATAGTCGGCTGGGACCATGTCACTTAACCAAAAGGTACTCAGCAGAGCTGAGCAGCAGCTTAAGGTCCAAGGCCTGCTGATCCATCAGGGACTCTGCCTCTGCAAAGCTGCTCCGCCCTGGAAATCTGCACGATGCACGTTACCCCGCACTAACGGGTACAGATGCTATCGAGTGAGTTACTTGGTGAGTGAGGCTCTGGATGGATGTGAACTGGGGGGACCCCAATCATCCCACTTCAGCACTCCTGGAAGGGAGAACCTAGCCCTGCCCCCACAAGAATCCTAAGCAGGGAAGCTGGTCATACTGGGTGTTCCTAGAAGAAGAGGAAGGAGAGAAGGCAACAGTGGGGAGCAGTCCTGGAAGCCTGCCTGTAGGAGGCAAGACCGCAGCTGGACCTGCTAGGGGAAGGGCAGTACAGATGGAAGGAGAGGACCCTTTAAGCAGAGGACACTGGGGAAAGGTACAGACAGGCAGCACTATGATGGGAAGAAATGGACAAGGCTGTGGATGCCATGTGGGCACAACCAAGGAAGGCAGGTGTCCAAGAGCTCAGACACAACCTCCAGGGCAGCAAGTGAGTGACCACAGGCAGGAGAGACTGTAGCCCAGGATGTCAGGCAGGCTGCCCGCAGACCTCACATGACACAGTGACAAGGAAGCTGATTCCCCAACAGAAAGCCAGGGTGAGCCCCACAGTTTCTGTCCCTCACACGGACACCGGGTCCCCGTTTCTGCTTCCTGCCCTCAGGTGGGCAGGTGGAGGTCCATCCTGGTGCCCCCTGAGATGGGGCCCCCCAGGGCAGAAAGTGAGGGGGCATCAAGGCAACTCGACCACAAGGACTGTGGGCTGCCTCTCACAGCCCCGCCTGCCCATGAGGGACACATGGGCATAAGGGTGTCATCCCTCCATCCTCCACCTAGGTCTGGCCCCTTCCCAATCCTGCTGCTCCCAAGCCACCCCTACTATCTGGAAGGACACCCAGGATCCCCCAGCCAGCTGAGTGGCCATCCCTGATGACATGACATATTCCACCACCGAGGGGTCCTGCCTCAGGTCTTGTCCACCTTGGATTCTTTTTGGTTCATCTTGATTCATGACTGGCATCAGGTAGTATTTTCCTCCCACTGCCTAGGCCCTGACCCCTGTGAAGACGAGACAAACCCTGGTTGACCCCGTCCTCAGCTCAAACTGTCCCATCAGTCATGGGGCAAGCACAGGGCAGCCCAAGGCTCAGCCTGTCACCCTCATCCTGAGACGAGAGGTGAGAAACGGAGAGAAAGAGACAGCGATGCAGGAAGAAAGGCTGAGAGAGGAGCGAGGCAGCCAGAGCGATACAGAAGGAGAGAGGCGAGAGACGGGGAGACGGAGACAGAAGCGATGGGGGAGACACAGGGCCAGGTGCGGAGGGGCCAAGGGAAGAGACTGGGAGGTCGGGGAGAAGGGTGACTCCGCTGCCTCCCACTGCCCTCCCGGGTGCCACTGATCCTGGTGACTCCCTCCATGCTTTGTAGTCACTGCCTCCCAGAAAGGCAGCAGGCGTGGCCCGGGGCTCCCTCGCACTGCAGGCCGGTGGGGCTGCCCTGGATATCACACACCAGCATGTGTCCCGCCTCCAGCTGCTCAAGGCCGCTGCTCTAGCCTCCAAGGGCTCCTAAAACCACAGCCACCCCCTCCCCACCAACCTGTGCTCTTCCGGTTGGTGGGTGCTTAACTGGTCACCAAACATTCTGATGATCATTTTTAGGTGTAATCACCCCCATTTTACTAAGGAGAAAGCGGAGGTATGAGGAGGCTCAGTGTTTTCCCAAATGTGCCAGAGCCCTTGGTTGAGACCCAGGTTCAAGCCCAGGCCTGAGATGGTGGCTCTGGTCTCTCGGGGAGAAGCACCGCAGTGACCGAGCACATGGGAAGGCGCCCCTGAGCTGCTGGCTGGTTCTCCCTGCTCACAGGGAGGGCTTCCCTGGGGGCTCAGATGGTAAAGAATCTGCAGATCTGCCTGCAATGCGGGAGACCCGGGTTTGCAGGAGATCCCCTGGAGAACGGAACAGCAACCCACTCTAGTATTCTTGTCTGGAGAATTCCAGGACAGAGGAGCCTGGAGGGCTACAGTCCATGGGTCACAAAGAATCAGACATGACTGAAGCAACTAACACTTTCACTTCCCCCCCGTCACGGGGAAGCTGGAAACGGGCCATCTGGGAGTGTTCACACCAGGGCCGTCAGCATCTGCCACCAGCCAGGCCAGAGGACCCTGTCGATTGTCTAGACTTTAAAAGGTGAACCATGCAGATCAAACCGGGAAAGGTTTGTAGCCATTACATCGTGAGTAGCACCCAGAAGCCTCGCAATATTCGTCCAAAGTCTACAATTCGTTCTCAATTCAGCAAAGAAGCCACACGTGTCCTGACGGAGGACTTGGGGACGTTCTGCCTCCAGCATTCGTGGCTGTGCTTCCCTCTCGCTCCTGAACTCAAGCAGGTGTCGACGTCACCTTCCAGCCACACTCGCGGCAGATGAGAACACGGGCGGACCGCGGCGAGTCGGGAAGACCTGCAAGAGCTTTGTGTGGGGACCTGCTGGCTGCGGCGTCAGGAGGATGCGGTATGTGGACCTGATTCGCGAGCTGCGTGCTACCACACCCCTGTCAGGACCGCAACACAAGTGCATGTTTAGGTCAGCATCCTCCGGAGAGCCGGCTTTGGAACGGTACCAGCAGCACGGTCCCAGCCCCGAGATGGGCAGTGGGGAGGTGCCCCTGAGAGTGGGGGGCTCTTAGCACCCCCATCACCTCACCAACACCCCTTCTCCCACTTCCTCTAAAGTGCTCATTATCCTTGGAAACCTCCACCCTATCCTTCCTTTATTGAAGTAGGCAGGGACTATTATGGGCCATTTTGTCACCATGGCAACCGCTGTGGTCTGAAGGGTTTGGAGAGCCCTGATTAGGCTGGCAAGGATGCTGTAATGGGAAGTGATGAGGACAGCATATGAAGGGGGGGGCTTTTATGAGGCTGCGCATGAAGCCCGCACCAAACGTCCTCTCTGCATCATGGGGAGGGCTCCCACTGGCAGCTGAGTCCAAATGGAAAACTAATGAGTCACCCATGGGCCCTTGCCGATATCCTAACAAGCCTGTTTAGAGGGTGAAAGCAGCAGAGACCCACCCAGGCCCCTCCCGGGGAAAGGATGTGGGAGCTCGGCTTGATCGGATCCCCAGCCATGCCCTGGGCACCTGGGGGTAAGTCCTCACACAGGGAAGGCCACTCCCTACCCCAGGACACTGGGGGGTCTCAGGTGGAGCTGTCCTCAGGAAGGCCACACATCTCCCAGGAGCTCATACCCTATGTGTGAACTCAGGAATGAAAACAACACGTATTCTGCAAAACTAATGACCTCTAATTACAGGAAGGCTTCCCTTGTCCTGCTTCTAAATCAAATTATCACCATCCTTCACTTCAACTATAGCTTTTTCAGATAAAGTAATAGCTAACACTTGCTGGGTTTTTCCTCCATGTCTGCCATTATTTAAAGTCTTTTCAGTGGTTATCTCAGTGGCATCAGGGACCAGTTTTGTGGAAGACAGTTTTCTACAGACCTGGTGGGTAGAGGGGATGGTTTGGGGATTCAAATGTATTGCAATTATTGTGCACTGTATTTCTATTATTATTGCATCAGCTCCACCTCAGATCACTAGGCACTAGATTCTGGAGTTTGGGGACCTCTGGATTATTTCATTGAATCCTTCATAGGAACCTTAGGAAGTGGGTACAATTAGTCTCTCCATTTTACAGATGAGGAAGTTCAGTTCAGTTCAGTTCAGTCGTTCAGTTGTGTCCAACTCTTTGCGACCCCATGAATCACAGCACACCAGGCCTCCCTGTCCATCACTAACTCCCAGAGTTCACTCAGATTCACATCCATCGAGTCCGTGATGGCATCCAGCCATCTCATCCTCTGTCATTCCCTTCTCCTCCTGCCCCCAATCCCTCCCAGCATCAAGGTCTTTTCCAGTGAGTCAGCTCTTCACATGAGGTGGCCAAAGTACTGGAGTTTCAGCTTTAGCATCATTCCTTCCAAAGAAATCCCAGGGCTGATCTCCTTCAGAATGGACTGGTTGGATCTCCTTGCAGTCCAAGGGACTCTCAAGAGACTTCTTCAACACCACAGTTCAAAAGCATCAGTTCTTCGGCGCTCAGCTTTCTTCACAGTCCAACTCTCACATCCATACATGACCACTGGAAAAACCATAGCCTTGACTAGACGGACCTTAGTCGGCAAAGTAATGTCTCTGCTTTTGAATATGCTATCTAGGTTGGTCATAACTTTCCTTCCAAGGAGTAAGCGTCTTTTAATTTCATGGCTGCAGTCACCATCTGCAGTGATTTTGGAGCCCCTCAAAATAAAGTCTGATACTGTTTCCACTATTTCCCCATCTATTTCCCATGAAGTGATGGGACTGAATGTCATGATCTTCTTTTTCTGAATGTTGAGCTTTAAGCCAACTTTTTTACTCTCCTCTTTCACTTTCATCAAGAGGCTTTTTAGTTCCTCTTCACTTTCTGCCATAAGGGTGGTGGAACTGAGGCCCAGAAGGTCAATAACACTGTTAAAGCTGCGTGGTTAGTAAGGGCAGAGCAAGGACTGGAAGCCTGAAGCTTATTTTCTGCCTGTCATGATGCACGCATGGACCCCGGCAGGCCAGGGTCAGAGTCTCACCCAGTGACCAGCCACAGTGCACTGTCCGCCCCAGCCTCAGCCTCCCACAGGTGAAATGAGAGGGGAATGGGGGGCTGGGAATAGCATCTCCCCAGGGGCACAAGTGGAGTGAACCCCCTGCAGCCCACCCAAGCGGGACCCTCACTCCAGCTTCCCTCCCAGAGTCTGTGGCACCCATACACACCTCATCTGCAAACCCTCTGTATCCCCACCACAACCAGGTCAAGCTCCGAGCTCTGCCCAAGACGAGAGTGTCTTGGGCTCCAGTTCTCGATACGCTTTCTCTGTTCTACCAAGTTCCCCACTCTTTGGCTGATCTTCTGCTCTCAGTTGGCAGCACAGTAAATTAGGGTCCCAAACAAATCAGGAGGGAGAAGATGGCTCCACAGACTGGGTCACCACATCCTGGAGGAGGAGCTACTTACATTCTGCTGGGGCTTTGGGGGTCGTGACTGGAATAAGACCTGCAGGCCCACCAGTTCCTGGGGCAGAGGGCTGCCTCCGAGGCCTGCAGGGTAAGGCCTCGTGCGGGATCGGGGCTTGGCTGACAGGAAAGCAGGGGTAAGGTCCTCCATCCAGCCTAGATTCCTGTCCTGCCAGGATAGGGCCATGATGAAATAAATGTTCCCAACAAATCTGGGGGGATGCTATTCCCAGCCCACTGTGGGCAGGCTTTCATGTTCCTGACTGCAAATGTTCAGGCCGTTTCTGACTGTCCCAAGTGAGACTATGCAGGTGGTCTGGGTATCCACTTCCCCACCGCCTGCATGATCCAGTTACAACGCCTCCTTTTCTTTCACATTCCTCAATCTTGAGTTTCCCTTGTGGTTCAAATGGTAAAGAATCTGCCTGCAATGCAGGAGACCCAGGTTCTATGCCTGGGTTGGGAAGATCCCCTGGAGAAGGGAATGGCAATCCACTCCAGTATTCTTGCCTGGAGAGCTCCACCGACAGAGGAGACTGGCAGGCTCCAGTCTATAGGATCACAAAGAGTCAGACATGACTGAGTGACAAACACTTTCACACTTTCAATCTTGAGTGGGGAACAAGTGCAAGACAAAAAAGGGGATAGTTTTGACTGGAGAGGTTAATTGTATGCTCAACAGAGGAACTGGGATTTAGGAGGACTTGCAAGCTTCTCCATGTAGTCTCATCTTATGGTCTTTCCACGTGGTCTGGGTAGCTAACTTTCTTACATGGCAATTCAGGGCTCCCAAAAGTGCATGTGGGAAGCTGCCAAACCTTCGTAACTCTCTGACTTCTTTTGCTTAAAGGAGGGACTGTATCTGAGCAGGACTTAATGGGGCCTTCCCTACAACCTCTGCTGTAGCTCCTCTCTGAAGTCCTTAGATAACAGTATCTGATGCACACTTCCTGAGTTGTTTTACAGATGCTAAAACCACCACCCAATGGAAGAAGTTAACTACTCGATGACCATGAGCACGTATCCCCCAAACCTACTGATGCCTGAGGATTAGCAGTGTGAACCCCCATGACATTACCATCAACCAGCCAGAGAACTGTGCACGAGCTGATCACAAATCCTGTGACATCCCCTCACCTGGCCTTTTTAAATGCCTCCCAGTGACTTCCTTGGTGGCCCAGTGGTTAAGAATCTGCCTGCCAATGCAGGAGACATGGGTTTGACCCCTGGTTTGGGAAGATTCCACATGCCACAGGACAACTAAGCCTGTGTCCTGCGACTACTGAAGCCTATGTGCCCTAGAGCCTGTACTCTGCAGCAAGAGAAGACAGTGCAATGAGAAGCCCGCACTCCGCAACTGGAGAATAACCCTTGCTCACTGCAATTAGAGAAAGCCCATGCACAGCAATGGAGACCCACCCAGTGCAGCCAAAAATAAATAAATAAACAATTTTTAAATGCCTCCTGGGGGGACATCCTTGGTAATCCAGTGGTTAAGACTCTACAGTTTCACTGCAAGTGGTGTAGGTTTCATGCCCGGTTGTGGAACTAAGATCCCACATGTTACACGGCCAAAAAAAAAAAAAAAAAAAGACTTCTGGAAACCCATCAGGGAGTTCATGTCTTTTGAGCACTAGCTGCCACTTTTCCTTGCTTGGCACCTGCAATAAACACTGCGCTTTCCTTCACCACAACGCAGTATCTGTGGACTGGCTTTACTGCTTGTAGGCGAGCAGACCCAAGTTCGATTCTGTTTGATGAACAGCCTGTGTCATGGGAGGCTAAATGTTCCAGGACTCGGGGTCCCTAGACCCACCTCAACTGCTCCCAGTCCCCCTCTCTCCCAGATTCATAGGTTTTCCAAACACATCCAGGACATGGTTGCAGCATGGGCTGGACTTTGTACTGGTGGAGCACACCCAGACACTTGCCCTTCACCAGGGAGGTCCTTCAGGGCTCAGCTTTTCTCTAAACATGCATAGAAGAGGAAATGAACAGGCCCAGTGAGGCGAGCACAACCAGGTCTCCTAAGCAACCACCCGTCTGCTCGGCTCTGGTTAAATCCTAAGTGGTGACTCATTAGACTCATTACCCAGGAGCTCAGGCCGGGTAATCAGGGTGTTGCAACTAAATGGTTGTGCTGGTCTCCCTACCTGAGCCTCTCTCAGTTCAGTTCAGTCGCGTCCGACTCTTTGCGACCCCATGAATCGCAGCACGCCAGGCCTCCCTGTCCACCACCAACTCCCGGAGTTCACTCAGACTCATGTCCATCGAGTCAGTGATGCCATCCAGCCATCTCATCCTCTGTCGTCCCCTTCTCCTCCTGCCCCCAATCCCTCCCAGCATCAGAGTCTTTTCCAATGAGTCAACTCTTCGCATCAGGTGGCCAAAGCACTGGAGTTTCAGCTTTAGCATCATTCCTTCCAAGGAAATCCTAGGGCTGATCTCCTTCAGAATGGCCTCTCTGGCAGGTGCTAATTAAGAGAAGGTGGGGGCTTTCCTGGTGGCTCAGTGGTAAAGAATCCACCTGCCCACGCAGTTTGATCCCTTGGTCCAGGAAGATCCCCCAGGCCACAGAACAACTTGGCCTGTCCACCACAACTACTGAGTCTGTGCTTTAGAGCCAGGAACCACAGCTGCTGAAGCCCGTGGGCCCTAGAGCCTATGCTCCGAAACAAGAGAAGCCACTACAATGAGAAACCCCAGATCAGCAGCAAGAGAGTGGCTCCTGCTCGCCGCAGCTAGAGAAAGCCCTTGCTCAGCAACAAGGACCCAGCACAGCCAAGAATAAATAAATAAAGGGAAGGTGGGATGCTTGACATGCACACCTTGTTCTCCAGGCTCTGTGAACAGTTTTGGTGATTGTGTGTGCAAGTCCCCCCAGGAGTCTCCTACCTAGCCCTACTCGCACACTGCACACACATACACACATGTGACATATGTGTGCGTGCACATGTGCACATATGTGTGCATGCACGGGCACGCACACAGGAGCAGATGTTTACCTCAAAGTGCTAACAGCCATACAAATGCTTAGGCAAACAAGAAGTTACATTGACTAGAATCTCCGCTGTATGTCAAACAGATACCTACTAAGTGAAGTGCACTGTCAGCAGGCAACAAAACCCTTGTGTCAGCCTATGAAAAGGAACAAAGGAACATGTTTATCCAAAAGACAAGAGGAAAATGAGAGGCTGGCATCTTGGAGGAAAACGAATTTGCTGTGAGATAGAATCGACACTTAAAAAGAAACTGAGTTGTTGCTAAAAGTGTCTGGGCTGATGTGCTGCAAATCTTTCCTCCACCTGTAGGTTCAGCGCCCAGGGAGGGGCACTGCAAGCAGAAACCAAATTGTTACCTTTCTGAAAACAAGAGTTTCCTCAGAACAGGGGAGATGAACTGGAACGTCTCCTCTTGGAAAGAGGTGGAAAACCTTCCATGCTACCAAGGGGGCTGGGATCTGGAAACCGCACTCCGTCTGGTTTCCATCCAGAGCTCTGAAACCCATCCCTAACTGAGCGTGCCTGATTCAGCCCCTTCATCGCTCTTGCTGTCAGATGGACTGGTCTCCTCCTTCTCCATAAACCCAGCTGCTGGGGAGGGCGGGGAAGGGAGCGAAGCAGCCTGGGACAGAAGGCCTGGGTTCACTTACCCTCTAGCCCTGTACTTGTTCATCTAAACACAGAGGACGAGCCCTGGTGCCCACTGCCTGGGGCGGCTGAAAGGGCTGGATTGGGGGTATGTGTGAGATGCACTCAGCCCCGGTGCCTGGCCACCTGCATATCTGCCATTAACATTGTAACTAATGTTATAATAACAGGGGGCCCACCCAGATTGTTAGTTACAGCCCCACCCACACCACCATCATTTAGCAGTCAATAATAGGAATTTGACCATTGAATAGATGGACTGGTTATAGGTGACAGAAACTCAACTCAAATTGCTTCAACAAACAAATAAATGAAAGCCAAGGAAGAGATCATTCACATTATTTATGAGGGGCAAAAACATCAGGGCCTCTGTCTGTCTCTGCTTCTCTTTACATCATTTTTCTCTTTTGAAACCAACATCTAGGGACTTCCTTGGTGGTCCAGTGGTCCAATGCAAGGGGTGTGGGTTTTGATCCCTAGATGGGGAGCTGAGGGACTTTCCTCGTGGCTCAGTGGTAAAGAATCCGCCTTCCCAAGCAGGAGATATGACTCAATCCCTGGTTTGGGTAGATCCTCTTCAGGAGGAAATGGCAACCCACTCCGGTATTCTTGCCTGGAGAATCCCATGGACAGAGAAGCCTGGCAGGCTAGAGTCCATGGGGTCACAAAGAGTCAGACATGACTTGGCAAGTGAGCACCCACAACCACAGGGCAGCTGAGATCCCTCAAGCCTTGTGGCAAAAAAAATCAAAGCATAAAACAGAAGCAATGTTGTAACAAATTCAATAAAGATTTTTTTAAATGGTCCACATTTTAAAAAATCTTAAAAAAAAAAAAATCAACATCTACAGTAGCCTGTCAGGCTCTTCTGCCCATGAAATTCTCCAGGAAAGAATACTGGAGTGGGTAGCCATGCCCTCCTCCAGGGGATCTTCCCAACCCAGAGATCAACCCACGTCTCCCTCATTGCAGGCAGATTCTTTACCATCTGAGCCACCGGGAAGGCCTATGTGCTATTGAGAGATGGCCACAAAGTGCAACTGACCTCTTTCTTATAGCCTTTAATTCCAGGTGAAGAGAGCTGGGTATCTTTGATCTAATCTCAGGTTATCCCCTCACTGGTCCTTCTTCAGTCAGTCAAAAGGAAGGAGCTCTCCTTTGCCACCCTGGAGGTGAACCCACCTGAAAACTATGGGATGGATCCATATAAGAAAGAGATGGAGGGGTGACCCTGTTCCCAGAACAGGTGGGCAATTCCATAGACATTAAAAACATCACCTGGTGGGAGAGAACCAGACAAGGAGGAAGGGGCTAACGCTTCCCTGGCAACATGGTATCAAACCCTGGTGACTGCAGTAACAGGAAGATTTGCTCTGACAAAACAAAGGTTTTCTAAAGAAATTGATTCCTATAGTCTGGAACGTGCTTGTTGATTCCTATAGTCTGGAACGTGCCTGTTGATTCCTATAGTCTGGAACGTGCTTGCTTTATGAACAAGTGTTGAGGATGTAAAAACCCACTGCCTGGAGGGGCAGAGTCAGGCCTCCTCCAGTCTCCCCCGCCCCTGTCTCTCCTGACCTTCCTCACCATAGCCCCCATCTCAGTCCTCTCCTCTCTTCGGCCTGAGAAGATGGGGGCAGGGAACTCCATTGATTCAGCAGACACCAGAGCCTCAGAAAACCTTTAGAGAAGGGCCTTGGGTCTTAATTACCAAGGAAGGGACAATGTTTCCTGGAAAGTGAGAGAAGCAAGATCTCCACAAGGATGAATGTTTTGACGAGGCTGGATAGAAGGAGCCTTGCTAGGATGGTGCTGCCCAGGGGGAGGGTGTGTTTGCCAGAAGTGGGGGTCAACTCCACGCCTGACCCCTCCACCACTAAGCACCCAGAGCACCACTGGACCCCAATGGCGCATCCTCCCAGTTCCTTACAGGGCAGCTTTGTCCATCGCTTTGGACGTGTGTTGATCAGCTCACATTAGGTTGTACTGCGGTAGCGCACATGCATAGCTTTATCTCTCACTTTTGTTCTATGTTGGTTGAAGGCTGGCTGCAGTTTCACTCCCATTTGTTCTTCATTCCAGGACTCAGGCAGGGAAAACAGCCAGGCGGGAGCATTCACTGTCATGGCAAAGAGCAGAAGCGGAGCCAGGCTCTCAAACCTCTACTTGTAAGAGGTCCACCACCTCCTCGGTTTCCATTAGCCAAAGCAAGTCCAACAGCCAGGCCCGGTATCCATGATGGGGAGAGGCATCCTCTCGTGGGAAGGAGCAGAGAAGGTTCTGGAACAGCACAGTCTACCAGAGGACAGCAGCCTCTTGGTCCCTGCCCCCCCTCTCACCTGAGGAGACTCTTTCATAGGTGTCCCAGGGACTCATCACCGCCAGTTCCCAAGGCCTGAGACAGGGCAGGCATGACTCCATTTCCTCCTGGACACACGTGTCATGGCTCCTCCAAGCTCTGATGGCACCAGGCTCTCCTTCAGGCATCTCCAGACCAGCAAAGAGCTCTGGTCTCTGTCTCCTGCTGCAATGATTCTTTCTCTATAAGAAACAGCCTAGGGGTTTCCCTGGTGGCTCAGTGGTAAAGAATCTGCCTGCCAACGCAAGAACATGAGTTCGATCCCTGTTCAATCCCTGTCTGGAAAGATCCCACGTGCAGCAAAGCAACTGAGCCTGTGCACAACTGTTGAGCCTGTGCTCTAGAGCCCAGGAGCCATCACAACTGAAACCTGAGTGCCTAGAGCCCGTGCTCCGTAACAAGAGACAGCACCACAATGAGAAGCCTACACACCACAATCAGAGAGTAGACCCCGCTCACGGCAACTAGAGAGAGCTCACATGCAGCAACAAAGACCCAGCACAGCCAGCAAACAAATACAATTGTATTAAACAAAGAAACACCCTAAAACTTGATGACTTAAAAGAATCATTTTATTGCACAATCCTACGAATTGAGAACTGGGCAACTCTTAACTAGAGAGTTCGTTTGCTCCATGGGCATTGATTAGGGTCACTCACGGGGCTGCAATCAGCTGGGAGCTCGTCTAGGGCTGGAAAGTCCATGGTGGCTCAGAGTCTTCTCTATAGAGCCTTTCTCTTCAGCAGGTCGGATTTCTTGCATGGCAGCTAACATCCAAGAGAGAGCATTCCAAGTAGAGAAGGTGGAAGCTTGGATCTCTTAAAACCTAGCCTTGGATGGTGACACATACACCACATTTCGTTGGTCAGGCTCCACAGGGCCAGCCCAAATTCAAGTGGAGGAGAAGCAGGCCCCACCTCTTCACTGGAGTACAGGGGCTTTGCAGCCGTTTTTCATCCAATCTATTCATTCATGTCCCCAAACTTTACACGGCACATGGCAAGAACGTTTTTACCACATTGTGCTGTAGCCACACTTTGAGTGGCTTGTAGGTATCTTCACTCTGAAAGCATCGAGCCACAGAATGAATGGCAGACTTCCCTTCTGTGAACAGCTGCTCACAACATGCTCTCTCAGAGCCCCTGATGTCCCTTGGAGGAAGGGATCCTGCATGGCCCCAAAGGTCCCTGACCCTGACCCTTTTACATGGACTCATTGGGCAGGGGGAAGGTGATGGTAGGACAGGATGCACTCCTCTTGGGCCAGTCTCATCTCTTGATAGCTCATTGGCACTTTCAAATAGGGGGGATTTGACTCTTTGTTCTAATTCTTGGGTCTTAGTTACTTCTCTAGGACAACAGGAGAAAATTCACCTCAACATCCTGTTACACTAGCTTAAGATCATGCAGCCTTATGATCACCATCAACATCACCAGCATCCTCACCATCACCACCATCACCATCACCAACATCCTCACTATCCCATCACCATCATTGTCACCATCACCACCACCATCCTCACCATCACCATCATCAACATCACCATCACCACCATCATCATCACCAACATCCTCACTATCCCATCACCATCACCATCACCATCACTGTCATCACCACCACCATCACCATCACTGTCATCACCACCACCATCCTCACCATCACCATCATCAACATCACCATCACCACCATCACCATCACCAACATCCTCACTATCCCATCACCCTCACCATCACCATCACTGTCATCATCACCACCATCCTCACCATCACCACCATCATCATCACTTTCATCACCACCATCCACGTCCTCACCACCACCATCACCACCATCACCATCAACATCAGCACTGTCATCATCACCAACATCCTCACTATCCCATCACCCTCACCGTCATCATCACCACCACCCTCACCATCACCACCATCATCATCACTTTCATCACCACCATCCACATTCTCTCCACCACCATCACCATCACCATCACCATCATCAGCACTGTCATTATCACCATCTCCATCAGTAGTAGCACTACCACCAACATCATCCCTATTTCACAGCCAAAGAAGCCAAGTCACAGGGAATCAAGTGATCCCCATGGGATAAAGAGATTACATTAATCTAAAGATCACAAGGGGATGACAGAGGATGAGATGGTTGGATGACATCACCGACTCAATGGACATGAGTTTGAGCAAGCTCCAGGAGATGGTGAGGGACAGGGAAGCCGGGTGTGCTGCAGTCCATAGGATTGCAAAGAGTCAAACGCAGCTGAGCGACTGAACAGCAACAAAGATCACAATATCATTTTTTCCTGGGTCTTCCTGGGCCAGAAGGAGCAGCAGTGACCCCAGGCTGACGGCCTCATTTGGCCAACGGATGGGGTAAATGAGAAAGGTTCAAATAATATTATCAGAACAAAATCTTCTCTCTTTCTGCCTCTCTCCTCCCTTTCTCTCTCCTTTCCCCACTTCCTCCCACCTCCCCTCTTCTCTCCCTTGCAGCCCTGTTTGTCCCATGACTCTCTTCTCAGCCAGGACCTCCTCCAGGTGACTTCCAGCAGCTCTCCTGATACAATGCCACCTGCTTGCTGCCCCCAGGCCTCTCTTCCAACTGTGCCACCCAGAGCTCCAGGCCCAACTTTGGTTGCTGCAGCTCAGATCAACAGCTTGTCCTGCACCTAAACCCATCTCAGCTTCAGGGAGAGGAGTCCTGCCACCAGGCCTGGGAAAGGAGCCAGTCAGCTGGGTAGGGATGTGATGGTTCTGAATGGAGACAGTGGGACTGCAGAAGAGGGGACAGATGCACACACAAGGTGGTGCGGTGCCCCCAGGACAGGAGGGGACTTGGACAAAGACTGGCGGGAAAGAGTTTAAATTGCTCTGGTTCTTGCTAGCTGTGTGACCCTGGGTGAGTCACTCACTCTGTGTCTGCTTCCCATCCATAAAACGGGAATAACAATATACCTACATCTCAGGGATGGATATGAACCCTTTGGATGATGACTGCGTGTAGATGCTCAGACATGGCCGTGTGACTCTAGGTTATCGTTAAGACAGCAGAAGCTTCAACCCACCCTGGGGAAAAATTCACCTGGAAGTAGATGGGGCTAACTTGAACACCTCAGACACCCCTGATCCCCCAGAAAAGACACTGGAAACAGCTCCTGCTAACCAAACCCACCCCACCCCTGCCCCCGCCACTGAAATGCAGGGAGAAAGGATCCAAGGCTGACCCTGAGAGGTGAGATGGACTCAGGCAGGCTGCATCCCAGGACGTGACCTCCAGGGCCCAGGCCTAATTGTCGAAGCTTTGCCTCTCCTTCATGCCTAATTAGATCCTGTTGTAAAGAGATAAAGGCTGTTACTGTATATCAGCAAGGCATCTTTTTCTGTAGGATTGAGTCCCTGAAAAGGGAGGGGAGGACTGCCGAGAGAGAGAGCCGGGAAATGGAGGAAACAAGCCGGGTGTTAATAGACTTTGGAATAAAATCCTGACAGACTCAAACTGATTCTGCAGCCTGAGAAAATTGAGTGCAGAGGGAATTAGATTTATGCGCTGTTAAATGTAACTGCCTCCTGGTGTCTATACCAAGAGCTGTTAAAGTGGTAATCTTTAAAGATGTATGGAAATCGTGTGTGAACAGATCTAGAATCCATCCGGGGAGCAGCCTTCTTCCATGGAGAGGTACATACCCGCATCGTGATTATTAACAACCTGGTAAACACAATGTGCTGTGGGGAGGATTTAATCAGAGAATCTCAAAGCATGAGCAAAGCCGAGGCTCCTGGTGACTTCTGTAAGAGTGTGATCCCTCGGGAACTCTAGGGGCTGCTAAGGAAGGTCCATCACCATGGGCAGTGGGTAGGCTAGGGGGTCCCTCGGATGAGGGTGGGAAGGGCAGGATTCATTGCTCATTCATCAGCCCCAATCCAGAACATGCTCAGGAGAGGACTCAGGCCTGCTGCTCCCTCATGACAGAGCCCTGGAAAGCTCATTATCCCATTTTTCCAGACTCCTTGCTCTCACAGCCAGGGTTATGCCTCACCACAGAGCACACCTGGAGACTTTCTTTCCATTGTCTCTGACAACCTCGAAGTAAGGTGTTTTAAACCTCACTGGGAAGCAGTCCTGTGCCCACTCCCCCCGAACCAAGGGCAGAGTGACAGCCCCTGTATTCATGTTCAACAGAGTGTATCAGTCAGGCTAGAATAGGGTCTGCTGTGTAACCAACATCCCCCCCACCACATCAACAGCCAAACACATCAAAGGTACATCTCTTGCTCACATTATGTGTCCAGCATGGGCCGCAGGGCCCTCAGCTCTGTGTGATCACATGGGGCCAGGAACCCAGGGTGACCCACACTTCCACAGTCACCAAAGCAGGAACTAGGAAACACCATAAACTGACCTTTAAAGGCTCAGGTTTCGTTGTCCAAAGCAGGTCACATGGCCAGGCCACACTTCAAGGGAGCAGGGAAGGGGAATCCTCTCAGATGTCTGAAAAAGGAGACAAAATAATTTGTGAACAGCCTGGATGACTTCAAGCCAGCTAATTCTACTCTCTGTCTCTCATCTTCCCAGGGAAGATGACCCCAAAATTCCAGCCACATACAGCCAGGGATTCTGGGCCAAGCCTGTGGGTTCGTACCATTGTACCCTGTTCACATGGGGCATCTCTGCATCTGAAGACCCTGAAACTAGAAAGATAAATAATTTCCTTGCACACACTCAATGCTGCATGGAACGAAGACAGGAAAACAACCACAAACAGGCCCAGCTGTCATAGGAAAGGGAGCCCTCCGGATGGACACCCTGAGCCCCCGCAGTGTATGTTTCTCCCTGCCGCTCAGTAAGGATGTGTGGGGCATCTATGTTTCCAAGCTTGAGAGGGCAGTTGCTGCTGGGCTTACTGGATTCATCGTCTGCTCCCTTATTCATTCATCAGTTCAATCAACAAATGCTTATTGAGGATCTGCTGTATGTCATACACTGACTCGGGCCGGAGGGATTCAGCAGGGAGAAAAAATAGGCACACACAGAGAAATCGCTCTTCTCACGGCCCACACATCCTAGCAGCAAGCGAGGGGAGACAGGAAAGAGTGCTGAATGCTCACAAGGAGGAGGAAGGGACAGGGCAGTGGGAGGGGGTGAGGTTAAGCAGGGGGCCACATGAAAAGTGAGAGGGTGACCTAGTCATGCAGCTCAGGGAAAAGCATCCCAGGCAGAGGAAACAGCCAGTGCAAAGGCCCTGAGGCAGATGCAGTTTGGAATGTCCAAAGAACAGCACAACACTCATGAGGCCAGAGGAGAGGGGGCAAAGCGGTGGCACTTGAGAGTCCAGATCAAGGGGTGAGGAGTGAGCTGGGGCCATTCGGCTGCTGCAAGGGCTCAGGTCTTTGCTCAGAGTGTGAAGGTGACCCTGGGGACTGTGTGCAGACAAGTGATGTGAGTAGTCTGGCTACTGGCAGAGAACAGCGTGTGGGGCATGTACTAGTTATTTGTGGCTGCATAACAAATGACCCCAAAATCAGCAGCTTAAAACTTGAGTTCACTATCTCACATTTTCTCACGTCAGGAACATAGTGTGGCTTAGCGGGCTCGCCCGCTCAGGGTCCCTTGCAGGCTGCAGTGGGAGTCGGTGGGCTAAGGTCTCATCTGAAGGCTTCACTGGGGAAGGGTCCACTTTCTGGCTCACTCATGGCTTCTTGGCAGGACCCTTCCTCTGAGGGCTCAGTTCCTGGCTGGCTTTCAGCAGGGAAGGGCCGTCCTTGGTCCCCTGTGACCTGAGCCTCTCCACAAGGCTGCTCTCAATGTGGCAGCTGCTGGCTTCATCAGCGAGAGCAAGAGAAGGGCAGGAGACGGAAGCCAGAGTCTTTCTACAACCCTACTTAGAAGGGGACCTCTCATCACCTTTGCCGTTTTCTACTGGCTGGAGGTGAGTCACAGGCCCACCCACACACCAGTGGCAGGGATCACATGAGGCATGACCATCAGCAGAGAAAGTTCATTAATCAGGTGGAAGCCCACACAGAGGGTAGGAGTCGAGATAGGAGAGTAGCTGCTGCCTACTGCTCCAGTTCAGGTCAGGATGGCAGCAGCACGGAGCAGAGTGGAGGTGGTAGGAAGTGGCCAGATTAGGCTACTTTTTGAAAATGCTGAAAATGATCTTTGGACCGGGAGACTGTGAGGTGTCTTGGCCTGATTGCCTTTCAGCTTGAAGATGAGGTTGTCCTGACCTAAGATGGGACTATCCCAGACCTCCCTCTGGACAGGGGTCCCTCCCACACTCTGGGACCCTCCTACCAGCAGAGGAAGGAAGTGAGGAGATTGCATGGGAAACCCCAAGTCCCAAAGCCCCCTGAGAGCAGATGCTCACCCACACCCCAGCTCCAATCACCCCACCCTTTACACCAGCAGCCTCTGCCACGTCCATCACATTTCCCAGGCACTAAGTGAGTTAATTGCTGCGTAAAAGGGGCGCGCAGATGCCTCGACTGAGTCCCTAAGCCAGCTAGCCCTCCCACTTAATCCGCTTTAAGACTGAAGGCGCAGGGGGAGAGCCAGTAATCAGTTTTTAAGGTTATAGACAACATCCCCACTCCAGCGGTTGCCCGGGGCAACGGTGCGAGGCTGAGCACCAGGCCTGGGATTGGATTACTCACCCTGTGGATTCATCCATACACTTTATCCCGCTCCACCTGAGGCCAAGAAGGGATTTGTGGCTGTGTCATGAACGCAAAGAAGGATTTACGTGGGAAAAAACGCAGACCAACGTTAGGAATTCATCTCAGCTAGTCTCAGCTTCCTCGTTTATCTTTTGGTTTAGAATAGTCCCTGAACCGATTGTCCCTGACAAGGATCCAACTAGCAGAGAAGATGCTTAGCACCTCCCCAGGGAAGACTAGATTCCACAGGAAACTGATTCAAAGATCATCAGTCTCTGCTCTCTGGGGAAGCAGTTTAAGGCAGGCCTCCAGAGGCCAGAGAAAACCACCCTCCACCAGAGTTCATTCTCTGAGGGCTCTCCCAGGGAAAGAGACTGCACATACCCCCACCAGCTTCTGCAGCTCTCAGGCCGGCTTGTAAGCTCATCTCCCCCCTTCCCTGACCAGGTGACCTTTTATCCTCTGCATTAACCATGCTTGCCTCTGCCTCGGGGCCTTTACACTTGCCAGGCCCTCCTTCCCCCTTTCACAGGTCTGGGTGCCCCTCCACAGGTCTCAGCTCACTCATCACCTCCTCCTGGAACCCCATCTGAAGCATCACACACCCATCACTCTGTAGCCCATCTCACGGCACTCATCTTTCCCTGAAATTAACTTGTAATGAATCTCTTTACCCAGTGACCAACTCCCTCCCCAAGATGGAAGTCCCAGGTTACTGGCCTTGGGTGTGTGTTTTTTCTGATCCGGTGGGGGGGCAGTGGGAAGTGGCTACTGGATGAATGAGTGGGTGAATGGGTGAAAGAATTGGGAGGACATGTGGTGTCAGGACTGGAGCAGGTGGAGAGGCAGAAGTGGTGTGGTGCCAGAATGGATCAGGAGCCAGCATGCTAGGCATCACCTTAGCAGACCACGAAAGGCAGTCCAGGCAAACAGCACTAAGGTCAGGGGCAGTTGAAGCCGCTCACACCTCTTCAAGGACACAAGACCAGTCACCATCTCAATTTGTCTTGCTGGGCCCCTAGCCTACACTGGCTGGATGACCCCGGCACCCTGGCTGAGGAGTCTGCTCAGGCACCCTTCAGGGAGGGAGAGGGCTGCTTGGAGAGGCAGGAAGACCTCTCGGGCTATGGCAGCTTTGACGGGGCAGCTTCCAGGACACCAGCTTCCTGGACGCATCCTCCCGTCAGTGGGACTTTTTCTGTGTTTTAGGGGTAGGGTCTGGATAAAGAATCCGCCTGCCAGTGCAGGAGGCACAAGAGATACAGGTTCGATCCCTGGGTCAAGAAGATCACCTGGAGAAGGAAATGGCAACTGCTCCATTACTCGTGCCTGGAAAATTCCATGGAGAGAGGAGCCTGGCTCCCTTGTCCATGGGGACGCAGAGTCGGACACAGCTGAGTGACTGAACATACACGTACTTGGTGCTTCTATCCCAGAGGCGCCTGCCGTTCAGTCTCCAAATTCTTCCCAATAGCTCCTGAATAATAGTGCCCAGAAGAGGATGGAGCAGAAGGTAAGGGAGGCTGGGAGATGAGGCATCTGGGCCAGGCCAGTTCCTGTGCCCTGTGAGACCCTTGAGACATGCACCTGAGGGCAGGGCTGTGGGCAGGGACCCCCACTGAGTCTGCATCTTGGGCCCGTTGCTGCCACAGGTGTGTTGGGGCCGTCCTGGGTGGGCTGGCATGTCCCTGCGCTCCCGGAAGAGACCACCAGGTGGCAGTGTGAGGACATCCGCCTGGGCCGGAAGAGACTGGCGTGGCAGAGTTGGGGAAAAACCCCTGTCCACTTCCTGGGCAAGTGGTCATAAGACGTTAGCAGACCTCCCACACTGGACCTGAGGCTGCAGGAGCCTAAGGTAAGACAAGCTGAAGCGCCTGGACTCCTGGGCCTGGCACCCCCCCACACACTTGCACTCACCTGAGTGCACACCTGCACACATGTCTGAACACGTTTGTGCACACCTGCACACCCCCCATGGCTCTTCTCATTTGGCTGCGGCATCTTTCCTGACAGGATACCAAAGCTGAGGTCACAGGAGAAAGTGAAGAGGCAGGTTTCAAAAGGCGTTGCAAGGCAGGGGAAGAGCCTGGTGTGACCTCAATGGGGGTTGGTAAGGACTGCGCCAAGTCAGACCAGGAGCCCACCTCTAGGGGGCGACCATCCCACACAGCACCAACTGACCATCACCCTGCAGAACTGACCAGCCTGACACATCTGATCCTCCAAGAGAAGCTGAAAGCATGGCCCTGGGGGTGAAGATGCCATTTTTAGAAACATCCTGCCAGCCAGGCAAAATGTGTCTGTGAGCTGGATGTGGCCTGAGGAACCTTGGAGTGTGACGTCTGTTTCAGGTGGCGTCTGGGTTCCATGTTTGCACTGACCACATCCTGAGCAGAGGGCCAGGCGACGTCATCCCCTGACCAGGCAGCCTGCTGGATGACAATGATGGTGCAGATAAAGGCCTGCGCCTGTCCTAGGGCCTGGCACAGTCAGTGCTCAATAAACCATTTCGTGTTTGAGAACATAGGCTCTGGATCTAGAAAGCCTGGGTTTATACCCAGATTATAGGTAGATTGCATCAAAAGTGGCCAACTCAGAAGCCTCTGGTGGCTCCATGGTAAAGAATCTGCCTGCCAATGCAGGAGACACATGTTTGCTCCCTGATCCAGAAAGAGCCCACACACCACTGAACAACTAAGTCATGTGCCGCAACTACTGAGCCTGTGCTCTACATCCCGGAAGCCACAACTACTGAGCACCAGAGTCCTAGATCCTGTGCTCTGCAACAAGAGGAACCACTGCAGTGAGAAGCCCACGCACCGCAACTAGAGTAGCCCCACTCGTTGCAGCTGGAGAAAAGCCCAATAGCAATGAAGATCCAGCACAGCCAAAAATAAACAAATACATAAAATTATTTTTTAAATGGCCAACCCAATATTTTCTATCCGCCACTTGCTTCCAGAACCTTGCAACCTGCCACGCACTGATGGTGGAGCCTCGTCCCCTCCCTTTGAAACTGGATGGGCCCCTGTGGCTGCCTCAGTGAGGAGAGCGGTCAGAAAGGATGCTTCAGCCTTCTGAGGCTCGGTTGTCAAAAGCCAGAGTCTCCACCTGGTTTTCTGTCTGTGCTCTGGATGCTTGCTCCTGACACCAGCCGCCACTCTGTGAGGAAGCCCAGGCAACATAGCGAGGCCAGACCTGGGAAATGACCTCAGCCTCAGCTCCTGCCAGGTGAGCAGTGACCAGCTGTGCCCAACAAGCCTTGCCCAAACTGCAGATTCACACACACACACACACACACACAATAAAAAAATCAGTGCTGTTGTAGTTGGGTGCCGCTAAGTTTGGGGTGGTTTGCTACTCAACAACAGGGAGTTGAAAAGTGTCTGCTCCCTCAGGGACCTTGGACAAGTCACTTAGTACCTCTGTGCACATTTCCACATCTGTGCGTGTGTGTGTGCTAAGTCACTTCAGCTGTGTCCAACTCTGCAACCCTATGGATCATAGCCGGCCAGGCTCCTCTGTCCATGAGCTCCTCCAGGCAAGAATACTTCAGGTGATCTTCCCGACCCAGGGATCAAACCCGCCTCTCTTACATTTCCTGCATTGGCAGGCAGTGCGAGAGGATAAACTGCCCTTGTTTCCAGTGGCCTGGTTTGTGGTGACATCACAGCAGACAAAGGCTTGAAAGGCTTGTCCCCGCCCCCCCTTGGACAAAGGCTGAAAGTCTTCACTGTTACTCGCCAAGCACCCGGATCTGCCCCTGGATTCCAGCTGGGTGAAAATGTTCACTTTAAAGTAATAATAAAATGAAATCCCACTTGCTGCAGGCCCACTGGCTCCTGACGGGATTCTGGGATGGAACCTTCTAGCGAGCATCTGCTCCTTGGCAGATAGGGCTGTTCTCGCGAGAGTTGGCATCGAGTGCTGGCACCACGGGCATAGGCGTGGAGGGGAGAAGACCAGCCCCCCCGCCCTGGCCCAGGCACACACTTCTGCCGGCTGCTCTCCCCAGCTGCCCTGTGCCGAGCCCAGCTCCCCAGCTGGAAAGCTCAGCCAAGGCGTGGGCACGGCCCTGAGACCCCACATCCCCCCCCAGGCTCTGCTTCCTGCGTTGCCTGGTGGAGGGAGGGGATTTGCATTTGCATCCCAGCAGCCACCACCTGCCTTTCCAGAGCCGGCAGCTCTGAGGCTGTTCACCACTGCAGAGAGATGTTGCCAAGTGGGGCCCGGGGCAGGGCTGGGCTGCAGCTGTTCCAGGCCTTCTCCTCCAAAGCGTGGCCTTCAAGCCTTTGCTTCCTCCCTGCCTTCGGGAGTTTTGCCAAAGGCGTTTAAGTGAGGAGCCAGCCTCTCGCCCCACCCCCACCTTCCAGAACAGAAGCAGGGTTGTTCAATCCAAGGGGAGACAAAGACCCCCCAGAAGCCTTGGAGCCAGGCCCTGCTATGTGCCCAGGCTGTGTCCTCCGGCCTGTCTGTGAGCACATGTGCATGCCGCGTGGACACACAAGTGGACACAGCACATGGGCCCACAGGAGCACACGTGCACAAGGAGATACAGGTGTGTCTGCTGGTTCATACATGTCTGCCTCTGTTATGGACACAGAGGGCCATGAGGCACGTGCATTTGCTACTATTTGCGCATGCAGGGCTGGAGTCAGGCATGTGAGTCTGAATCCGGGCACCCATGTGTTTGTGAGCGTCTGGAAATATGTGTGGACGTCTATGTCTGAGTTGTAGCTGGGCCCGGGTAGGCATGAGTGTGTGTGGGTGTATGTATGTGAGGGGGTGTTTGCATGTGCTTGGGTGTGTGTATGAGAGTGTGTATATCCGTGTGTGCTTGTGTGAGAGTGTGTGTGTGTATGAGAGTCTTGTGAGTATGTGTGTGCAGGTGTGCTCATGTTTACCTTGGCAGTTTCTACATTTGAAGTACACATGTGGATTTGCGTGTGTCCTCCTCTCCATATCCATGTGTGTGCTCGTGGGATGTGCAGGATGGAACAGCGTTAATGCGAAGGAGTGGGCAGAAGAAGCTGCACATGCCAGGGGCGGGTCTTCCAAGGTGGGGAGTCTGTCCTGTGTTGCCATCGGAGGGCTGGTGTTGGGAGTGACCTGGACACAGCCTCTCCTCTCCTGCGCTGCCCTCCCAGGACAGGTGTTTCTCCACTGGGTGCATAGATAGGGGTGGGGAGGTGGCCCCAGAGGCTAGCACCAGGTGAGAGCTCACTGGTCCCCCTGCAGAGGTCCCCCAAGCTCCTGGCATCTGTCTCTCTAGCTCAGGCCCAGGCTAGAGGAGAAGCGAGGTAGGTACAGAGAAAGAGGAGACTGAAAACCCCCTGGAGAAATGGAGCCGTGCACCTGAGAGCAACTTCCGAAAGGCTTGCTGCCCTGCCAGCGGCCCAAGTCCCTGCTGGTCCAGGCTGTTTCCTCCTCCAGGGCCCGAGTCCCGCCCCAGCCCCGGATGGAGGGAACAGCAGCCCTATTCACTGCCTGAACAGTCCCCATTACAAGCTTCCCTTGGAGGAACCTGAGGTCTTAATGCTGCCACTGCGAGAATGGGGTTAGGTCACCAGTAAGAGGAATTTGCCGTATTTGAGGCAGGTCTAGCCTAGGCAATGGCACCCCACTCCAGTACTCTTGCCTGGAGAATCTCAGGGACGGAGGAGCCTGGTGGGCTGCCATCTCTGGGGTCACACAGAGTCGGACACGACTGAAGCAACTTAGCAGCAGCAGCAGCAGCAGCAGCCTAGAGCTGAGGAGGTGGGACAGAGCAGCGCCTGCAGGCCGGGTAGGCTGAGTCAGAGGCTGCTGTGAAACAGGAGGGCTGTGGTGGGGATGGAGGGTTGTTTATTGAAAGACAACAAAAACAAAGGAGTTGTTGGTGCCTTAACGCTGTTTCTTGATCGCTGCTGATCAACCATCCTCAGCACGGGGCGTGGGCGTCATGAGACCCCAGGTCTGGGCCGGACAGGCCTTCCCTGAGGTCTGAGGTGGGGGCTCAGCTCCAGAACAGTAGGGCATCAGCTGGGGGGCTTCCAGAAGACGAGCTTGAGACCATGGGGACCCCTCTACTTGCTTTCTTTCCACATCATGACCCATGTGCACCCAAAGGTGGCTGGGAACCCAGCGCTGTGACTGGGGCTCAAGAGCACTTGCCGAGAGCACGTCCCCAAATTCGCTCCAGGTTTTTCCCACAAAGGTGCAGGGACGCGGGAATGGTCCTCCCTGGGCTGGGTGCTGTGTGACCAGTCAGTGTGGGACACACCCTACTGCCCAGTCCATCCTCCGTCCTCAGCCACCTTGCCAAGGGGGAGACACCTTGACAGCTGCATCTGCCAGGCCCCCCGTCCACTGGCTTCTGCTCCAGCCAGCCAGCCAGGAGGGTGTCCTCTCCCAGTCCCCAGCACTCACTGCATTTACTTTGGAGGTGAAGCCTCCCATTCCTGCCAGTTCCCGGCTCCTCCGCACCACTCTGCCTTGCCTGCCTGTCTGTAAGTAGTCTATTTACAAGTTTTCTTTGAATTCTGTTTCCAGCTGGTAGCCTGGATGATACAAGCAGAAACCCAGCAGGGCTCCACCACTGCCTGGAAAGAGCCCTGAGCCTAGACGCACAAGAGCCAGAGATGAGGGATGTTCCTGTGAGTCCTTTTCCTCAAAACCAAGCAGACATCCCCACTCCCTCGCCACCGTCACTGTCACCAACACACACAGCATTATCCACCCCACCCCAAATACAGCAGCACCGCTATTGCCAACACTCGAAACACTGGTACCCCCACAAATGAAGCACCCATCTGCTGTCTGGGGCTTCGGAAAGTTCCCACCCTTGGGTAGCTTCCGTTCCAGCAATGTGGAGCAGATGGTGAACAACTGTCTATGCAGATGCACGGCACTCGTGGGCTGGCTACCAAATCTGTGGGGCCCAGGGCACAAATTAAACAGCAAGGCCCCTTGTTCAAAACATGTGGGAGGACTTCCCTGGTGGTCCAGTAGCTGAGAATCTGCCTGCCATTCCAGGGGACACAGGTTCGATCCCTGGTCTGGGAAGATCCCACATGCTGCGGAGTGACTAAGCTAGTGGGCCACAACTACTGAGCCTGCGCACCTAGAGCCCGCCAAGGGTTCTGCAATAAGAGCATGCGTGCATGCTTAGTTGCATCCAATTCTTTGCAACCCCATGGGGAATAGTCCAGCAGGTTCCTCTGTTCTTGGGATTCTCCAGGCTGGAGTGGGTTACCATACCCATCCAGGGATCTTCCCGACCCAGGGATCAAACCCAGGTCTCCTGGATTGCAGGCAGATTCTTTACCATCTGAGCCACCAGGGAAGCCCGCAATAAGAGAAGCCACCACAATGAGAAGTCCACACTCCTCAACGAAGAGTAGCCTCCACTCACCACAACTAGAGAAAGCCCACACGCAGCGATGGAGACCTAGCCCAGCCAAAACTAAATAAATAAATACAAATTTAAGAAAAGAAAAAGAAAAGAAAAAGAAACTCTTAAAAAAAAAACACACGGGAAAAGTGTTGTAGGCACTGAACAAGACTTTTTCTTTCTTTTCCTGTTTCTCTGATTGTCATGTTGTTTTTCATTTGCTATTTAACGTCATCCTAACTAAATAAAAAATTGACACTATTAGCATGAATTTTGTAAAAATTTTCATTTTTACATCATGTAATGCACATGCCAGAGCATATAATCCATGTACAGCATCACCGTACACACATGATGTATGTGGCTCGTCCCTCAGTGGACCCAAGAGAAAATACAACCCAGACCAAGGGAAGTCAGAGGGGGAAGAGGGGACCCACAAATCTTGGAGCCTGTCTGAGCGATGTTGTAAAGTACAGAGTCCTGATGGGAAATGTGAGCCGCCACCAGGCCGGTGGATCAGATGACAGCCACTAGCAGGAGGGGATTACTCTCAGGAGGAGGGGCCATGGGGTGATCAGGAAGCAGAGGGTGGGGGAGCCAGGGTCAGGGCCTTTACTGGGGTTCCCAGGGAAGGATGGGGGAGGCTGGGGAGCCCAGCAGTGGCTGGTTGAATCACTCCAGGGCTCTGGGGCATGGGACTGGCCCTGCCCTCGGTGTGAGAGCTCACAGAGAGGGTTGGGGTGGGGCTCAGGCTGGTTGGTTTGCATGTGATGGGGTGCTCAGGTGAGCGGTTTACAGCCTCCAGGAATCAGGAACCTGGGAGAGGCAGTCCCTCCGGGTTGGTGAGGCCCCAAATGCTCATAATTACAGAAGATGAAGGGTGTGGTTGATACTCGGAGAAGTCCTAGGCATGGGGATGACTGTGGGGCCTGTTCCTGCCACATGGTGTCCTCTGGGACCTAACACCTGACGACTCTCCTCCTAAGGTCTGACAGCTGGGACAGGGTCTCCGGGAGGTGGACCAGGAGTCTCCTCTTCCCCCAGGTCCGCACCCCACAGACCACAGCAGACGAGTTACCCCCTGGGAATTAACATTTCTTCACTGGGACCGTGTGGTTCCCCATCAGGATCCCAGGAGGCTTGCACCCACCTGCTGCCAAGCTACCATCTGGGCAGGACAGCCACCCCCACCCCACGCTGAGTCACTGCAGGGTGGGCTCCAAGGACAACCTGCCCCTCTGCTCACACCAGGCCCCATGGAGGGCGGGGAGGCAGGACCTGGGACCCTGGGGTGAGGGAAGGACCTTCCATCCCATCCAGCTCCACTCACAAAGCAAGTTAAAAGATAAAATCATGAAAGTTTCAAGACAGGGACCACAGAGAATTAAACTTAAGTGTGGTCCCTTGGGCTGGGGGCCCGGGCGCTGCTCAGGTGATACTCTGTGAGGTCAGCCCTAGGCTTTGGAGAAAGTTTTGATCAAAGAAGCCCAGGGAGAGAGCTGTGCTGTTCAGTCCTAGGAGGAAGGTGGTTCCCTGCTGAGGCCCAAGAAGGGAACGTGGTGGGCATCCTGGGAGACAGGGAGGCTGGTGTGGTCCCAAGAGATGAACAGGATAGAGGATGAGCCAGAGAGAATGCGGGGAAGGAGTGAAGTCAGCCATGGACAGACAGGAGGTTAGAGAAAGAAAAACAGGAGCTGGGCGGATGAGGGGGGGCGCTGACAGTCATGTGTGTAGATAGAAGATCTCCTAGAGAGAGACTGTGGACGATGCAGGAGAAAGAGAGTTGCTGGGACATCGAGGGACAGGTGTGAGCGATGCTCAGCCCCAGCCCGGGGAGCTGGGGGAGCCTAGCAGCTGGCCCCCCTTGTGAGCAGGTGGGCTCATGGCAGATCAAGAAGCAGATGGATGCCATTTCTGGGGCTGGGAAAGCCCTCTTCCAACTGCTGAAATAGGAGAGCGGTGGTGGGGCAAGAGCAAGTCTGGGGAGGAGGTGCCTGATGTTGCAGAAGAGAGGAGACTGGTGCTGCGGTGGCCAGGGCAGAGTCAGAGAGAACACATCTGGGCAACGCAAGACTGACAGTTTCCGGACGTCCCTCCTCGGGGATCAGTGGTTGTGAGTTTAAAGTGAGAACCATCAGCACTTCATTCTTATCTTCCTCGCAGCCAACTTCAGCTGAATGGTGCAGAGAGCAGGCAAAGGGTTGCATATAACCAGAGGGATAGATTCTCAACAAAGCACGATGTAGGGAGAGCACGAGGGAGTCAGTGCATCTGTGCAGAAGTGACCCTGAGGTTTACCTGCCAAGGAGCAGTGGATGGGAGAGAAGTGGACAGTGAGAAGGCAGTGGTCCCGGGGCTGGAGGTTGTAACTGGTGCAGCAGAGGAAGGAGGGGGTACAACCGGACGAGGCTCTGGAGGTGGGGCTTGAAACTGAGGTGCAGGATATCCTGCTGCAGGATGAGGCGGAGCATGGGGTGAGGTCGGGGGACCTGGGCACGCACGTGCTGGAAGGGTCACTTCTGTGGACCCAAAGGGGTAACTCAAGTACAGTGGACGGGTGGACGAGTGTTGGGGAACCAGTAGCTGAACACCTCAGGGAGTGAGGGGACACCCAGGCAGTGGGCAGCCCAGACCCCAGTCGATCTGATTATGTCGTGTTGCCTGGGACACAAGATGCCATCCTGCTCCTACCTGATCCACCAGGAGGCCCCATGACTCCAAGAGCAGCAGGCCGGCACCTGAAGGGTGCCAGAGCCCATGTGGCAAAGACTCCAGGCTCCAGTGGGCTCAGGTCTCCAGGCTGGAAGAATCTGAGGTCGCTGCTACTCATGTGGACTGCAGCGAAGCAGCGGGGAATAGGCGTGTCCCCAAGCCTGGTCCTCTGGAATCAGAACAAAATGGAGGCAGATCCCACACACAGCAGACCAGGACCTCGAACCTTCACATGTGAGATTCTGGATCCATCATTTCACAGTGGAAGGACCGTTTGATGTGAGGGAGCGGAAGCACCTTCTTGTGCTCGGGCAAGTCCCTACTTGAGTGGGGTGAGGGGCAGCCCCCATCTCACTGTCTACCATAAGCCCAGATGTTGCCTCTCAGCCCCTGCAACACGGGACCCAGCTCTAGCCACCCAGACGTACTTGTGCCTGGTTTTGACGCAGAGCAGAAGCCGTGTTTAGAGCAGTCATGGGCCGGAAAGGGTTAACTCAGAAAGTCCCACTTGTCCCCACTCCAAAAGCTCCCAAGGTCCTAAGGACTGGCCCTTGCCAGCTTCAGGGAGATGACCTCTGAGCGCTGGGGAGGTCCTGCCTGATAAGAGTGTCTTTGTTTACCTGGGACCAGTCTTTCCTACCATCTGATTTACGGTATGGCCTTTGGCCACACAGCATCAGCCTGACCTCTGGAGGGGCGGGATGTTAAGGTCAACCATGTAGGCAGCCAGCTATGTCTACATGACCAAACCCGATGAGAACCCTGGACCCCAAGTCTCAGTGACCATCCCTGGTCGGCAACACTGTGCCTCTGATGAGCTGTCATTCGTCACAGCTGGGAGAATCTAGTGCTGCCCCAGGGAGGGCAGGACTGGAGGCCCACACATGGCTTCCCTGGGACTTGATCCTGGGCATTTCTTCCCTTTGTGGATTCCATCCTGTACCGTTTGTTGTAATAAACTGTAAGCCCGAGCATAGCAGCTTTTCTGAGTCCTGGGAGTCCCAGCAAATCACCAAACCTAAGGGTGGCCTTGGGGAACCCCAAACTTTCAGAGGATATCAGATGTGAGCTTGTCTTGCGGACCCCACACAAGCAGGAAATGTGCAAGGATTTCCAGGTGTGCAGCACCCAGAGTCAGCAGGGAGGCAGTGGAGGGCTCTGCCTTCAAAGGCAGCCTTGGTCACTCCTCACCAGCCTGTCCTCTAGCTCAGGGAACTGGTCACGCTCTGGCCTCTGACTTCCCGGTGTATCTTCCACACCTGTGAACTAACCAACATCCTCTGGACTAAACTCATCGTCTGCGTAGATCATCTGGAGTCTATTTCTGCTACTCCAAACCCAGAATGCTGACTGATCTAGAGGATGCCATGTTGGCTGGGACCCCAGATGGGATGGCTGAAGAAGGTCATTGTGCCAACGGTGACTCCACCTGGAGACCAGGAAGGAGCAGGTGTGCAGCCCGTGAGCGGGACAGGTGTTCCACCTTGGTGATCAGCCGCAGGTGAGCCAGCTGGTCTTGCTCTTTGAGGGGGGAGGAGGGACGGACACGAATCCAGGATGGGCTTTCTCAGGACTTTCCAGGTGGTCCAGTGGTTAAGGCTCCCTGCTTCCAGGGACAGGGATGTGTGTTTGATCCCTGACTGGGGAACTAGGATCCCACATGCGATATGGTATGGCCAAAAGAAGAAAACAACAACAACAGCAACAGAATGGGCTTCTCACTGAGACACCAGGCGCCTTCCAGCTCATGACAGAGGGATACACTTGGATGAGGGCTCAGCACTGAGGCTTCAGTCAAGGTCAGCTCAGCTATATTATCTGATTCCTTCCCTGTCGTCTGCATCTTGGGGCTCCCCAGGACCTCCTTGCCCTGGCCCTGATTCTTTCCAACAATTATGCATAATGTATGCTCTTGCCTGGAGAATCCCATGGATGGAGGAGCCTGGTAGGCTGCAGTCCCTGGGGTCGCTAAGAGTTCGGCACTACTGAGCAACTTCCCTTTCACTTTTCACTTTCATGCATTGGAGAAGGAAATGGCAACCCACTCCAGTATTCTTGCCTGGAGAATCCCAGGGACGGGAGAGCCTGGTGGGCTGCCGTCTATGGGGTCGCACAGAGCTGGACATGACTGAAGTGACTTAGCAGCAGCAGCAGCAGCAGCAGCAGCAGCAGACTCGCTTCCTTATGGTCTGTTTCCTGCGCAGGAGCAGCCACTGTGGGTTGGGATCCCTCTGAGTTACATACGGCTGGGTCCTGAGTGCCTGGCGAGGACTTGAGGAAGGTGGGGTGGGGAGACCAAGTTCCCATGGCTGAGAACCTCCCCACTCCAGCCTGATACGAAGGACTTACCAGGGGTGACAGGCCCAGGGCCCAGCCAGAGCCTGGAAGATGCACGCCAGCACCCAGAGGGCTCACTGAAGGCCCTTCTGACCTGCAGGTGTCGGGTAGGGCTGGGTCTATCTACATGGCCGACTTGCATTCATTGGTAAACAGTCCCACCCAGCATCACCACACCCTGTGAGGAGGACGCCCCAGATTTCCCTGTCAGCCAAGTCGTCTGGGTGGGGCTTTCTCTCCTTGGCTGTGTGACTGTCCTGGGATAGGCACTATCTGAGCTAGTGTGATGTGTGAACCGCAGGACTTGGGAGACGGCTGGCACGAGGGCTTCCTCTTCTAGAAGCATGCTCCAGGCTGTCAGGGCCAGTGCCTCCTGTCCCTCCCTCATGCCGCTGTCACCAGGGCTCCGCCCCCCCCGCCCCCCCCCACTGCAGCCCTCAGCCCTCCCATCACTCTGATGGCAGCCCCCTGCATCCCGCTCCACTATGTGGACTTTCCCCTACAGAGGTTCCTGACTGACAAGATTCCAGATGCAGCCCCCACGAGGAGTTCCAACGCCTGCCCTTGAGCTCAAGGTCACCACACCTCCACTTCTGTGCAGCCAGCCCACTTCCACCCAGCACGAGGGCCACCCCGTCAGGTCCTGGGAACACAACCCTTGAGAGCTCTGCAGAGGATGGCTCAATCCTAAGCCCCTAGGGGAAAAGCTACTCCACCAGCTCCTAAGTAAGCACACGGGGTTAACCAGCTGGTCGCCACTCAGAGTGCCTGCCGGAGGCAGAGGCGGGTATTCTATCTGCCCAGGCAAGTGTTCCAGCTGCTTCCTAGTACCTGCTGCACACGACTGAGAAGGCAGCAGAGCTGCCTCGGGTTCTTTATTCAGACACTTCTGACCAGTGGCAGGAGGAGGAGGGACCAGAGAGGATGTGGTCCTCTGGTGGGGGGGCACCTGGAGGTTCCAGGGGGAGTGATGCTATTCCAGCAGGAGCCACAGATATGCTGAGCACGGCCAAGTTGAGTGGGAGGTGTATGGCCCAGAGTCAAACTCCTGGCAAATCCTCCAAAGTTCAAGTTCAAGGGCATCCTGCTTCCACTCAGCTTGGAGATCTCTAGGAAGTGACAAGTGACCGCCTTGGAGCTCACCGCCCAGAAAGCTGGATCTGCCAGCAGGGCCACTTGAATGGGAGGCTTGTCCCAGGGACCCCTGGGTTGATGTAAAGGGTGCAGGATGTATGGGTCTTGGGGGTCAGACCTCCCCACCCCCACTGCCTGGATACACCCTGGAAGGGAGTACTTTCAAGGCAGGCCCTGCAGATACAACCATGGACACCCCAAGTGCTCCCGTGGGAAGCCCCGCCGGGAGCCAAGAGCCAGGCCTGATTGCCCCTCAGAGATGCCTTTGGGCCTGTGAGAAGAGGTCACACAAAGCCCAGTTAGAGAGGAGCACGGGCCTGCTGGGCAGTCCTCCCCAGATGAAACAGAGGGTCCCCAGGAGGCCAGGCAGGGCTGAGGGGTCCTCACTCAAGAGACCAATGGGAGGAGGGTGAGCCCGACCGGCTCAGGATGACAGAGGGCCTTGAGGGCCGCCCGGGACCACCCGGAATAGCATCCCTCCCCCGAAGCCTCCAGATCCCACTGCCTTCCCAATCTCTCCTGTCTAAGAGAGTGTTCTTCCTCCTGATGCTGCGGAAAGCCAACGAAACCCTCAGTGAAACCCCCAGAGATTGAGCACCAGGAAGTCTTTATTCATTCACTCCTGACCAGAGGCAGGAGGAGGGGGGACCAGAGAGGATGTGGTCCTAGGTGGGGGTGGAGGGGGCACAGCCCACACACACCCTTCCCGCTGGTGGATGAGCAGCTGCATGAAGGGACCAGCTGGATCATGGTCTCATAGGTGACTCTGGGCCCCCTGAGGACCCCAAGGGCAGGCTCAGAGGCCAGGTCAGGACCCCTACAGCCTGAAGTGCATGGAGACCAGATGGATGATGGCCCTTGAGGTCAGGCCCATGGGTCATAGGGCAGGACGACCACAGCTGGCGAGGAGCTGGCGAGGTCTGGAAGGGGCCATTCCAGAACCCTCAGAGGGGCTATGCTCCCCTGCTAGCCCCTCGGGTCCCCTCCTCGAAGCCTTTGGGTCACTGGGGAAGGTGTCCAGGGCTGCAAATAGGTCCCCCAGCTAAATGAGATGTCCTGGGGCAGGTGTGGTGCATGGAGGGAGGGAGAGTGGCCAGGCCCGGGGTCACCCCAAGCTGCCCCCACCACAAGCTGCTGTGACTTCTCGGGTTAGGACAGGTGTGTGCTGGGGACCGTCAGGGTGACTGGGGCCCATGCAGGTGTGTGAGGGTGTGTATGAGTGTGTCACAGTCCCCGTCCTGCTCCACTTCTCCCACCCTCCCACCAGGCGGACCCCAGACCTCCGGGCAGCTCTTGCTGTCAGGGCAGCCTAGCTCCTGTACCCTCTCTATCTGGGCTGCTGGCTCACCCTTCTCAGCCACAGAGCCTTCACCAGCTCTCCCTTTTCCAGAAAATTCTAGAATACGGACATCTACCCACCAGGAAATAGCTATGGCTATTTCATGAAGATAATTTCTAAAAGTGAAACCACCAGGTCAGAAGGGTCTGAGCCACTAACAGCTTGCTCCCAAGAAGGGCCAGGAGTGTGTAATTTGTCTGCTGACTTCTGTACTGAGTTCCTGAGCTAAGAGCCGGAAACCCGTCAGAGCAGCCCCGTTTCTCCCAGTCCTCCTGTCCCTCCATGGCTGGCACTCGCTACTTATTTGTATGTTTATGGGTGTGTTTATTCATCCTTTAGAGGCTCCGGGGAGGCCTCCTCCCCCTCCTCCAGCTTCTGGCGGCTCCTGCAGTCTCTCTGCCTTTGTCTTCATGAGGCTTCTCCTCTCTGTGTCTCCATCTCTCTCTCTCCTCTAATAAAGACTCCAGTTGCAGAGTTCAGGGCCCACCCTAATCCCTTACGACTGCATCTCGACTTAGTTACATCTGCAAAGACCCCATTTCTGAATGAGGCCACATTTTGATGTCCTAGGAGACATGAATTGGGGGGATACTCTTGCACCCAGCGCATTATGGAAAACAAAACCCCTATAAACAGCCTTGGAGGCCTGCTCCCTCAGGTCCCCCACTCCCTACCGTGTGCTCCGGCCATGCAACCCTTGGGCTGTGGCCAACACTCTGACCTTGTGTCCACGGACCTTGGCACAGTCTGCTCCCTTTGCCCTCTACCCCCAAGTTCCCAGGGCTTGCTCCTCACCAGATTCCAACATCACCTTCCCAGTCACCCAGGAAACAAGGAAACCAGCTGTTCTAGGGCTTCTCTGCCCATCTCGAGGCACCAACCTCTGCATGACACACGATGTGGCTTCAGGAAGGCACACGTCCTTCTGACCGACTGCCCTCTGACTGGATGGCACCCTCAGGGCAGGGCTCAATCTCTGCTCACCCCAAGCCTCTGAGCAGCAGCTGGCATCGGTCTGTGGGGAGGCGGGGAGGGCCCCAGGCAAAGCCAGCAGCTGGCAGGTCCCTGAAGGCAGCCGCAGCAGCTGGGCTCCTGATCACCCGGCCCAGAGCGGGTTGCTCCACACGCCCCACAGCAGGACGATGGCTGACTTAATTGAATTCCAGAATCCCTGCAATAAGCCAGGAAATTTATACCTGCAATTTGTGCGGCTGAGCTGAACAGGCAGACGCCTCAGGCCTTGTTACACATCCAATGGGAGGATTTATTGGGCCCAAAGGCGCTGCAGCCCGGCTCAGCTCCAGCCAACCAGTTCGCTCTGAGCAGCCAGACTGCAGGTCCGGGGTGCCCACTCAGCCCTGCCCTGCCCCCGCCCAGCAGGCCTCGGGGGGTAAGGGCGAGTACCCAGCCAATCTGGGTCATTCTCTCAGGCCTACTCCTTGTCCTGTATGAGAAGGGGTTACAGAAACATCTGTTCTGCTACTCAGTTGTCCCAAGTTCATCCAAGGGACTGAGCGAGGGACACGCTTGCCAGTTGGCAGGGCAGAGCTGGCACAGGGCTCAATCTGCAGGGTAACCAGCATCCCCAGGCAGACGTGTCAGAGCCCCAAGTCAGGATCCAAGTAGCTGTGAGGCTGCACCCCGCCTTCAGAAGGTTCTCTCCCAGCTCCTGGGCCCAGAAGGACCAGACGCAGCCTCCCACCACCCAGGGAAGAGTGCCTGGCAGAGGAAACCACCTGTGCAAAAGGCCAAGGAGGCCACGTGGCCGGAGCACAGGGAGGCAGGGACACAGAGGCTGAGAGAGAGCAGGGGCTCCCAGGGAATCTGCAAAGACTAGCTTTTACTCTGGGGGATGGTGTGCTGGGTGAATGGGTGAATGAGCTGCCTATTGTGTGAAAGTGAAAGTGGCTCAGTCATGTCCGACTTTTTGTGACCCCATGGACTGCAGTCCATGGAATTCTCCAGGCCAGAATTCTGGAGTGGGTAGCCTTTCCCTTCTCCAGGAGATCTTCCCAACCCAGGGATAAAACTCAGGTCTCCCACATTGCAGGCAGATTCTTTACCAGCTGAGCCACAAGAGAAGCCCAAGAATACTGGAGTGGGTAGCCTATCCCTCTCCACTGGACCTTCCCAACCCAGGAATAGAACCGGGGTCTCCTGCATTGCAGGCCTACTTGTATGACCCCCAACTTTTTCCGACCCCCAACTTTTCCAGGCCCAAGTGATCCACACCCCTTCAGGTCTCTGCTTTCTCCTCATTGAAGCAGGTGGTAACTGCTCAGAGATGAGGGAGAGGAGCTAACCAGTACAGGGTCTGGCCTTTTCTCTGCTCAGAGGCCGAGGGCAGGAGGCAAGGATGTGCCTGGGGGTCAGCCCAGGAACAGAGGGGGCACCAGGAGGGACCAGAGGGGCTTGCCTCACTGGGCATTGCTCTGGCACTCTGAGAGGCGAAACGGGAGAAAGGAGCCATTAATCTGGAATAAATACAGGTGTTTGGGGTTTTATGGGTTACAGTCTTTATAGGGAAAGCTCTGGGTCTGGGTGTGAGCCTGTGTGAATGTGTGTGCACACATGCGTGTGTGACTGAGTGTGAAGGTGTGAGTATACGTGTGTGGATGTGTGAATGAGTGTGTGAACATGTGAATGGTGGGTGTAGGGTGTGCATGTGCAGACTGACTCGGGGGAGCTAAGGTGACCCCCTTCCTGAAGTTCAGAACGAAGTCAACGCCCCGCTTGGCTGCGGGGTGAGGCTGCCTGTGTACCGGGAGACGCCGAAGAAGACCCCAGCAGCCACACTCCATGACATGGACTGTCTTCCCATCAAGGTGGTGGGGGAGGTATACTTCCCATCCCCCGGGATCAGGGCTGGCCCATCAAGGAGTGTCATTGCTTGAGCCCCGGACTCAGATCTCTGGAGGCTCCAGCTTCCGAGGGGCCCCTAGGGAGGCTTCACAGGAAGACAGAAGACTTGGGCGGGCCAGCCGAGAACCAGAGGCCACACCACGCCCCGCTCCCCACCGCCCCACATACATCCAGAGCCCTGAACAGAGCTGGAGCACCACATGGGCGGGGCTTCCTTCCCAGCACAGCCGAGCAACAGAGAAGGTTCTGGGGGAAGGCGGGAGGGGGAGGCCACCCTCTGAGGATGATGGACTCAGTGTGACCTTGCGGCCAACATAGCACAACGCTGGAGGGTGTCAACACTCATTTAAAGACTTGTCACGAGTTGAATTGCCTCCCCAGATGATGTGCCCAAGCCCTAACCTCCAGCACCTGCAAATGCGACCTCATCTGGAAAAAATCTTTCCAGTGTGATCAAGTTAAAATGAGGTCTCAGGGCCGCACTAATCCCCAGGACCAGTGAATGTACTGGGTTACACAGCAGGGGGAGGAAGGTTATAATCAGCTGGCCTGAAAATAAAATGGTCCTGGGTGACCTGGGTGGGCCCAGCTCCATCATAGTGCCCTCCATACGTAGGAGAGGGAGTCAGAGTGGAGGCTGCAGAGCGGGTGCCGCCGGCCCCGGTGTGGAAGTCAAAAATGTCTCCAGACGTTCTTTTGGGGGCAAAGTCACCCCAGCGAAGCTCCTGTCCTGGCCTGAGATGTCAGCTGGGCTTCCTGCTGTCCACATGTCCCACACCACACGGAGCTTGCTGCTGGGTGCGGGGGCGGCGGGAAGAACACAGAGCAGGTGCCGGGGAGGCACCCTGGGGCCCCAGTGCCGCCTGTGCACTTATTGAGCACTAACCGAGTGTTCTCAGTGTGCTAAGTGTTCCACGTGGGGCCTTGTCTCTCTGTCACCGCCTGACAAGTCACCCAAACTGGGTGGCCCAACCCAAACAAATGGCACTCAGTTCTTTTGCTCATGCACCCACCAGGTGGACAGGTCTCAATGACCACACTCGCCTCTGCTCCACGCCTGGACACCTCGGCTGGGCAGGAGAACCCACTTCTGAGAAAGCGCCTTCACACGACTGGGGGCCAAGAGGCCTCCCCACGTGGCCTCTCCCCATGTGAGCTGCTGGGGCTTCCTCACAGCATGGCAGCTGGTTCCAGCACCAACATCCAGCGTTGCACAGCACCCAAGGCCACCTGCACCATGCTGTGTGGGCCAAGGCACCCACGAAGGCCTGCCCGGCTCCAGGGCAGGGAGCAGGACTGGAGGAGAGCACTCAGGGGGTGATATTATGCCTGCATCTTTAGAGACTCCCCAGCCACATGTGGATCGTCTCCCTGCAACCCTCCCCACCCCTACCCCGTCTGAGGCAGATCTGTGTTCCTGGTAAAGAAACAGGGATGCAGAGTGGTTAGTAACTTGCCCAAGACCGGCAGTGACAATGGCCCTGGGACAATACCCAGAGCATCCATCCCCGGGGGTGGACTTTCCCATGCTACAGATCATTGGAATCTTCTGGACGATAACCTCATCATCCAGCACTATGACAGCCATGAGGTGGATGAGCGTCCCCTTGAGATCCCCATATACCTCCAGGATAAGCAAAGGGGTGGGCCTAGGTCAGCTCTCACTGTCCATCAGCAGATGGACAGTGACCTGTGGTCCAGCAGTTACTGCCTCCCTCAGCATCTAGCCATGCTTGCCGTTTGCCACAGAAGAGGTTGAAAGTCTGACCAAACGTCCTGCTAAAACTCACACATGTTTCACCCACCACATTACACCTCGCTGGTCTCACATGGGGCTGGTAGCCACCCCCCCCCACAGCCCCCCGAGATACCAGGTTCTAGTCTCTGGGACCTGAGAATATGTTACCTTACAAGGCAAAAGGGCCTTTGAAGATATTGTAGATACAGGTTCTTGAATGAGGAGATTGTCCTGGGTGATGACAGTGGGCCCAGTGTCATCACAAGGGTCCTTACGGGGGGCAGGGTCAGTCAGACGTGACGATGGAAGCAGAAGTTGGGGGAACTGGCTTTGAAGTTGGAGGAGTGGAGAGAGGCGCTTCTAGAAACTGAAAAAGGCAAGAAGAGGGTTCTCCCTGGAGCCTCCGGAAGAGCAACTTGCCCAGACCTGATGCCCAGAAACGGGAATTGAGGGTAGAGGGGAAGGTGTGTGGTTTTGAGCCATGAGTTTGTGTGATTTGTTGTGCCCACAGGAAGCCTGCCGCCTAGTGACTGCCCCCCTTCTCTGAGGGTCTCCAGTGTCCACTCTGAAATTCATGGCCAACGTCATGTCCATCTCAGAGGTCCGAGGGCTCAGCCCCAACCCTTGCATCCTTTTGGAAACTGAAATCTCACTTTGTCTGGTCCCCAACCTCGTTTCCTGGCTGCAAGCACTCTCCTCTAGCTTCTGGGTGGGACACAGTGAACACTACCCAGCTGGAGGTGATTGCCGGAAGGCTTCGTGGAGCAGTGGGTGGCTCCGGCCATCAAACCACATCAGTCCAGTGTTTGCTGGGAGGTGGGGGGCTGGGCTCGCATTCCGTGGTCTGATGCTCATAGGCTGGGTAGGTGGGCACGAACTGGGAGGCAGAGCAGGGAGCCAGTCCTCCTCAGGGCCAGGGCCCAAAACAGCAAACCCTGGGGACCAACAGGAGGACTTCCTCTCCTTAGGAGAGAGGACCATCAGGTCTGTTTCTTTCACCCATGACCCAGCTTTCCCAGGTCAATCGCCTCCTGTGCCTATAGCCAGGCCAGCTGACAGCCATGCCCCACTGGCCCCCCAAACAGGCCTGGCTTTGCGGGGACATCGAGGTGCTAGTGTTTGCATCTTTCTCTCCTATTTGTAGGTCACACTTGGCATTGAAATTCTAGTCTGCATTTAATTACCATCATTGTCAAGGTATTATATGCTCAGAAATGAAGTCTAAGATGGAATGAGATGAAAATTGAGGTCACCCCCTGACCTCCAGGGGCTTCCTTGATGGCTCAGACAGTAAAGAATCTGCCTGCAGTGCGGGAGACCCAGGTTCGATCCATGGGTCAGGAAGATCCTCTGGAGGAGGGAGGGGCTACCCACTCCAGTATTCCTGCCTGGAAAATTCCATGGACAGAGGAGCCTGGCGGGCTACAGTCCACGGGTTCGCAAAGAGCCGGACATGACTGAGCAACTAACACAACACAACCCCAGCCCCCAGCATCCCCAACTCATCACAGCCCTGAGAGGTCCCGGCAGAGCAGACTCCTGATGCACAGTGAAAACAGCATCCCTCTAGTGCTGCATATATCACTCTGCTTTTATGAATTCATTTATTCCTGGGCTGAGGGACTGCTGTCCTCCTGAATCCCAGCTTTCTCACTTTCCACTTGGTGGTCCCCAGAGATGTGTCCATCAGACAAGGGGAGGAGACACACAGAGAGGGGAGGTGATGTGACTTGTGGCTGGCCACAAGTGCAGGGCATCAAAGATGCCGACAACTCCAAGAGTGGGAGGAAGCCTGGACCCGATTCACCTGAGTCCCCAGGAGGAACCCGCCCTGCAACCTCTGAGCCTGGAATTCCAGCCTCCAGGCTGTGAGAGGATAAACTCTGCAGTGTTCAGCCCCTAGTTTGTGGTCATGTGTTTCAGCCGCCCTAGGTGACCAGCCCAGCTGGATGGAGGTGGGGGAGCTGGGCAGAAAGCAGGTACAGCCAGGTCTGGGGGATGGGCTGTGGGGTCTGCCCTGGAACATTCTTACAGCTTCTCCATGGGTTCAAAAAATTTTCATAACAAAATGTTAGAAAAATAAAAATCTATCTCTTCCCACTTAAATCTGAATAAATATTTAAAGGTTAACAAAGAACAGCAAAACTCTGTGCGGGGAATCCTGGCCAATCAAGTGTCCCCCCTCCCCATCCCCAGCTCTACCTCACCTCTGCTGCCCCCAGCCCTGCCTGACCACCACTGGTTCACCCGTCCTTGTGAGGCTTCAGCAGGAGCACATTACTGCCCTCCAAGAGTGAGGCTGGACGTTTGTAGCGAGGGAGGGCCGGGCAACCCGCAGCAGAGCCCTGGAGCAGTACAACTCCAAGGCAGCAGAACCTCCCCATGACTGGACTCTGCCTGCTGTCGGTGCCCAGAACAGGGCCTGACACACAGATTCCACACAGTGAGCATCTGTCCATTCAAATGGACAAGCGAACAACAGCATCGGCCACCACCCCACAGCCTCCTCTGTCCTGGGGACGCCATGGTGGACACGTGGCCTCTCACAGCCATTTAGGTGAGTCCCTGTCTTGGGCAGACAAAATATCTCTTCGCTCTTTTCATGTCAACACTGGAATAAATGTCAACCAGAATAAATATGACCAAACACCAGCTGGAGGCTGGCCTCCTGCCCGCCGCTCCGCAGAGCCACTGGGCCTCTGCCAAGGGCGGCCCTGGCTCCTGTCCCCTCCCCTTTGCGATACAGCCTGGAAGGAGGACACAAGCCTCTGTTTGGACTTCAGCACCAAAACCTCCTGCCGAGCTATCTCAAGCCGGTTGCTTTGCCTCTCTGGCCTCCATCTTCAGCATGAGGTGGGTGCAGCGCCGCCAGCCATGGTGGCATCAAGAGAGCCCTGATGTCATGTGGATGAAGTGCCACAGAGCGCCTGCAGTCAGTCAGACGTTTCTGTTGTTATTCTGATGACCACCTGGTGTTAGATGTCTTCTCCTGGAACAAAGTCCATGTGGCGGGGTTGCTATTGTTCAGTCTCTAAGTTGTGTTCAACTCTTTGCGACCCCATGGACTGTAGCTCGCTGGACTTCCCTGTCCTTCTCCCAGAATTTGCTCAGACTCATGTCCATTGAATCAGTGATACCATCCAACCATCTCATCCCCTATTATCCCCTTCTCCTCCTGTCTTCAATCTTTCCCAGCATCAGGGTCTTTTCCAATGAGTCGACACTTTGCATCAGGTGGCCAAAGTATTGGAGCTTTAGCTTCAGCATCAGTCCTTCCAATGAATATTCAGGACTGGTTTCCTATAGGATGGACTGGTTTGATCTTGCAGTCCAAGGGACTTTCAAGAGTGTTTTCTAACAACACAGTTTGAAAGCATCAATTCTTTGGCACTCAGCCTTCTTTATGGCCCAGCTCTCACATCTGTGGGGGGTGAAGGAGGGGAAATACCTGTTGAGAGACAAGCCATGCCCACGGAGACAGAACCAGGTCCGACTTCCAGGCCCTGAGTAAGCAAGCAAGATGCTGGGAGGAGGCCTGCACCCGGGAGAGGAAGAGGGTGGGAAGAGGGCTGGGCAGAGGAGGAAGTCCAGGGGAGTACAGCTCAGACACAGGAGCAATGTGACCACAAGCCGGGGACACCTGGAGCCACCAGCAGCTGGAAGAGGCAAGAAAGGTCCTTCCCTGGAGCCTCTGGAATGGAAAGAGAATGCATTCCTGCTGTTTCTGGTCTGCAGTGCTTTGTCACAGCAGGCCCGGGAAATGAGTACAACACCCCAAACCTGCCCCTTCTACTGCGTCCCCCACTTGAGAAGTGACTGCTCTTTCCTGGTTGCTTAGGCTGATAGGAGAATCTTCTCACCTTCCCATGTTCTTGTCCTCCCATTCACATCCAGTTCATCGGCACGTGCTGGCATCTTGGGGCCAGTGCATTTGACCAGGAAGAGGACACAGCCGGACGTACCTCCGCAGCCCCACCTCTGCTGCCCAGGTTTGCAGTGGCCTCAGCTGGCCTCCTGCTTGTACTCACGCATTCATTCATTCATCACAGGAATTGGCTCACGTGCTTCTGGAGGCTGGGAACCCACAACCTGCCATCTGCTGCCCAGCAGCCCAGGTCAGCGGGTCGAGTACATCAGTCCGAGTTCTAAGCCCTGAAAACCAGAGCAGCCGATGGTGTGAACCCCAGCCCAAGGGCAGGAGGAGCGGCGATGGATGTCCCCGGTCATCAGCAAAGCAGGAAAAAGAGGCGCGTTCTCCTCCCTGCACCTTGGGCTCTATTCAGGCCCCACTGGGTTAGAGAGGCCCCCACACCAGAGAGGCGTGTGCAGCAGAGGCCACCACCCAGATGCCAATCTCGCCTGGAAATGCCCTCACTGACCTGTAGCAGTGTTGCTTGTGGGAGCTGATGGCCAGGCAAGCTGACAGGCGTGGTAGCCACAACTGGCTCTGTCCCTGCCACTCCTGCATCCTGAGTCTCACGTCCTCCCCTGGAGGGTGGTGTCACAGCAGTGACAGGCGACAGTCCCCGCACACATGCCCCAGCGCTTCCCCTCCAGCCTCTCCCCCGACCACTGGCCCTGGGCAGCCCTCTCACCCCCGTCAGGTAAGGCACCTTTATAGCCAGCCCCGCCCTGCCCTTTCAATACCTTTGTTCCCTACCCTCTTCCTGCCTTATTTCTCTGTCTGTGCCGGACAAGACACATAGCAGGCAGCTGCATGTAGCTGCCCCCCAGGCCCAGAACACAAGCACGGGGCAGGTCCCCGAGCCGTGTCACCTGAGTGACTGAGAGCTGGAGCCTTAGCAGCCCCACACCACGTGATCACTGGGTGTGTCCCCTGCCCCACCTGGCCCAGAGCATGGTGATGGGCCCCAGATAGCACTGTTGGCAGTTATAACTGTGAGTCTCTGCCTCATGGAAGGATGTTGAGAGGCAGGCACTGCATTGTGACCCCTGCCACGGGGCGCCTCAGTCTGCTCCAGCCTCAGACCCTGAGAAGTGCCCACAAAAGCAAGCCAGCTCCACAGAGGGTATGGCATTAACCCCCCCGAACCTTTCTACTGGGAGGACTGTTTATGGGGCCAGGGCCATCAGAGGCCCTGATGGGGTTCACAGCAGGGTCTGCTCCCTCTCCAGAGGGGTTGGACACTGAGGGCAAACACATGGGCCCTGCAGCCTCGGTAAAGACTGGATGCCAAGGTGAGGAGCCCCTGGCTGACAGCACCCCATGTGTGCTGCCACACATCAGGGCCGGGGAGTCAGCTCCGTCCACAGCCCCGTGGGAAGGACACCAGGGACTCATGTTTGGGGGTCTCTTGGGTCTGCCCCGAGCCAGTCCTTTGGCTGATGATAATCCATGCCCCTTGCCTAAAGCTAACCTGGACAGTGAGAACAGAGCCCTGAGGGGCTGGGGAGGCCTCCAGGGGATTGTCCAACTTGAGGGGATCTCAGGGATCTTGGACTTGCAGATGGTGTCAGAACTGGGGGTCTTGTGTGCACTGGGCTCCCCTTAACTTTGAGGTTGGCTATCTCTCACAGAGGGCTTCCCTGGTGGCTCAGTGGTCTCCTGCCTGCCAATGCAGGAGACACAGGTTTCATCCCTGGGTCGGGAAGACCCTCTGGAGAAGGAAATGCCAGTAGTCCAGTATTCTTGCCTGGGAAATCCCATAGACAGAGGAGCCTGGCGGGCTACAGTCCATGGAGTTGCAAAAGAATCGGACATGACTTAGCAACTAAACAACAACTCTCATAGAATAAGCAGCACAACTGCTATCCAAACTCCTGTGGGGGAACCTTCTCTTCTTGGCCTCACCGCACTCTGGTGATGAGAACAGCACCCAGCACAGAACAGGCACTTCATCAGTATCACTTGGAATCAGTGAATTGCCTGGCAGGATGTGAGTTTGGAGGAGAAATGGGGGTACCTTCCAGATTCCAGGGGTGCTGTCCGGGCCTAAGGAGCCAGGTACTGGGCCATGACCTGGGCTGACCCCCTCTTCTGGCACCTGGCCCCTTGCTGCCTCCCTGGGAAAGTGCTGGCCCTGTGGGAGCTGAAGGTGACCTTCCATCACTTCCGTGTGCGCGGCGGTTCTTTCCTAGGCTGCCGGGGCTTCCTGCTCCTGCTCTGAGGGCTCCGTCCCAGGCCTGGGTGTGCCTATGATGAACTAAGGGTCCCTCAGTGCATGGGTCTGACCTTGACCCAGGCTACAGATCACACCCAGGGGACATAGGGGACGTATGCTGGGCCCATGGGGTGCTGGATCGTCCACTTGTACTCTCAGCCTCTGCCCCCAGCCTAGTGGTGACCACGTGTGCATGTGCTGTCCCCACTGGCACAGCGGGGCCACTCCTAGGGGCTTTATCCAAGTTTCTGCTTGAAGCCTCCCCGCCCCCGGCCTGGACTCCATCTTTGCCAGCCCTCACCATCGACTGTCAGCCATCCGACTCACTGTGTCTCACTGGGGTGGGGGCTATGGCCTGACTGCAGGCGGCCCCCAGTAGCAGGGTCCAGCTGGGTGCCTGAGTCCGTGGGGCAGACACCCTCCTGGGGCACCCTGCCAACCCCTGACCCCCATGAGACCCCAGGCTCCTGACCTCCAGACTGAGAAGTGCCTGTGGGGTGGCCCTTGGTTACAGCAGCCAGGAAACCACACACCAGGCGACAGTTGTGAGAGTACATCCACCCCACAGGCTTTGCCAAAATCAGTCTTGTTTGAACAACAATCCGAATTCACCCTCTGACAGAGCCCTGGAGGGGCTGTGAAGGGGCTGGGGGGATGAATCAGACGGAAGCGGCTGTCACCAACAGCTGGTGGGTGCCAGGAGCCTCCCTGCTTCCCCCAACCCCACAGCCCCTGAAAGGCCCGGGGCTGACCCCACCCGGCTGGCCCCAGTGCTTCCCTGCTGCTCCCCGCCTGTGGTCGTTGGAGGCTGTGGGGTGGAGAAGGATTGGATTTGTCAGATGAGTATCGTCGCTGATTAAATTTGCTGGGCTGGCTGTTGGCACACCGCTGCCGTCTCTCCCTGGTGGGCAGAGAATCTGTTTGAGGTCGTTAAAAAGACGGTAATTGAAACATCCTGAGGACTAGATCCAGCAATGCGAGAGCACAGCCTCTAAGGGACATAGTCCCCGCCCATCACTTAGATTCCAGACCCCCAAGGTGGGGGGGTGTGGGGAATTAAAGCCCAAGAATAGAAACAAGCATCCTAGCAGCTGTGGTGGGGCGGGGAGGAAGTAGGGGGCAGCAGGTCACCCATCTGTGCTTTTCCTGGAATTTCTCTGCCCCAGCCTTCACCATCCTGCTCTGGGCCTGGAAAGGACAAGTCAGGGGCTCCCTGCTCTCTGACCACAACTGAGTCCAGCCAAGGGAGCGCCAGGAGGAGAGCAGGGCCAGGGGCCAGAGAAAGAGGGCCCCTGACTGTGGCCCTCCACCTATCTAGACCACAGCTCCTGCAGGCGCCCTGCCCAATGGGGTCCTCTCCTTTCTCCCTCTCAAGTGTGTGTCCCTCTGTCTCTGCTCCTGTCCCCTCCCCTCTGTCTCTGCTCCTGTCCCCTCCCCTCTGTCTCTGCTCCTGTCCCCTCCCCTCTGCCCTTCAGTCTCAGATGGGACCCTCCTTCCTGCCCCCTCTGGGGACACCCGTGCCCCAAACACACCTGTGTCTCTTTGCAGCACAGCAACTACACTTCTTGTTTAAAAAAAAATGTTTAGCAGTGGCCCTGGAGTTTGCAATGTACACTTAAAACCAATCCAAGTCCGTTTTCAATAACACAGCAAGCAACACCTTTTCAATAACTGGCTGGTTTCTGCCTCCTCTCCGGGGAACACTGCCTCGTTCATGTCCCCATGACCTTGTTCATGTCCCCATGAACTATAATCACTCAATACACTCTGCTGGTATCATTTTGAAGACACTGTTATCTGTAGGACAATTAGAATAAGAAAAAGCAAAAATTTTATTCTGCATTCATTTATTCCTTCTCCAACCCTCTTTCCTTCTGCAGACCTGAGTTCTAACCTAAATTATTCTTTGTCTGCCTGAAGGCCATCGTCCAGCATTTCTTTTGAGGCCAGTTCCTGGTGCCTGTCTCTTTCTACAACTTCCTCAAAAGGCCCAGGTGGAGAGTGCCTGACTGATTTTATTTCATTTAAACCTACAATTTTCAACAACTCTATGACATTGTTGTTCAGTCCCTCAACCATGTCCGGCTCTTTGAGACCCCATGGACCGAGGCACAGCAGGCATCCCTGTCCTTCACTATCCCCTGGAGTTTGCTCAAACATGTCCATAGAGTAGACGATGCCACCCAACCATCTCATCCTCTCACTCCCTTACCCCCTTCTCCTGCCTTCAATCTTGCCCAGCATCAAGGTCTTTTACAATGAGTCAGCTCTTTGCATCATGTGGCCAACGTATTGGAGCTTCAGCATCAGTCCTTCCAATGAATGTTCAGGACTGATTTCCTTTAGGATTGAGTGGTTTGATCTCCTTCCTATTCAAGGGACTCTCAAGAGTCTTCTCCAGCACCACAGTTCAAAAGCATCAATTCTTCAACGCTCAGCTTTCTGTATGGTCCAATTCTCACATCCATACATGGCTACTGGAAAAATCATAGCTTTGACTATATAGCCCTTTGTTGGCAAAGTGATATTTCTGATTTTTAATACACTGTCTATCTTTGTTATAGATTTTCTTCCAAGGAGCAAGCATCTTTGAATTTCATGGCTGCAGTCACCATCCGCAGTGATTTTGGAGCCCAAGAAAATAGTCTATCACTGTTTCCATTATTTCCCTATCTATTTGGCGTGAAGTGATGAGATCGAATGCCATGACCTTAGTTTTTTGAATGTTGAGTTTTAAGCCAGCTTTTTCGCTCTCCTCTCTCAGCTTCATCATGTCCTACAGATGAGGAAACTGAGGCCGAGACTGCTGAGTGCAAGCGTTTGCGGTCATTCACCCACACGATGTCATGCTGACTTCAAAGCCAGGCTCTGAGCCACTGCACTCGAGCTCAGGAGACCCTGCAGGATCAGGGAAGGTGAGCTGGTTCCAGCCCTGCCTGGCCCTCCTTGGAGTCCCAGGCCTCCTCCTGCCTGCTGGCAGCTGTATCACTAATGCACGCCATGGAACGTGCCCTCAAGCCTGGCTCCCTCCCTCATCAGCATGCAGGACACAGCCTCACAGCCTCTGAGAGGCTTGTGAAGTGCCTACCGAGCTGCCAGCTGGCCCAGCTGTTGCCATGGAAAAGCCCAGAGCATGTGGGCCTCCTGGCAGCCTGATACCCGCTCCCCTGGGACCCCTCAGCCAGGCTGCGGGCCCAGCACCCAGAGTACACACGTGAAGGGGCCCTGCTCCTAGTGGGCCTCAGTCAGAACAACTGGGGCCTTCCCTGGGAGGGGCTGACAATGCCAGGCCCCCCTGCATCTGTTAGAGCCAGGGGAACCCCATTGTGGCAGCTCTTTCTGCCTCCCCACGTCCATTCCCCCACTTTTCGCTAAAGTCCCTCCTGCTTTGAGGAGCAGCCTCCCCCTGTGAGTACAGTCTCAGGGGACCCACCCTCAGTTTGGTCAAACCCAGATCTGACCTGTCAGCAGGTATCAGTCCCCCTCTCTCTGCCCATGTCAAAAATTGGTCCAGGTCTGGGCAGGTAACCTTAATCAAACCACTGATACTCCTGGATCTGTGCCAACACTCAGCAAAGGTGAATGGCTGAACATAGAGTCAGGGACACCCAGATGTGTTGGCCTGGGTTGACCTCTTGTTCAAGCCATACCTGAAACCAGTGTCCCTGGCATCGCCAATTGCCTGAGCTAGCGCATTTCCATTTTTATTCATGCCTCATTGGATTGGGTTTTTGTCACTTTTGATGAATTGGGTTTTTGTCACTTTTGATGAGAGCCTTCCCTAACACTCTTTGGCTCCTAAAAAGATTCCTACAAGTGGGCTATGTCCAGGCTCCACCCTAACCTACGCTGTGTGACTTTGAACAAATCTGTGTCTCTGTGTCATGGGAACTGGTACCCACAATGGCCCCTCACTCTGAGCATCCCTCATTTCTGTGCCATCAGGAGGAACCCCAAAAGAATTCATTTGTGATGTCAGCCTTTCTCCATTTTCAGAAAAGTGCCAGGGCACACAGAGAAACAGGAAGGGCTGAGTGTCATCTCTTTAACGGAAGTTTAAGCCTCCTGCATTGCCGGGGCAAGAAGAGCCTTATCTGTGCATAGCCAGCCAAGAAGCTTTTTCTTATGTCCACCCTGTGTTTCAACTTGTGCCCAGCTGTTTGCCCTGGGACTCTTTCTTTGCCCAACCCTGACCCTGCAGATGGAGCCTCCTAGGCTGGCTTCTGCCTGGGCTCAGCCAGAGTGAGCCTTGAGTGGGAGCCAGGGTGTGTCCATCAGCCTGGATAGGAACTCATGGCCCTCAGCACACCCTGTAAGGCCTGGTGTGGGTGTTCCAAGAGGGGTTTGAGGGACTGGGAAGAGGTCACCCACACAGCCAACTCTGCCTTCTTGTAGGAAAATTTCACAACTTACCCCAACTGTAGTCAAGTCCTCCTGTCCCCCCAGCACACTGCATCTGTGAGAAGAGACCCTGCAGAGAAGGTGAGCCTGAAGCCAATATATTGATCCTTCAGTAAAGGCTGGTCCTGGCTCTGAACTTTCCAATGTGCTCCCCTGACTGTCCCCATGCAGGCACACCCCACTCTTGCCTGACATCTGGGCTGCAGACCCTGGTGGTCAGAGAACTCTTCCCTGCATCCCTCACCACTGTCACCACCTCCATCTCCACTTTCCGTATTGGGGTGTTGATGATGGTGCTGGTGACAGTGATGATGAGGAAGAGGAGGAGGAAGATGGGGAAATAGGTGATGAAAAGGTGAAGGTGATGACGATGGTGATGATGAAGGTGATGGTGGTGATCTGGGGTCGATAATACCTGGTTCAGGGCTTCCTTCATAGCTGAGTTGGTAAAGAATCTGCCTGCAATGCAGAACACCCTGGTTCAATTCCTGGGTTGGGAAGATTCGCTGGAGAAGGGATAGGCTACCCACTCCAATATTCTTGGGCTTCCCTGTGGCTCAGCTGATAAAGAATCTGCCTGCAATGTGGGAGATCTGGGTTCTGTCCCTGATTTGGGAAGATCCCCTGGAGAAGGGCAAGGCTACCCATTCCAGTAATCTGGCCTGGAGAATTCCATGGGTTGTGTAGTCCATGGGGTTGCAAAGAGTTGGACACGACTGAGCAACCTTCAGTTTCACTCTGGCTGTTGATGAGCACTCAATAACTGCTAACTATTATTGTCATTGTCACCATCCCCCTAGTCACAGTGTTTGATCAAGGATAGGCAAATAACCCAAGTGGGTCCGATCAAAGTGAACCCTAGGATTTTACAAGGACCGTCTCACTGGGGTCACTGCCCTGTTAGAGTGTGATCATGGAGCTTCTGTTTCAAGCCATTTTGCTTCCCATCCTGCTCCCTAGGGTATGAGCCTGGCCAAGAACAAGGCCAACACAGGGGACAGCAGAGCTGATGACGGGAGGTGGAGTCCTGGCAGATTATCTGAAACCCTAGGTCAAGCTGTATCTGTCCTTTTCAGCTACAGGAATAAAGTCCTTTCTTTCTATGTATGCCAGTTGGGTTGGGTTTAGGTCCTTCACAACAGAAAGAGCTCCAGTGGATTCTGTGAGTCTCTGCAGAGCCCCAAAGGCAGTGGCAAGTGAAGGATGAGCCATGCAAGGTCTGAAGAGTGAGAGAAGGAGGGAAAAGAAGACCTGGTTGTGGGCAGTGGCCTGAGTTTCCTCACAGCATGGTGGCCAAGTTCCAGAACTGGCCTATCTCAGTCTGTTCCCTATACCACAGACCAGGGTCTCCGTGTACATTCACACAGGTTGTACACTGCACAACTCCAGGAGATGCCAACCTTCAGCACTCAGGCTTTCCAGTCTGTATTTGGAGTGAAAATTTTCAACCTGAATTTCTAAAGGTCAGCCAAAGTCAGGCCAAGTTATCAATTCTCTGGAACTATCTGACACTAGGCTTAAAGAGTAACTTGAACAAGCAGATAAGGAAATCCAGGGCAACAAATATCTGTGGACACAGGCAGGAACCAGATGCATGAGGCATGTGGGTAGAAGGGAATAGGGAATGGTGGGGATTGTAGCAGGGGAAGATTGGACTCTGCCTAAAGGTGTTCAAATGCCTCGACCTTCCACCGGCCAGAAAAGTGAGCCCACAACAGAAATCAGATCAAGTTTGGAATCTTTGAAATGGAGACGCTGTGCCTCAAGCAGGCATGGTGTCTTATGTCTCCCACAGAAAGCCTGGTGCAGAGTGGGTGCTCAGTAATAAAGCTGACCTGGGTTAACCTGAGACTCCAGACCTCATGGGATCCATGAAAGACCAGAAATAGGGCTTCTGCACGTGAGTCCAGAGAGTTATAACAGCTGGTGCTTAGTGACTCCTGTCTATACTCCAGTGCTTGTAAACGCTGTTGGAGAAACATCTACTGCTTATAAATACCTGTGAGACCCTCTTACTCCAAGCCCCTTCTTGTGTTTTGGGGACCCAAGTGTCTGTCTCCCCTGTGTGACTTCAGGGCCACCACGTGATGAATTGGCATTCTCTCTCAGCTCTCTTACATGACTGGGGCAACCGACAGTGTTCTGGGCAGCAGACCCTCCACCGGCCTTGGTCCTTGAATGATCACGTGGAGCAGGAATACAACGATACAGTGTGGACATCCCTGGTGGTCCAGTGGTTAAGAACCCACCAGCAAATGCGGGCGACACAGGTTCAACCCCTGGTCTGGGAAGATCCCACATGCCGCAGGGCAACTGAGCCTGTGTACCACAACTACTGAGCCTGCATGCCTAGAGCCTGTACTCCACCCGTGCATTGCAGCAAAGAGTAGCCTCTGCTCGCCGCAACTAGAGAAAGCCCACATGCAGCAACAAAGACCCATCGCAGCCAAAAAAAAAAAGATATGGTGGTAAGCACTGCACTTCCAGAGGTCATCTTACACTGTAACCTAGCCTGTTGTGACTAAGGTCTAGTGTTTACAAAGAGCTTGAGGTAGTAGAGAGGGAAGCAGCTCTGAGAGCAGCCGCCACCCCTTGGAGCGTGGACGTGCACCTGATTCCCCATTCCAGAGGGTCCTGAACACCCCACCCCACCCCCCATGTCCTCCCTACACTCCTACCGCCCAAGTCAGTGGAAGCTGAACTTGAGTGTCTGCCACTTGCAACAACAGCCAATGAAAATCTGACAAAGCCGATGAGAATCCTGCTCATCCCTGGGTTCTCCAGGCATGTGTGCTAAGTTGCTTCAATCATGTCTGACTCTTTGCAACCCCATGGACTGTAGCCCACCAGGCTTCTCTGTCCATGGGATTCTCCAGGCAAGAATTCTAGAGAGGGTTTTGCTATTTCCTCCTCCAAGAGATCTTCCCAACCCAATGACCGTACCCACATCTCTTACATCTCCTGCACTAGTACGTGGGTTCTTTACCACTAGCACCACCTGTGAAGCAGTTTCTCCATAACTAAAGATAAACTCTGGAGTTCCAAGGAGCTCAGGAAACTTTTGCTGGATAAACAAAGAAGCCAAGGGCAGCGTGGTGTCTGAAAGCTGCTCAGAAGAGACACCTCAGGGGCCACTTCCTGCCTGAGGAAGTGGGAGGTGGCATCAGCCCTGACTGAGGGGCGCGTGGGCTCAGTAATGGTAGCACGTGGCCTTTAGTTGGCCCAAAGCATGTGGAATCTTCCCAGACCAAGGATTGAATCTGTGTACCCTGCATTGACAGGCAGATTCTTAAACACTGGACCACTAGGCAAGTCCCTTTATGGGCTTTTGACAGGTAACGAGGTCATTTCAGATGGGCACTTTCAGTAAGATGTGGTTGTGGCAGAACCACAGCTGGATTAAGCAAAAAAGGAATATATTGAATCATGTGTATGTGAAGTCCATACATAGAAACTGTTTCAGGTACAGCTGGATCAGAAGTTAAAAATGTCATTAGGTCACAGTCCCCTCAGTCTCCTTGCTCATCTGTCCTCCATGTGGGATCCATTCGCTGGCAGGCACTCCCCTTGGATGATGAGACTCCAGCTGACACCTGCCTGTCCCTGAGACCCGAGGGAAAGAGGGAACTCCCTTCCATGGTTACCACCAAGGTACTGGGTCATATGCCCACTCCTGGACCAATCACTGAGGACAGAAATGGGTGGTTCCAACTGCAAAACGTGAGTGATACACTCACATCTGGAGTCAGAGATGGAGTTAACACTCCTTAATTTCATGGACTGAGTACAGAAGAGTAGGGATTTCCCAGAGGGAAATCAGGGTGCTATTACCAAGGACATGATGGACAATGTATGAGGGACTGTGCTCACTGTCCACCAAATAGCCATCCATGTCCCTCTTCCCAGCTCACAGAGCCCCACTTTGTTCCATAAGAAGCAGAAACCCTGGGACCACAGGAAAGTCAACCCCCTAACCCAGCCTTACAATGAATCATATTTGGTCACAGAAAGTTATTAGTAAATCCACCCCCTTTTCCAGATTTTCATTTTCCCAGCCTCCTTTATAACAATTAATGACTATGAAACACTAGTCTGATAATGAGAACTCCAGGGATTGGTACCACTGTTGTTTTCCTCTCCTCAGGGAGTACTGGAGTGAGGGCATGATGGCTGGAGCTGCAGCAACCATATTGTATCAATAAAACATCAAGTAAGAGAAATAAAAGCCAATGCTATGAATAATATTCCATTTCTTGACTGTTACACAAGTAACGTGGAACACATAACATTTTGTAAGAATTCCCTGCACTTTTCTGGCTGGGGACAATTAAGAATTGCAATTAAGAACTGGAAACCTGTAATAAGAACACCTACCTACTAAAAGTCTTGTGTTAGCTCAGCTAAGAGATTAAATAAGTTAACACAGGAAAAGTATTTAGAACCATATCTGATAGATAAGTTTTCCAAAAGTGATGGTCGTTAGTATCCTCATCACCATCACTATTGCTGCACCACCGCATGTTGCTTCCTCCATGGGGAACTTCTCTTGGCCCCACCTTCCTCTCTAGGTATGGTATGGTCCCCCCCCATGTCGCCCTTCACTGTCACACTTATTTAAAGAGGTGCCTATGCTTCCTAACCCCACACCCACAGCCAACTAGCTAGGGCAGAACCTGGTAACTTGAGGTGTAATGACTTGCTAACTACCCACCTCCACTGCTGACTGCAGGCCCCAGCAGATGAGGGCTGTGTCTCTCAAAGTCATGACACCTCTGCTGCACAACTGCAGTTGTCCTGACAGTCACTGCAGAACCAACAGCTGGTTCCCACAGGCTTGCAGAGCAGAAACATTTCCCTGACTGCTGGGTTCATCACAGTTCATGCCTGCAGCACCCAGCTGTGGCTGAGGAGCTATGTGAGGTCTTTTCTGAGCCTGGCTACAGATTCCACCCTCCTCATCTTTATCTGCATCAGTCAGCAAGTGCTGAGTAACACACAGCCCCAAGATCCCAGCTTCTTTGGACAATAAGTATTTATGGTTCATGTGTTCGGAAGTTGGCTGAACTGCTCCCTCTGAAGGCTCTAAAAAGACTGCCTCTTTGCTGTTGACCTCAACGTAGCAGCAGGAGGCTGCTGCACCCTTCTCTTCCCTAAGTGAAGCCAGCCTAAGTCCAGTCTGATCTGAGGTCCAGGAGCACATCTGAAGCTCCACAGCTGAGGAAGCCAGTCCAGGTTTGGGTTTCTGATCCCTTCAAATGGAAAAGTCCAGAGGCCCCTGTGGCCCTGTCCTTCCTCCCACAGGCTGTCCCCTCACCTGCTGTGCACATTGCTCAAGGCCAGGTTGGGGACACAAGGACCACTCAGACAGGACCTCACTGGCTTGCAAATGTCCCTTTCTTGCACAGGCCTCCCACTCCTCCTCGAAGGCTGGACCTGTTGGAACACCTCTAAGGAGAGTCAGGAAGCTAGAACTACTGGGTGCCTCAGGGGCCCACTGCATGCTGTCACTGAGTTAGGCCCACAGCTGCTCTCCTGGAGCTGACGTGCCCATGAAGGAGAGAAGACCAAGAGGGCACCTGTGCCTGGAGAGGCCTCAGGCCCAGAGAGATGCACTGTCTGTGCGGTTGGGCACCAAAGCCAGGCCTTCCACAATGGGCAGATGGGTTGGCAGAGACAGCCCTACTGGGCGTTGTCCGTGTGTCTCTAGGGTGGTCAGAAGGCCGGGTGGCATTTATAAAGATGCAGAACCTGGACACACCTGAGCTCCAGAGGGACCTCCCACAAAGCCAACCCTCCTCAGGGCTCTAGTGGGTGGCAGGAGATGCAGGAAGCCCCCCCGGGGCTGCAGAAGGAGCTGTTTGAGCCTCTGGAGATGGGGAATGGTGGATTCCGATCCATGCATAAGGGATGGTGGCAGACCAGGCACCTTTAGGGGCCCTGGAGGAGAACTGAGTGCTCTCGCTATCACTTCTGCCTGCCAGAGCTCACGAATTCTCACATGGGCCATCTTGACCGGCCACACAACAGGGGAATTCTGAGAAATGTTCCCACTCAGCTGAGTCAACCCAACACAGAGCCACCAACTGGACTTTGGGGAGAAGAAACATCTGAGTTAGGGCCGATAAAGAGAGGGGAAGTGGACAGAGCAGGGAGGTGGGGGTCAGCCCCTGGAGCAGCAGGGGGCTCAAAGCTCCAGCACAGAGAAGATCCTGAGGCGCAAGAATTAGGGGGGGGGGGCACACTTGGGATGACTATACCCCAAATTTCAATTCCTTGGATACCCAGCTTAAGACAGATTCTAGGGAATCTCCTGGCAGTCCAATGCTTAGGAATCCACACTTCCACTGCAGGGGGCACAGGTTCGATCCCTGGTGGGGGAACCAAGATCACACAAGCTGAGCAGCATGGCCAAAAAAAAAAAAAAAAGATTCTAATTTCGGCAGAGGACATTGAATTGGTATGTGGGCCCTCTATTGTGACAAATGGGAATATAGTCCCCAAATCTTTACCTCGTCTCTGTAGCAAGACTCCACACCCACCCCCCTGCCACGTGACTACAATGCAACCCTCCCGCCTTCCCCACAATGGACTGGAAGGCATCAACTTCCTTCCCCATGGTTGACAGTCTTGGCCAAGTGACTTGCTTTGGACAGGACGCAAGCAGACACAATAGGCTTAAAACACAGACTTCCATCCATTGTGCCTTGAAATATGGCTTGGCCCTGTGAGTTTTGCAAAGAAAATGCCTCAAGTAGCTCACCTCTTGCTCCTGGGGCCCAGAGAGAGACCCTTAGCACAGACCTGAACCTGACCCACAGTCTGAAGCAGAGCACCTCCAGGAACCTGCAGCCTTATCAGCAAAAAAGAAATAGTTTATGTTCTAAGTCACAGACATTCTAGGGCTGTTTGTCACATAGCATTGTTGCGGAAACTAGGACACCTGCCTCTTCTTTGGTTAGGAGAGGGAGAAGCTTTCAGTGAGCTATCTGCCCCTCCCAGACTGTATCCACCGAAATAGGCTAAGTGTCCAAAGTACATTGAAACGCTTCTGCCAGAAGGAGGTTGCATGGATACTGGAAAGGCTGAAACCAACATTTCTCACCATGGTGGAGCAAACAGCTGTTCACAGACGTTGCACTAGGGGCTGGCCTGTGAGCCAGAACTCATTTTCTGGCTGTCACCCGACAAACAGAAAGTGTGTTTGAACCCCAAAGGAGCAGCTGACTCTGATGATTTATAGGGCCTGAACGGATCTGTGAGGGCAAATTGAATTTTGAATACAATTCCATGTCAATTAACATTGCTCAGAGCCTGACAGAAGAGCAGTGACTCTAAAGCAAAGCCAAACAGCAAAGACTGATGGGGTTGAGCTCCAGGCCACCCTGGAAGCAGATAATTTTCATCAATGCCTCTCAGAATTCTTCTGGGGAGGACACTCTGCTGCGTGTGGCGACCAGGTGAGGACTGGGCTCTGGGGGTGGGATCTGGTGAAGGCTGGGATTGAAATCATACTGCACTGGGCCAGCAGGCTGGGGGTGAGGCAAAGCTTCTCTTTGGCAGTGTGTAGCCTGTGGGAAGGACCCATTTCCCCTATTGTACTGGAGGAAGGATGAGTCCTCAGGGATGGGATGAGATGGAAGGAAAGACCTGGGCTGGCTGCAACTGAGCCCCAAGGGCCCCAAGGGGGCAGAGAGGAAGAAGGAAACCTAGTTCATCCGGATCCAGGTCCAGAAGGCGAGTACCTCTCTGGAGAGGCGGAGCAAGGGGTGGAGACGTCCATTCCCTGGGACACTGGTGTCTACACGCAAACAAGAGGGTTTCACAACCTGTGGTCTCCAGACTCGCAGCCCCAGCTTGTTGGAAATGCAAATCTCAAACCCAAAGTAGGACCAGGAACGGAAGGGTCTCTGGTATGTTAACAAAACCCCCAGCCGCTGAGTGATTCTAGGTGAATGTTCAGACCACCCACCACAGGAAGCATGTCATCACCACCCCACCCCACTCCACTTCAGGTTTATGGAAGGGACAGCTGAGGCAGAGAAGTTAGACCATCTGCTCACAGTCTGAAGAGAGGAGCTGAGGTTAGAGCCTAGGTTCTTGAACTGCTCTGGCCAGCATGGTAGCCACCAGTCACAGGGGTTATTTCATTTCAGATTGAAGTTAATAAATAAAATGCACAGTTGAGTTTTCTAGTTGCATGAGCCACATCTCAAGCTGGTGGTTTCTGGGCTAGACGGCATACATCTAGAAAATACCACTAGCGTGGTCTTGAAGCTATCCCTTAGCCACTGTTGGTGTCTGCACTCCAAAGACCCCCCCATCCCCCTCCAGGAAGAAGAGAGCAAATGTGTGTGCAAGAACACATGGAAAGTGAGCAGAACAGCAGTCCTGCCACCCCTTATACCAGCAGGGAGTGGAGGCGTCAGCGCTTAGCTCTGCAGGCTCCTGGAAACCCTGAGGAGCATGTTTGGAGCCCTGGGAGAGGCACCCCATGGACTCTAGCCTGCCAGGCTCCTCTGTCCATGGAATTCTCCTGGCAAGAATACTGGAGTGGGTCGCCATGCCCTTCTCCAGGGGATCTTCCCAACTCAGGGACTGAACCCAGGTCTTCCACATTGCAGGCAGGTTCTTTACCGTTTGAGCCCCTATGATGTGCATAGGTGGGGGCGGGGGGATGAGCACAAGGCAGGCAAGCAGGCTTCGGCCTCCTCCCACCCCACTCTGCCTCTCCCCTGAAGGGAGGTTTCCTGTGCCCAGGATCCTGAGGAGATGGCGGCTGGTCCCTAAGGCACTGGCCAGCTACCTGGAAATGAATCGAAGGAGGGAAAATCCTTGGGGGGCTTCTCCCCGGGAGAGCTAAGAAACCCAGAGAGGAGTCCCCACGGGGAGTCTACAGTGATCCCATCCTTCACCCTGAACACATCCAAGTGTCTTCAAGGGGAGATGAACAGTCATTCCTACACTTGAAAACCTCAACACCAAAACCTGGGCCTTCCCAAGCATTGTGCTAGAGGGTAGGAAGGGGGTGACAAGAAAGGAAGCCCCTGCAGTCCCCAAGATCAGCTCAGCAGCCCAGGCTGCAGGTCTCTGAGGACTCCGGGAGTCTGAAGCAAGTGTGGGGCCTGGAAGCCCCACTGGGTATGGGCAGGCAGTCTCAAGGGCCTGTTTCCCAAACAAAATCCTTAAATATTACCCCTGGGACCACCCCCACCTCCTGCCCCTGCAAACACAAATTTTCAGGCCTTCCATCCTCAGAGGAGAATTAGAGTAGGAGGAATGCCAAGGAAGCTTTCCGTCTTTCTAACAAGGCTCTTAAAAACCAAAGGGGATGGTGCTGGGGAAGTCAGAGTGATAACAAAATCTGCAATGGGAAAGGGAGAGTGGGACTCTGCTCCTGCCCCCAAGGAGCCTAGGAGAGGGTGGAAGGAGGGCCCAGAGCAGAGAGAGCTGGACAGGGTGGGCCTGGGTGAACTGGAGGTTGGCAGCTTTGGGGGCTTGGGCTCCCCACCCCCTGTATCAGGATGTTTGGAGTACTGCCTTCCCCACTGTCCCCAGGGACAACCCTGTCAACAGCCTGTGACAACGCAGACCACACACCTCCCTGCCCTGCTCACACAGGGGCCCCGGGCTCACTGGCTTCTCATCTGGCAGGTCTCAGCTCAAATTACCACTCCTCTGAGAAGCTTCCGGGACCACCCCATGCCCACTTCCTATGACAACTCCCTCTTCAGTCATCTTCAGGTTACCCTTCAACATTATTTTACTTGGCTCTGTGTTCAGGTTCTCACTCACTTCTAAAAGGGCCCTTTGTCTCATCCACTAGAGCAACACAAAAAGTGCCGGTTGCAGGGCATTTAGTAAATGTTAAGTGAATTAATGATATTAAGATTTGAGGAAGACAGCGGTCCCTCCCCACCCGCAGTGGGTCCTTAACCGCAGTTTCCCATGGGTGAAAGAGGAAGTTCCTCCTTTTATCTTTCAACTCTCCAGCTGCCCCCTCTCATCCGTTCCTGCCACCATGCTGCCCTGGAAGGGGAGCAGCCCCCGCAGCCCAAATTGCTGTCTCTATGCAAACGAGGCATCCCCCGGGGCCTCCCACCCAGAGGGGTGAGGTGGGGAACTTGACGCAGGAAAAGATAGAGGGAATGCACTTCGTGTAGAACTTCTCCCTCCCCATAATAGAGCCCAGAGGTCAGGTGCCTGGGCACGGGGTGGTGGAGAGCACGGAAAGCCATGGAAGGACAAGACCAGCCTGCAGGAAGACCCTTAACTAGAAGCAGGAAACACGCGAAGAAGTCCTAGCCTGGGGTGCAGGATAGTGAGGGAATGAAAAACCCTCATCTTTAACATGCCCCGTCTCTAGGCTGAGGTGGTCTGTCCCCCTCTGCGAACCGAGTAAATCCCTTACCCGCCCCTGTATCTGAAAGGGCGTCGAGGACTACCCACCCTTGGGCCTCCCATCGCGGGTGGGAACCTGGACTCCCCAACTCTGTTCACCCTCCGCCAGCTGCGGGGGCGGGGGAGGGCGGTGATGGTGAGCGTGCCTCTCCGCGCATATGTCTCGCTTGGCTGGAGAGGCCCCCACTTTTCCGCTTATGAGCTCCCATTGATAGATTCTATCGGAATGAGGCCGCGGCTGGGGAGGCGCAGCGATGCACCCCCTGCCCCTCCCAAAACAGGCACACAGAGAGCCAGGGTAGCACTTCAGCTCTCTACACCTCCCACGTGCAGGGACGCCAGCCCAGGTGCGTGCGGAGGGGCGGGAAGGGGCGCGGCCTCCCAGCTCCCTCCCCCAGGGGGCGGGGTAAGGGCGGGGCGAGCCTGTGGGGCGGGGCCGGAGGCGGGGCGGTAGGGCCTGGCTGAAGGGGCAGAGCGCGGCCTGGCGAGGCCAAGAGGGGCGGGCCCGGGGGGGGGGGGGGCGGGGCTCGGCTCCCGTCGGCTCCGCTGAAGCGCCCACTTCCTCTGGCGCCGGCTGCCTGGCGGAAGTACGTCAGTTGTTATCCGCTCGGGGCGCCGCTGCCACCGCCGCCTCACGAGCCCCGGCGCCTCAGCCCCGGTCAGCGCCCCGCCCGCCTGCCCGCCTGTCGGGCCTCAGCCCAGTCTTCGCCCGCCGCCAGTTGCGCATGGGGCGTGCCCTCGGGGCCGCGGCCTACGGCCGCTGAGCGCCGGCCGCCCCGCCGATGCGCGCTGCGTCCCGCGCCGGGGCGCCCAGGCCGCGCAGGGCCCGGGGCTGAGGCTACCCGCGCGGCATGTCCGGCCCGACCCGCCGCCCGCCGCCGCCCAGGGCCCGAGTCCGCGCGGACCGCAACAAGCCCGGCGGGGCCGAATAGCGCAGCGGCAGCGGAGCGGGAGCCCGACGGTGCGGCCGCAAGGTCACCGCGCGCCATGGAGGCCAAGGTCCGCCAGAGCCGGCGCTCGCGCGCGCAGCGGGACCGTGGCCGGCGCCGGGAGGCGGCCCGCGACGCCCGCGACCAGAGCGCGTCGTCGGGGGATGAGCCTGAGCCCGGGCCCGGCAAGGAGAACACGGGCCTGCCCCGCGCGCCCCCGCCCCGCGCCGCCGCCGCGCGCCCCCCGCGCCGCCGCCGCCGCGAGTCCAGCTCGCAGGAGGAAGAGGTCATCGACGGCTTCGCCATTGCCAGCTTCAGCACGCTGGAGGCCTTGGAGGTAGGTGGGCCCCCGCGAGCATGTTGCCGCGGAGTCGCGAAAGAGAAGCCCCTGGAGCATGGGCACACCCACCCCCTTAGGGCTTCCAGGGCTGTGTGGGCCCCACGCGCCTAGAGGGTTGCTCCGGGAGGACCCGGCCCCCCCGCGGGGGGTGCGGGCCTGTTGGTGTTTTAAGGAGCTGGGGAGAAAAATCTCTAAATTATACTGTCCAAACTGGGGGCTGCCTGGCTACTCAGTCTTTTTTCAATTGTGTTTATGTTGCCAAAATATCACTTGATTCTGTTCAGGATGTGCTAGGGAGGTGAGCACTGCTGAACTTGCATGGAGGCCGTGATAAAATGGATACTTGAAGGTTCTTCCTGTTCTTCCTCCTCCCTCTCCTCGAGGTTTCTGTTCACATCGGGAGAGGGAGGGTCATATTTTAGCCCCCTCTCTCTGCCACCGCTGTGTGCTGCGTGGTTATTAGGATGGCAGAAAATATTGCTTGTCTGGTTGAGTGAAAATATTGCTTGTCTGGTTGAGTTATCGTGGACAATATTTGTTGAGCAAATAACGTCCCTTCTCGCCTGAAACCGAGTGAGTGGAGAAGGAAATGAATGCTGTCAGAGCTGGCAAGTGGACTGGTCGGGAGTTCTTGTCTCCTAGAACTGGCCTGGGTAGGAATGCCGCCTGGCCTGGGAGTCCTGTGAGCCCCAGTCAGCTAGCCAGCCCCTTCACCCTCCAGGGGCCCTAGACAGCACTTATTTTGGGGGACCAGCATCTGTGGGGTTTGGGGTCCCAGGAAATGCTTAGTTAACAGCTCCCCTTTTCTGAGGAGTTGGGGCCAGTGGCCTAGGACTCCCCAGTCTCAGAAGCTAAGTTTTAGGGGAGGGGAAGTCCCCACACTGCAGGTCCCCTTTCCAGGAGTACCCCGCCTTTGTAGAGAGCCTCAGGGTCAGCTGCTGGCAGCCAGGGACAGGTGGCCCAGGCACAGGGTTGCCACTTTTTGTCTGGACGCGTGGATGCACCTGTGTCATAGCCTGGGCTAACACTGCCCCAGATCCTCTGTTGTGCTTATCTGGGAAGCCTGGGATGGCTCCTGGGCCTAGGGGTCCTCAGCTAACACCCTCTGTCAGGGTGTGGTGTCGCAGGCCTAGGCTCTATCTTGGGGAGGGGAGGCCCCAGGGCTGAGTTTTCAAGCCAGGTCCTGCCCTGCGGCCTCTGAGAGTGGATACACCAACCACCTTCCAGATGCGTAACCGCCCTGTCAGGTGGGGTAAAGACAAAAACGCTTACTGTGTCCTCCAGGGCCCTGCACGCCGTCAGCTGGCCTCTGCCACCTGACATCCTCTCACACCAGTTTCTGCCTCAGGGCCTCTGAACTTGCTGTTCCCTCTTTCTGGGCTGTTCGGCGCCTTCATGTCTCAGCGCAAATGACACTCAGAGAGGCTGTCTCTGGGCATGGCCTGAAGCAGCATCCCTTCCCCCCAGCTGTGCATCTCCCCTTGTTATTTCACACACTCTCTTTGCCGCCAGTTCCCACTCTCTCTGAAGCTGTCCGCTGTTTTGATGCTCCAGAACTTGTAGCTGGAAGAGAGCAGGCACCTGTCTGTGTGTTTCCCGTGAGGGTCCTAGTGCCCCATGTTCCTGGAGTGAACCAGTGAGGAGAAACGGAGGTTCAGGGAGGCTGCGCCTCGGGTCACTCCGCGCCCCACACACTGCCTGCAGTGGCTCTGGCTGTACCCTCCTGCCTCGGGACGCAGTGCGAGGGGACTTCTGCGGGCTCAGACCAGCCCCAGCCAGGTCGTGGTGAGAATGAGCTCCTTTCTGCTTGGCATTCACGCAGCCGCATCACGCAGGGCCCCTCTACATACCTTTCTCTGCCTTTCTGAGCCAGGGAGGTGTCTGCCTGTCTTGGAAAGTACGGGGCTTCTGGACAAGCCAAAACTTCTAGATCAGCCCGCTTGTTTGGCCTCATTTCTTCCTAAAGTGTAGTGGTTTTCCCCCAGAGTTCAGATAATTCATAATGAGGCTGAGTGACAGCACGCAGCGAACGAGTACTCCCTCTACCAGGTGCTGTTCTGAACCTGCTTGTCCCCACTGCACAAATGGGGACACAGGCCCGTCGCCTGCCGTGTCAGGACCTCAGTGTGCCCAGACTCAGGGTTCTGCCAAGCTCTCGCGAGTCTGTCTTGGCCTCCATGTAGATGCAAGCTGCCACCCTGGGAGCATAACCTAATGTCAGGTGTGGGGGCCTGTGCAGAGTGCCAGTGTCCCTCAGGGCCTCCTTGCCTTTGTCCTGAGGAGGCACGTCCCCACTCCGAGTCCCCTCCAGACTCTCTCTCCCTCTGTGTCCTGGGAAGGCCCCCTCCACCCTGTGTCCTGGGCAGGTCTCAGGCCCCCTCACCCTCTACCCAGTGTCCCTGTGTCTGCTCCAGAGGAAGGGTGACACAGGTGCCTGCCTCAGGGCAGCTGGGAAGGTCACTGGCCACCTCTGTTAAGTGCTGTGGCCCCAGCAGGCGCTCCATAATGTGGCAGGGGTGTTGTCGACTGAGGAGGGGCCCCAAGTCTGTCTGGCTCAGGACATGTACACAATCCTGGGGGTAGGGTTATCTCCAGTGGAATCCAGTGTCTGAGCTGAGTGTGTGCAGAGGTCACGATCTGGGCGCGGGGTCGCACACCTAAGCCCTTGTCCCCTGTCGGCCTTCCAGTTTTCCGTTTATCCATGTGGGGACAGTGAGCAGGTTTCCATGGGATAGGGGCCCTGTGGTTGGGGCGGCACAGGGCATCTTTTTCCCAGGGCTTTCCCTCAGGGCAGCCGGCCCTTGCCCTCCGTGTTCCTTCGTGTTCTCTGGGTCTGGAGAGAGCATTTGGCAGTAGAACCACTCTTCTCACTTGGCGTCCATGTGATTTCTTTGTTCATTTGCTTTTCAAACAGCAAAACACTTTTACCTGGATCGAGTCAATTTTTATGAAAAGGCATATTTTGAAAAAAGGTAGCACCAGACTCAGTCTCCTTCAGTAACTACTGTCCCCAACTCCTGGTCTTTGTAGAGCATGTTGTGCAGCTATAACCACACTTGTAGTCTTGTGCCTCTCCTTTTTGCACAAGGAAAAGGTTATCTGCCGCATCTGTACATGTCTGGGGCATGTGTGACCGGGAACAGAGATGGAAAGGAAAACGCCCCAAATTATAGCTGTGCTCACAGGCGACTTCCCTTCTCTAATTCTGTTTCTTACATTTTGATCAACACGTGTAGCTTTTATAATCCACAAAATGTACACCTGAAGCTGTACATGACCTGCACCACATAGAATCGTGCTTGAGAAACTGCTCCCACCTCTGACACGTCGGCAGGTGGATAGTGGTGTGTGGGCAGCTGGTCTTGGCCCGGCCCCGCTGCTCCCAGCCTTTGGGGCCATCCAGGGGCTCGCTCTGTGTTTCCCCCCAAAATAATGGAACCCTTCCCAGCTTAGGATGTGAGCCTTATGCCCGCTGAGGGGTGGGTTCAGGCCTGGACCTGGCCCCATGGGGTGGGGGAGTCAGTGAAGGGTGCCAAGACACCCCTTTCCTGGGCCACATTAGGGAGGGTCAGTGGTGGTGATCCCTCTGCGAGTCAGGTTTAGCCCCACCTCGGGGCAGACAGCTTGTGGTCTGTGCTAGCTTGGTGCTCAAGGCCAGGTGTGTGGGGAGTTGAGATGTAGCCCCCACAGCCCATGGACAGAAGCCCATGCTATCGGTTAACCTGGGGGGGGCCACGTGCCCAGCCCAACCCTCAGACAGGAGGAGTGAGAGCTGAGGATACACAGATGATTGGGTGCTGTGAGGAGAGCCAGCAGCCAGAGAAGCCTTCAGCATGGAAAACGTCCAAGTCTTCAGGACAGAGCACCTCCTCCAGGCTGCCTTTTGCTCTTCAGATGGGGAAACTGAGGCCCGGGGTGGGTGGGTGGGGCTTTGCCTGCAGTCATAGGCTGGAGGTGTGGTGCTGAGCTTGGAACCTGCCTAGGATGAGTTAGGCTGCTCCCCCTGTCCCTGCTCCACAAGGTCCCACAGCTTGCTGTGAGCTGTGCAGCCTCCAAGGGGGACCCTGGCAGCCAGTGAAAGCAAAGCCACCGCATGGCCCCTCAGCCCACCTGGGTGTCCACCAGCCCAGGGCAGCACCGGTTTTGCTACTTGTGGGGTGGGAGGAGCTCTGGGCCTAGCCTCAGTCAGGCCTGGCATCTCTGTACCATCACTGGCTCCTGTTGTGCGGGAGATGAGCTTTGTGGGAGCAGTTTTGGCAATAGCAGCTGCTGAGTGCCTGTCTTGAGGACTTCCCTGTCCTCACACACCCACTTAGTAGAGAAGCAGCTGAGGCCTGGCGAGGCCAGATCCTTGCCCAAGATCTGCCTGCCGCTGTCCCAGGCCACAGAAACCGCAGATCTTCCCCTGAACTTGGCTGCATTTTTCAGACACTCTTTGGGAAGAAGCTGAGCTTGAGCAGAGGGTGGTCCTGCCCGACATGTGAAGGGTCAGCCTTTTCGTGGGCTGCAGGAGCAATGCTGTGGCCAGGGCCAGCTGCCTGACCTCTGGGGAAGGGCCAAGCCCCCGAGCACCGTGGGGATCTGAGCCGGACTGCAGAGCCTGAGGCTGCACTGGGCTGCGAGGGCTCAGCCGCGTCCCCCAGTATCACCCCATGTCCATCTCGGGAAGTAGGGTCACAGGGAACACTCTGGTGACAAACAGCAGTGGCGGCAGCCAAAGTCCTGATGGATGGTAGCCTTGTCTCTGCTGGGCAGCGTGTTACCTTCACCTGCCTGCAAGCACAGGTGAGGGTCTTGAGCCCCTTGTGGGGCTGGGCCGTTTCCTGGGCTCCCTTGTTCCCCCGTGACTGGGGCTTGTGTGCATGGCACTTGTGGCCTTGGCACCTCAGGCTTCCCTGTCTGTCTCACCTGCGCTGTGCCCAGCCCCGGTGAAGGCCATGTGGATCTGATGACAGAGAGGGTGGTGGGCACCTGGAGGCTGTGCTGTGCCTGGGGGAGAGCGTGGCAGAGAAGGGGTTCCATGGCCTGGAGCCTTCCCTTCCCGCTAGTCAAGTTTGCCTGGGAGGAGCGGCAGCCTGGGCTGTCGGGGCTTCTCCGTGGCAGCTGTAGTGGCTTTCTCTCCACCCTTGCTCTGGTTTTGGGGCCGTGTGTGCACGTATGTACTGTTGGGAGGGTAGGGGGTCCGCAGCCCAGGTACATATACGCAGCAAATTCTGTTCAGGTGGGCAGTTTTCTGCCTTCTGGAGGAAGGGTACTGGAGTCTGGAGGCTACCCCCACCATGGGTGTGGGGGTCACCAAGCTGGGGGCAGCCAGAGTGACAGCAGTGGCACACGCTGAGACAGCTTGAGCCATGTGGTTCACATGCTGTGACAGCTTGAGCCATGTGGTTCACATGCTGTGTGAGGAGCCCTGGGAGTTGGGGACCCTACGCAGATGGGGAGACTGAAGCATTCACCTGGCCTCTCATCTGGGGCAGAAGTCCAGCTTGATGGGGGCCAGGCCCAGGTACCTGCTGTGGTCACACTGCCCGGGCCATGCTCCCTGCCCGCACCCCTCTGCCAGGAGTCCCTTTCTGCACATCTTTGGTGACCAGGAACCTGCCGCCCCGAGGAGCCATCCCCCGGTTCAGGCTTCATGAGGCCTCTGGGGAGCCAGGCCACTGCCCGTTAAGAGGTTTCCAACACTGTGAGTCGCATCACTGGACCATGGCCTCCCTCACCCTCCCCTCTTGCCTGGACTGTTGCTTGGGATGGTCTCTCACTGCTCTCAGTCACTGGGACCCAGGCAGTGGTGGCCCCGAGGCAGGCCCTGCGAGGCTCACATGGGTCTCCCAGGCCTCTGGAAGCGACTGCTGGCCACCAGGGAGGGCTCTGACCCGTCCTGCTCTCCTGACTCATTGAGCACTGGGTGCGTCTTGTGCCCTGTGCCAGCTTTGGGCTTGGCTCCAGGCAGAGGAGGCGGACAGGTAACTAGACTCGCGAGAGACTGGAAGGAGGTAACGGGCTGTGATGACAGCATCTGCCATGAAGGCAAGGCAGGTGCTGGGGCGGGTGGGGCTTTCGGGTTGAGAGGCTGTGGAAGGTCTGTGAGGCCAGGAGGGACGCGTGCGGTGACCGGTCACCGAGGTCACCTGAGACGCTTTCTCCTTTCGGGAGCTGGAATCTGAAACCTACGTGGAATCAAGTGCTTTGGAGAATTAGGACAAATGTGGTATTTGGTTCCAGTTTGGTGTGGAGAATCTTCTAGGACCCTGATTTGCCACAGTAGTTCTGGAAAGAAATCTCAATGAGTTTCCCCTTTTGTTCAGCTCACCAGGACTCATTTGTGTGTGGGAGGAGAGCTGGTTTGGACCCTGGTGTGCCATGGGGCCGGGGGGTGGGGAGGCCGTTGTGCGTTTGTGTATGTGGGGAGGGACCTTGACCCGGGGAAGCGTCTCCAGTGTCCCCGGCTCTGCTTCTCCCTTGGAACAGATGTTTAGGGCAGTCACCGCCCTCTGGACTCTGCACGGAGCTGCACATGTTGACCTGGCAGCTTGTGCTGGGGGAAGCAGAGCAGGCATCTGTGCACGGCACCTGTGTGACCCTGTCAGGGGGCCCCCACTTACATGCCATTGCCAGGGAAGTACTAGGGACCAGAGCCCAGCCCAGTCAGGGGTGGTGCCGAAAATCACAGCAACAGGAAGACGGCAGTGAGGGCCTCGGCTCACCTCATCCTCCCAGCAGCCCCTGCAGCAGGTGCGTGCTGCTCCCGTCGTCCTCAGTTTTCCCCTCTGAAAACTCAGGAGTTAAGTCACTTCTTAAATCTGCATGGCTGGCAAGTAGCAGAGCAGGATGAGAACCAAGCACAGGACCTAGGTCTGTGCCGCCCCGTGGAGGGCAGGGGGCTGGGGGTGGAGGCCATGTAACCAGAGAGCGGCAGGGCCCCCGCCTGTCCCGCCTGTTCACCCCTCTGGCCCGGGGCTGCATGTCTGACCACCCTGTTTTGCCTGTCCTTGAAGGGAGGGCCCTCACAGTTTCACATTGAGTCAAGAGTTGGCCCTGTGGGGATCAGGTGGGACCTGGTGGGACCTCCAAACCAGCCTCCACAGGAGCTCCAGCAATGTGTGGCCATCAGCCATGTCCTGATCCTCTCTCCCTGCCCCGTCCCACTGGTTGCTCCAAATCTGACCTATTTTGCCACCTTTGGTGCCTGGCAGTTGCTCCTCTCCCTGCAGACACTCTCCAGCCTTGGGGGAGGGCAGGGGTGTTCATGGTCCTGGCCCCAGGTCTCCCGCCTCTCATGAGCGCCAGTCCCCACGGGGACCCATAGGGTCTGCCATGATCCCATCACTTACCTAACCTCACATACTGTAGCTATCCCTTCTGGCCCCCAGGCTCAGCGCTGTGTGCTGATCCTCAGACCCCGGCAGGCCCCTGGCCAATGCTTTTCCCACATACTGCTCAGCCTGCCCTCACCTCAGTCTTGGCTCCACCTGCAGCCCCAGTGAGGATTTGTCAGACAGGAATGCTCATAGACTCATCTGGATAAAGCCAAGGGCTCCTGACTCCTGAGATCACATCTCTTCCTGATCAGATTCCCCGGAGATACCCTGTCTGCTGTCCATGGAATGAACCCATGTTCTCCTTGAAGCCTGGCCCTGCCTACCTCCTCATCTTGGGCCCTGCACCCTAGGAGTGGCCCCTGGCCCCTGCCCAGCTTGCGTCATCTCCCAGGAGCAAGCTCAGGATGCTTCTTCTGAGGCCCTCCTGTCAGCCAGGGCATCCTTGTGCCTGCTCTGGGTCTCACTTTCCTCATCTAGGGGTGATAAGGTGGAAGTACCTACTAGTGGTCCTGTACCTCCCTGTCTCTTCTCGGAGCTTGTTTTTCTTCATCCCCCACCCACACAGAACATGAGCATGAGATGGTTCAGCAGCAGCCGCCCTGGCTGCTCCCCCGCTGGGCCGGGCTGCAGCTGCGCAGATTCCAGGGCCCGAGGGGGAGCTCCCAGGACCTCGAGCTTGAGAGGAACTGTGGCAGTTCTGGTTGAGCACGGGATACGGTCTGGCTGTGGAGGAGCCGGCGCTGAGCCTCTGGGGCGGGGCTCATGGCCTGAGGGGCCCTGAGCAGAGACGGTCAGAATGGTGGTTTGTGACCATTAAATCCCAGTGTAGTGCAAGTCAAGACTCGGCCTGGGTCACGGGGGGTACCCACGCATGGACGTGGTGTTGGGTGGTGGCTCGTGCAGACCTGACCAGGCGGCTGTCTGTGTTCACCTTCACACCTCCTTGTCCCCCAGGTGCTTCCAGTTTCCCCAGACCGCTGTCTGCGTCGACAGTCATCTGTCTGGCTTGACTTTAGCCACAGGGTGGGTGGGTCTGCATGTTCTGTTTCCAGGTGACTCTTCTCTGTCCTGATGGTAGAGGCTCAGTCAGTGGATGTTGGAAGAGATGGGTACCTTCACAGGGCCTGGGAGGGGGCGTCCCTCTGGGAGGGGCTCCCTGCCTGTATGCTGGGAGCTGGGGCCCGGGAGGCACTGGCCGAGGCTGCGGTTGTCCTGATGGAGCCGGGCTCCTGACTCCCTGCCCTTGACCATCTGCCCTCCAGCCATGCCCACCTCACCAGGTGCTCACTGCCCTGCGCACACTGTGGGCGGGTGCTCGGGGTAGGGCACTGAGGAGTACAGTGGGACCGGGATGTAATGAGGCAAGTTCTGGAAGCTTCCAGAGCAGCAGAGGTGTCAGTGAGGTCTTCAGGAAACAGCCCTCAAGGGCAAGGAGACCCTCAGGGAAGCCTTGGCCTAGAGAGTCAGCATACTGGGTGTGGGGCTGGGGCGGTGTGGGTGTGACGTAGGCGGAGGAAGGGTCAGGGAGGAAGCTCTGACCAAGTGGTGTGGCTGGAGGGGAGACTGGACCTGGCCCCCCAGAGCAGCCAGGCCAGCTCCCAGTTCAGCACCTGAGCCCAGACAGGTCCCAGGCTGGGGGCTGAGGTGCTTGTGGCCTTCCTGCACCTGGAGCAGGGCCCAGGGCAGGGGTTAGGGCAGGGGGAGGACCTTCTCAGCCCCCCATCTGGCCCCTAGGACCTGTGTGGGCAGGGAGGGCCTCTAGCAAAGCCTGTCTAAATGGAGGCAGATCCTCTTGTGGTTCACAGGGCCTTCCTTCCCTGTCTCTCTAGAACTTCCCTGACTTTGGCACTTAAGTCCCATGTCCCCAGAACCTGCAGACATGGAGAGTTGGTCACTTGGGGGTTGGCATCAGACGCTGGTGGGCAGTGCAGAAGCTACCTGCTTTCTGGCTGGGGGGAGGGGAAGGGTTACCTCCTGGGGAAAGACCCTGGCAGTAACCCACGGGCTCCCCCAGTCACTGGGAGGAAGCACCTGCACGTGGAGTCTCTGCCCCCGGGTGTGAACCACAGCCTAGAGGAGCAGGGTGGAGGGGCTGCGATTTTACTGAGGTAAGCGGGTGCGGGAGTGTTGAGCCAAAACTTGCAGGTGAGGGGCAGTGAGCCATGTGCATGCCAGGGCAAAGGAAGCAGCTGGGCCAAGGCCCTGGGGCAGACAAACTCTGATGGGAGATGACAGCCTGCCAGGTGAGCTGGGGGTGAGGCTCTGAAGGTAGAATGGGTGGGGCCCACACTCAGACTGCAGGCAGGTGGGATTTGACCTGAACTCCTGAAACCACAGAGAGCAGATGCCTGAAACAGGAGTCAGAGAGTGCTGCTGGGGCCCTCAAGTCCAGGAGGTTATGGGAGACAGGGTGACATGGCCATCCCACAAGGCCTCCCTGCAGGAAGTGAAGGGGCAGGTGGGGTGGGAGGCAGTGGTGAGCTCTTGGGTGGGCCATCTGCACACTGGGGCCATCTGCATTCTCACCCTGCTGAGGGGGGAGTGAGAGTTGCCCAAGTTTGGTGAGGAGGGGTGAGCTCTGTGGGGGTGGGGTCCAGGTATTGGGGAACAGACCCCAGTGTGGTTCACAAAGTGTGGAAGGGGGGGTCCTGCCCAGTTGGAGAGAGGTGGCCGTGCCTTTGCCTGCAGAGTCCGCGGCCTGGAAGGGCCTGATCCATGTGGGAGCAAGCAGCCTCAGCCCCCAGTGAGGGGAACAATTCTGAGTCTGTGTTTGCCAGTTTTAATTACTTTTATCTCTCCATGGCTGGTTTACTGAAGCACAGTTTGAAATTTTATTGGAGTGCATAGTATTAATGTTTAAGGGAGTTAAAAATAGTCACATGAAATTGCTACAGGAAAATCTAATCTGTGATTTCATGGCAGCTTCCCCCGAACCCAGTGGTCCGGGGAGGGTCTGAGGCCTGGTCACTCAGGGGCTTCACTGCCGGGCCATTGCCTTGGGTGGCCAGAGATTGTGCACCTCTGTGCCCCACAGCACGCTCTCTGAGGGCCCCCTGTGTGCGGGCAAGGGTGCTGGGGTCTGCATGGCTGCATCTGCCCATGTGCGCCCGCAGGTGTGGCCCAGAGGCCCCATGCTGACTGAGGGCTACCTGGACACCCCTCTTGGGTCACCTCACTTGTCACCTCTGGTGATGGCAAGAGCTGACAACTCCCCAGGCTGGCTAGAGGTTCCTGGGTCACTGGTGGACATGACCACAGACCCTGGGGCACTGGAGTTGGTCCTGGCTCACCCTGCATTGTTACAGCCTTGGCAGTGCCGCATTGCCCCGTTTGTACTCGGGAGCACTTGTAGTAGCATTATTGCGGGCCTGCAGTGTGACTGCAGAAGCAGCTGTGGGTAAAACCTCCACAGGCCTGGGCACAGCTGCCGCTCCAATCTCCAGATGAGGAAATTGAGGCCGGCAGGGCAGTGACCCTGTGTGTGCCCGGGCATGGCTGAGCCTTTTAAAGGAGCCCAGACAACCACCCCCCCCCCACCGCCACCAGACTGGCCTCACAGGTGAGGGCAGCCCCAGCCTTGGGCACCAGGGGCAGGGCTGGCTCATGTTCACCAGCTGCACGCACAGAACAGAAGCCCAGGGAGTTCTGGGAGCATTCTCAGCGCAGTGACTTGCTGTGGGAGTGGCGTCTGGACCCCTGTGCACCCTGCTCCGGAGAAATCCTGCTGAGATGGCGCGTTTCCTTCCAGGAGAGGAAACTGGTGGGGCCATTGGCTTAGAGTTCATCCTCTTGAACCTTCAGGCGGGAAGTGCTATGGGCCTCTCTTGGAGCCAGGACGTGTGTGGCACGAGGCCGCCTGCCTGTGGAAGCCGGGGAGCCTCTGTCTGCACAGGGCCCACGCCAGGCGCATGGCAGCTTGGCCAGGGCAGGCGGCTTTCCTGCTCCCCCACTCCTTCCAGACGCAGAAGGTCCTGTCCTGGGGCCCCACGTGCCACCGTGGTCTGTGGCTGGGATGGAGCTGGACTGAGTTCAGTCTGGGGGAGAGAGGCATGAGTGTTTCAAGTTTTCTGACAATCTGGTTGTTGTTTTTTAAAGAAAAATAACAGGAAAAGTGGCAAGTTAGGACAATTCGTGGTCGACAGACGTGTCTTTTTAACCTCGTGAATGATGCAGTGGCCTGATGTGTCTGGAGAGATGACCTAGAGTTTTCCTGAGGCCCTTCCCGAACCTGCAGAGGGGCTGGGGCTAGTGGCAGGGGGAGGGAGGGGTCTCGGCCCGGAGTGGGTGGGGTCCCGGAGGAGGTTCTATCTGCAGCGCACACCACGTAAGTCACCCCCATGCTTGCTTCCCTTCCCTGTCTGTCCAGCCCATTCTGTCTCCTTGGTTCACAGATGCTTGTTAGAAAGACAGGTTCCTGCCTCGCCCCATGTGACCCCTTAGGGCAGGTTGCCCCTACAGGTTTCATGGTTAGTGGTGGACCATCCATGCATTCTCTCTCTTTGCTCAGACTTCTGTCATGGGCAGCCCTGTTCTCTTTCTAGGGCTCAGACATAAGAGCTCAGAGGTTATCCCCTGGACCAGAAACAGCCTTTGTGATTTTGGCCATGTAGGTCAAAAGTGGCCTTGGATGGCCCTAAGAAGGCCCTGAGTTGGGTGCTTGCTCCTTCCTCCCTGTGAGAGCTCAGCCCACAGTGACACGTGAGGTGCACACCTCAGGATCAGGCCACACAGGGGCAGGAGGCTTACTCTTTCCAGAATGAAGTGGTCCACGGGAAGGTGAGGGGAGAAAGCTTGCCACTTCTGTGGCAACAAGAAAGTCACAGCACCTGTGTTGGCTAGGAGCAGGGCTCCAAGGGATGGGACATTGGGCCCAGGGGCCCGATCAGCGCAGCTGCAGTGTCCTGCGTGGAGACTCCGCGCCAGCCTCCTGTCCAGCCTGCGGGGTCTGGGTGTGCATGTGCACACCTGTGTTGGGGAGGGTGGGGGGAGATGCCTCAAAGCCCCGCCTCCTTATATCTGTGGGCCCTTTAGGTGGTGTCTGCCCGTGCTTCCTCTGTTGGCAACTGCCACGTCAGCCTGGCCACAGGGGCTCGGTCAGACGGGAGGGTGTGTGAACAAGCCCGTGTTTCCATCTGTAGACTGAGTGTGGCAGGCGGCTCCCTGCATGTGGGCCAGCCCAGTCCAAGTCCCGACTGCCAAAGACCTTGTGGGACAAAAGCCCCTCCCTCCCCTGAGGAAGCCTTCTGAGTGGGTTACGGCCTTTTCCACCTTCGGATGGGAGGCTGGGGGCAGGCGGGGACCCATAGGTGGTCAGTGAGGTTATGAGGGGACAGACCTGCAGCCTGGCGCCAGTGGACAGGTGGGGGTTCCGGGAGCCTTGCTGCTTTCCAGGGCCTGGGTGGGAACAGTTGGGTGACCAGGAATCTCTCTGGACTTCTCTGGGCCTTGGCCTCCGTCTGTAAAGGGGTTGGCATTCATGTGTCATGGGCACACCAGGAGTCCATATGTATTGAGTACCCTGCGTGTCGAAAGCGTGCCGCTGTGTTCACCAGTGCTTTCTGTCAGTGGAGGCACAGCCTCAGTGTTGTTCCCCAGGGAAGCCCGTGGCCACATGCGGGCCAGCTGCTGACTGCTGCCAGACGTCAGAGCCTCCCTTGGCCTCCCTCCCATCCCCGGGAGACAGGCACGCACCTCTGAAGCGGCTCCTTCTCTTCCACTTCCTTGTCTGCATTAGCCTTCTCTCCTTTTGGGAGTCATGACAACTCGCCTTATGGGCTGGCTCCCTCCTGATCTGACCCCAGGTGCCTGGAGCCAAGCTGGCATACAGTCGGCGTTCACTGCCACTGTAATGAGTTCGCCTGATTCCTATGGGAGGGGCAGGCAAGGGAAGTCCTGGGATCAGCAGGGACTCTTGTCGGCAGGGCATGAAGTGGGGAGTAGCCCCTTCTGACTGAGACAGGCTAGTGCCCTGGGGGGTTCCAGAGGTGGCTGCAAAAGTGCAGGTGACCTGTGGGTGTCTCAGGTCTGATAGCCCAGAGTATGAGCGTGGGAAAGGGGCTGTTCTGCACCCAGCGAGTCTCAGTCCCCCTTGCTGCTCAGGCAGAATCTGCCTGTGAACTTTGGTCAGATCCACAACAGTGGGCCTGGCAGGTCATCAGTGGGGACCTGAGTTCCAGGCTGGCAGGACTGCTGCATGGCATGGTATCTGACCTCATGGATGTCCCAGGACAAGTGCCCCACCTGTGGCCCCCCCCAGCTCAGCTGACCTTTAGGAGCCCCCATCCCCACTGGGACACCATCCCTCTCTCTCCCTGGTGCCCCTGAGTTGACATTGAGCATAGGGCAGGGACGTGCAGGAAGGTGAGCGTGCTAGCGCTTGGTGAACGGGCAGGCATCACAGGGTGTGGCATGCTCCCTCTTGAGAGGTGGTGGATGGCATTTCACTCCCCACATCCTGCTCGCGCTCCAGGTCTGTGTGCCCGTGGGTCTGGGCCTGGGAGACGGGAGGGATCTGTTACACCGCCATGTGCAGCTCTGGAGCGGGGTGGTCAGTTAGCCTGCAGTTGGACGTGGTTGCTCCCGGGCTGGGCCACAGGCCATACCGGACAGGGCAGTCAGGGTGCTTCTGTGTCTGGAGGGACAACTCTAGTCTGGTTGGCCTCATCGGCGCCCCTGGTGAATTCTGGAAAGTGTGGGCCCCGCTCACTGGGTGGAAAGAGGGACGTGTGGAGTCTTCTTGAGGTGGCTGTAGACCCTGAGTTGGAGGACCCCACCCTCAAGCACAGCACCTCCTGTTTCCTGCCTCTGGTCCAGGGGACCAGAGCAGACTGGGGCCTCGTCCTTCCTGCCACCTGCTTAAGTACCTAGGGACACTTCTTGCAGGGCCATGGGATAAAGTCACCATTGCGCTCATTCAGGCTTTCCTCCTCCTCCCCTCCCTCAAATGCTCTTGGAATCTGCTGAGTCCCTTGTTGGCGTTTCCTTGCCTCTCTCTTTAGCAGCCCAGTGGTGCTGGAGCTGCCTCCAGCTTCCTTGTGGATGCCAGCAAGAGGCACCTCACCTGCTCAGTACATACCAATGCCAGGTCCTCCTGGGTTCGGGACACATGAGCAGGGCTGTGTGTGTCGGTGGGGTCGGGGGAGTGGGACGTCCAGACCTCTGCATAGTAGTAGCTGTGCAGGCAGTGCGGAGGCTTGATGGGATGGGAGACCACGTTGTTGTTGTCAGCATCAGTGTAACACATGCTTGTTAAACACCCACTGTGTGTCAGGCTCAGCTCCGGGCACTGGGTACAGCTGTGAGCAGGGCTGGCCCACATCTCTGCTCTAGGGCTGGATCTGGGGTCGCTGAAGCCCTGCACACCTGGCTGAGATGGAGACTGCTTTCCCAGGACAGTTCCCATCCAGTCAGGATTCCAGGCTGCAGGGAATTTGGGCTGATAGACCCACAGGTGGCTCAGGACCAGAGGAGGAGGCAGCTGGAGTTGCACAGTCTCTGCCTTTGGCCAGCTACTGTGCTAATGGCCTTCAGCCCAGGGCTCACCCTGGTCTCAGACTGGGAATCTGAGGGCCACTCCCAGGATGGGCCATGTCTCACAGAGGCCAGCACAGCCATCAGTCTCAGTGCCTGCTTCCCGTGAGCTTGGCTGAGACTTCACACTGGGCCGAGGATCAGGGCACCCTATTACTGGCTGGGCTCTTTGGGAAACACCCCAGTCATCCTCCACAAACCCCCAGTCCTGACAGGCCCGCCCATACTCATCCGACCCATCTATGCCCTCCCCGTCCCTCCATCTGCCTTCACTCCCCTCACGTGGCCCTGCCAGGGTGGGAGGCTTCTTCGCAAGCTTAGGGTGGTAGGCTGACAGCCCGCTGTGGAGGGCGGCGTGGGCCGCGGCCCCTCAGGTGGGCGCTGGTACGTGCGCAGGGCCCCACCTTTGGCACAGCATAGTCTCTCGTGGTGTCACAGTGGGTATAGCTAACGCTCCACGTGTCACCACCGGTTAACTGGCTGTGTTCTTCCTCGCCCTGCAGAAGGACATGGCCTTGAAGCCACACGAGCGGAAGGAGAAGTGGGAACGTCGCCTTGTCAAGAAGCCCCGGGAGGCAGAAAACTGCCCATCTGCAGAGCCAAGTGAGAACGGGCGGCCCCTGGAGGCAGGCAGCTCTGAGCAGGACCTGGAGACACCCTGTGACCGAGGGAAGAAGAAGGTCCCTCTGCAGCCCACCAAGCAGGTGAGCCCCGGGCCCCTCCCACTCAGAGCCACGGGCTCCGTGCCCTCTGCCCCCGGGCAGCCTCGGGGCCACAGCAGCACCTGGACACCACCCATCGTCAGCTGGGCCTCCCTGGCAACGTGCTCCGTCGTTGTCGGGGGTGGGGTATGGGGCACACGTGGACTGGGGCCAGGGGCACCCGTCCGCCGGAAGTCTGAGGGTCCTGAATAGAGGCAAGAGGCACCTCGGGTGGGTCACAGCCAGATAGAGGCCACGCCAGGCCAGGAACTGGGGGCGGGGGTGTCTTGTGTCAGGCGGGACGGGAGGGTGCACCGCTGATAGGCTGGCCCCGTTTCCCCATTGCGTCTGTCAGGCTCCGCCGACTACGGGGTGTCCAGCGTGTCTGTAATGCGTGGGGTCCAGGCTCATTGCTCGGTGCTCTCCATGTGCTAAACTTATGCGAAACGCAGTGTCTGCAAGACTGGGGGAGTCACATCACTTCTGTTTGGTGGTCCAGGCGCAAGGAGCAGCCCCGCTGGGAGCAGGCCCTCAGTGGGGGGTGATCCTTGCTGTCACTCAGAGCCCAGCTCGCATGGGGCAGGGAGACTGGGGCCAGGGGCTTATCTCCCAGAGCACAGGGTTCTGTCCTAGGTGTCGGCTCAGCACTGCAGCTGCTTTCCTCTTCAGGGACTCACTGGTTTGCGCCTCTGTTCAGAGAGGGGGTTCTTCTTGGTGTTTCACACTCCACTTTCAACTCCCTTGGGGATTGGAATGCTGGTGAGGGGGCAGCATGTTTCAGGGACCCGGGCTGGATGGGGGGTCTACAGACACACCTGCCCAGGTGGACACGTGCTCTTTCTTCCATGCAGGTGTGCTCCCCAGAAGGGGGGCCGCTCCCAGCCAACCACTGGGACCAGAACGGCCCGGCCCAGCGCCAGCAGCAGCTCCAGCCCAGCCAGCCCCAGGGGTCACTCCCAGCCCCGTGTCAGCGCTGCCAGCCCCGTCGGGCTTCCCCGGACCCCGGGCAGCCCTGCCAGCCCCAGCGGCCACTCCCGGGTCAGCGCAGCTGGCCCCAGCGGTCACTTCTGGGCCCAAGACAGCCCTGCCAGCCCCGGCGGTCACTTCTGGGCCCAGGTCAGCCCTGCCGGCCCCAGCAGCTGCTTCCAGCCCCAGATCAGCCCTGCCGGCCCCAGCGGTCACTCCCAGCTCAGCCCCACCAGCCACGTTGGGCACTAGCCCCTAGGCAGCGCTTCCGGCGCCTGCGCTCCCTCCTGGCCCCGTGGCAGCGCTGCCGGCCCCTACGGTCCATCCTGGCCCCGTGTTACCTCTGTCGACCCCTACGGTCCATCCTGGCCCCGTGGCACCGCTGCCGGCCCCTGCGGTCCATCCTGGTCCCATGCCACGTCTGCCGGTCCCTGCTGGCCCTCTGGCACCGCTGCTGGCCCGTGCGGTCGTGGATGGGCCCGTGTTTCCGTGGCCAGCCCAGCAGGGCATCCTCAGGACAGCGGTGCCGGCCCCTTCGGTCACTGCTAGCCCAGTGCCAGCGGTGTCAGCCCCCTCAGTCGCTCCTCATGCTGCGTCCACGTCGCCGGCCCACCAGCTCACCCTCAGGCCAGTGCTGCTGCCCCCGGCGGGCATTCCTAGCCCCATGCCAGCCCCGAAGATCCCTTCTGGGCCAGCCCAGCCGCCCCCGGCGGTCACTGCTTGGTCTCAATCAGCCCCAACAGTTAGTTGAAGCCCCAGAGCAGCCTGGCCCCCCCAAACCTTCACTGCTGGGCCCTGGACAGCCGTGCCAACAAAAGCGGCCACTCATGGACCCAGAACAGCCTCACCCGCCCAAGCGGCCACTCTTGGGCCCAGAACAGCCCTGCCGACGAAAGCGGCCACTGTTGGGCCCAGAACAGCCCTGCCAGCCCCTGCGGTCACTTTTGGGCCCAAGCCAGCCCTGCAAGCCCCAGCCGTTACTCCCCTTACCTGAGCGCCCCTCACTCCTGGGTCGGCCAACTCCACCCCGCCGGCCTCTCCTGGGGCCCCTGAGCCAGCCACGGCAGTCCCTGCTGAACCTGGTGCCGGCCCATCAGCCCCAGCTCTCCCTCCTGGCCCCAGGCCAACCCTGCCAGCCCCTGAGGTCACGACGGACTCGATCCTCCACCCCTGTGGTGGCCCGCCAGGCCCCATCCGTGAGTCCTGGAGCCTGACGCCCATTCTCCCAGACCACCCCAGGTGTGGCTCTGCTGAGCCAGGCCAAGGCCCCCCTCACCTCGCAGCCTGAGATGTGTTATCAGACTGGTCAGAGGCCTTCTCCAGACAGGCTGGGCTATTTGCGGTTGGAAGCTGAGGCTCAGCAGAGGCAGGAGCCCCTTGCAGGGCCACCACCAATCTGAGACCCCCCCTGCGCCAGGAAGAGAGGAGAGGACCTCAGCACCTTCCCACCTTCCACAGGCTCACCCCTACTGTGCCCAATGCGTTGTGACATGCACGCCCCCAGGAGAGGGAACACAGCTACCCCCAAAGGCTCAGGCTTGGGGGTGGGGGGGGGCGGTCCTTCAGCATCTCTCTGTGCCTCTAAAGTGCCCACTTGTCCTTCAGTGTTGGAGTTCCATGCCCAGGTGTACTGTTCAGAGAGTGAGCTTGTGTGTGCATGTACAGTGTGTGGTCTGCAAGTATGCCCGTGTCCATGGAGAGAGAGAGAGTGTGTGTGTGTCTGTGTGAGATTTTGGGAGGTGTGCCAGCTGTAGGCCTTGCTCTCCTTGAGCCTCTCTCCATCTGGCCAGTGTGCATTCCCCACGCCCTTTACCAGGCAGAATGTGGGCACAACCAGAGCCTGGCCTGGGCCCCTACTTTCCTGCCCACTGGCAGAGGGTCGCATTTGCCCAGCTCCAGGGTCCTGTGACTGTGGAGAGAGGGCCTGAAGAATGCTCAGGGCCGTCCATGGTGGTCTGCTGGTGCCAAGGAAGGTCCCCTCTGGAGTCTGTTTCCACCCTGATGGCCAGGCAATGAGGCGGAGGGCAGAGTCTCCCACCCGCCCCCCCAGCTTTGGACCAAGAAAGCCTGCAGGGCCCAAGGCCATTCCCAGAATGTCTGCTCCCAGCCTCCCACTTGTCCCCTACAGCTTTCTGGCTCCCGGGCCCCCAGGATGGCCCCCGTCAAGACAGACCTCACACTACAAGGCTTTCTCTGCCACACCCCCACCCCACTACCAGACCCACATCTGCACTCAAGGGTCATCCACCCCTTGCCCCTGGAGTCCCAGCACAGGTGGGAGAGCAGCGTCGGCCAGCAGGGCTCTGCTTTGTGCGCCTGTCTCACCCAGCTGTGATGGTCACTTTCAGTACTAACCTGGTTCACAGAGGCCACACACACACGCACCGCCCCCCACACCCCACCCCACCCCACCCCGGTTTCCAGGCCCAAGCCTTCCTCCCTGCTTGGTCGTGAAGACCCTGACACTCCGGGGTCCTGACACCCAGAGCAGGGCCTGCAGATACCTGGTCTCCCTCCCAGAAACATGGGGCTTATTTTTCTGATTAAAGAAAATAAAAAGTGCTGTGCCATTATTTTTATAATAGCATCAGTGTTTGTAATTTAACATAGTTTGTGTCGTATGGAAAGTGATTTATTCCAACAAGTGGTTTTCTGCATATCTGGACTTGCCTCTTGTTTATTCCATTTCAGCTGAGTTGCAGGAGAGCAGCCAGGGAGGGGGTGCCCAGGCGGGGGGCTGCAGCTCGCTGTAATGATCCTCCACGCCCTCCTGGCAGCCTACTTAATGGACCGGCTCCTCCTGTCCTGTTCCTTGGAGCCCCCGCTGTGGAAGGGGTCTTTTTCTCAATGCCACCGAAGGCACTTCTGAGATCTTGCCATCAACTCCCACGTAGTTCCACTATTCCATTGTTGTGCACAGAGGGTGGCAAGGCCACCCTCTCCCTCCCACTGCCCTGAACTCTCAACCCAGGTGCAGTCTGAGTATCTCTGCCTCCAGGCCCTGTGCATGCTCTTGTCTGGGCATGTCTCAGGCGGGGCAGGCCAGGACTGGACAGTTGGTCACCACCTTTCTAGGCCTCTGTGCTCTTGGACTGTTGGCTCAGTACATGGGTGCCACTTAGTGGGGGAAACACAGCTCTTGGGGGCACCACCTCTGATGGCAGGAGAGAGGTGGGGAAGAGGGCTGAGCCCTCAGGATCGCCAGGGCCTCGGGCTACCCCACCCTGCCATTGGTGAACTCCATGGTGAGTTGGGGTGGGGCTGTCCCTTGTGTGATCACTGCTGAAGAAAGGACTCGGGTTCCATCTGGACTTAGCGGGGCTCTCTAACCCCATCATGACTCTCTGTGGCCACAGCTGGCCTCAGGTTCAAAGTGCCAGGACCCTGAGGGATGTGCACTTGGGCGAGGCATCCACTGGCCATAGAGGGGACTAGATCACATGTGTCATGTCCTGGGGGACCCATGTTGCCATGAAAAAATACAGGTGGTCCAGTGTGACCAGATCATTGTTTCTGAGAACAATGGGAAACCTGGGTTTTTCTGTGGATTCAGTGGGTTTTTTCAAACCTTGGTGGCTAATTCTAACTTGATGACTCACCTAGTTGGCCAGAGGACACAGCTGTGTGGGTTTTGCATGGCCTGGTGGCAGAGGTTTGGGCCCTGGCAATTGTCCTGGCCCTGAAGCCAAGGGTGTGTGATGTGGCCCACCTCGTTGTGGGGAGAATGGGGCAGTCTGGCCTGATGGGCGGAGTTGGAATCTTTGGAGGGGGGCATGCCTTGGGGGTCCCTGTGCTGCCCCAGGCAGCCCTCGGATGGAGACTGGAGCCTGGGCACAGTGCTCTGCTGGGGCCTCTCTGGACCCTGCGGCCCACCTCCTCTTCTGCAGACTGGGCCATGGGGAGGGGACATGTGCCTTCTCTACAGGAGGCCCTGATGTGACGCCTGGTCACTATTAACCCTTTGCTGTGTGATGGCTGTTGTGGTTTTACTGTCAGGTTAAGTAAGGGGTGACCAGGTGGTCTGTCCAAAAGCAACACAGAGATGAAACCTACCTACTAAACAAGACCCCTTGGGATCCACCCAGTGGGTGGGGAGGGCCAGGAGCACGGGTGACCCCGATGAGTCCGCAGGTTCCCAGCCCTTGAAGGGGATCGCACGCCACCTCCAGCATCCACCTGGGACACCTGGTCCAGACTGGCGGTTTCTGGGGGGAGATTGCTTGTCGGCGGCCATGCACAGGGCTTCCCTGCGTGTGTGTGCACAGCTGTCTTGAGCACAGAGGTGCTCTCCAGGTGAGCGCCTAGTCACTCGCCTTGAGTTCTGCTCCTTCACGTGGGGGACACCCTGGGGAGGATGGGCCCCTGGACCAGCCACTCACTGCACGAGGACTTTGTCAGCACCTAAGGCGCCAGGCACACGATGCATCTTGACCAAGGCAGGTCACCCCTGCCCCAGGGAGCCTCTGACGGGGCAGACGTGGAATGTGACGCAGTCGCTTAATGTATTAGAAGAGCCAGGTCTACGTTTGTGTAGAGACACTTGGCTGGGCAGGGGAGCTGGTGGCCCGCCTTCTCCAGCCAGAGGCTGCACTGACCACAGAACATCCCCAGCAGCTCACCAGGTCAGGAGCTGGGGCATCTCAGGAAGGTGATGTCCGTGTCCGGCCACCTGCTCTTGCCTGAGGGGCTTGATAGGAAGCCTGTCCCAGGGGTGGGACTAGAGGGCTTGAGACTGAGAGGGGCACCACCCAAACTCCTGGAGGGGTCCCAGGGGCCTTGTTAAAAGGCAGGTTCTGACCCTGCAGAAGCTTAGAGTAGCTCTCTTTGCTGGGATTGTGATGGGACCCACATTAAAACCATAGAGACAAAATTAGCCCTAACATATTTTAACTCCATATACCATCAGCACTGTGTATCCACGGATGCAGAGGGCTGACTGGGGCTGCATCATTTTATATAAAGAGCTTGAGCATCTGTGGAGCTCTGGTATCTGTAGGGGGCTCCTGGGGGGCTTTCCCAGTGGCTCAGAGGTAAAGAATGTGCCTGGAATCAACCTCCCATGGACACTGAGGGATAACTATATTCTAAATAGTATCATTTCAGTGTGTAATCGGTGTGAAAATTAACAGTGGGATATTCTACTTTATTTTTGTACCAAGTCTTGGAAAGGCAGCACGTGTCTTCCTCATGCAGCCCTTCTCAGTTGGCCTCAGACTGGTCCAGTGTGCTTCAGAGTCAGAAAGGTGTCTTTCCCAAATTCACTGTCTCCTCACACTTGCCACTCTTGTTGGTTCTCATTCTTGCACTCAGCCAGCCCTTGGTTTGAACCCCCACCACTGGGCAGCAAAGCCGAGCACCTATCAGCCTAAAACCTCCCCTGTGAGCATCAGGTCTGTGTATCCAGGGCCAATACCCTCCACCCCAAAAGCCACAGCCCCCTCACTGAGCGAGAACGAGCCAGAACACAGCTCCAAACCTTCCTTCACTTCACTGGGGAGCTTGGCTTCTGCCCCGGGGATCGGGCCAGGAACGGGGAGCCATCTTCCACTGCTCACTTCCCCCAGGCCAGCCCTTTGCTTCCACTTCCTAACTCTCCTTCTGAACAGGTTTTCATTAGAAAATTAAAGTGGAAATAAGAATTCATCATACAGAATGCACCTAATAGGGTACAAAGCAGTGTTAAGAGTGAGACCTCTAGCCTCGGTGCTCATGTTGGAAAAGATGAGTTCAAGATGAGTGACCGGAAGAACCTACAAGAGCAGAGTGTCATATGGAAGAAAGGGAGGAATCTGAATGAGAGCGTAATTAATGAGCAAGAAAGCAAGCAATAGGGAAAGTGAACAAATCGAAAACTGTTTCCTGGAAAGCATCAACAAAATTGAGAACTCCCCTGTACTTAGATTGATCAAGCAAAAAGGAACACAGGTTACCAACGTTAGGAACTAAAATGGAAGTACCACTGCAGGTGCTACAGACATTGAAAGAATGGGGCATAAATTATCCCAGTAATTGAACAACTTAGCTGAAATGAACAAAGTTTTTGAAAAATACAACTTACCAAAACTGACTTAAGATGAAAGTTCCCGTCGTTCCCTTGTTGAGTTGTGTCCAACTCTTTACGACCCCATGAACTGTAGCCCACCAGGCTCCTCTGTCCTACACTATCTCCCAGAGTTTGCTCAGATTCGTGTCCGTTGAGTCAGTGATGCTGTCTAACCGTCTTATCCTCTGCCATCCCCCTCCTCCTGCCTTCAGTCTTTCCCAGCATCAGGGGCTTTTCCCCTGAGTCAGCTCTTCACATTAGGTGGTCAAAGTATTGGAGCTTCAGCATCAGTCCTTCCAATGAATATTCAGGGTTGATTTCCTTTACGATTGACTGGTTTGATCTCCTTGCTATCCAAGGGACTCTCAAGAGTCTTTTCCAGCACCACAATTCGAAAGCATCAGTTCTTCAGTGCCCAGCCTTCTTTGTGTTACAACTCTCACATCCACACATGACTACTGGAAAACCGTAGCTTTGATTATATGGACCTTTGTTGACAAATTGATGTCTCTGCTTTTTTAATACAGTCTAGGTTTGTCATAGCTTTCCTTCCAAGGAGCAAGCGTCTTTAAATTTCATGGCTGCAGTCACCATCCACAGTGATTTTGGAGCCCAAGAAAATAAAATCTCTGCTTCTACTTTTCCGTTCTATTTGCCATGAAATGATGGGACCGGATGCCATGATCTTAGTTTTTTGAACGTTGAGTTTCAAGCCACTCTCCTCTTTTGCTTTCATCAGGAGGTTCTTTAGTTCCTCTTCACTTTCTGCCATTAGACTGGTATCATCTGCATATCTGAGGTTGTTGATATTTCTCCCGGTGATCTTCATTCCAGCTTGTGATTCATCAAGCCTGGCATTTCGCATGATGTACTCTGCATAGAAGTTAAAAAGGCAGAGAGACAATATACAGCCTTGTCATACTCTTTACCACTGAGCCACCAGGGAAGCCCTAAGATGAAATAGACGATCTGAATAGTCATGTGTCTGTTAAACTGACTTTGTAAACTGGATGTCCGTGTCTACCACTCACTGCTAGCCCACCACCACCAGCAAAGAAAAGCTGACCTTTCACAGCTGGCCCAGGCACTGTCTCCAGTGACCAAACCTGTGAGGCAGAATATTGCTAGTACCATTTTTCAGAGGAGGATACGGAAACCAAAGAAAAAAAGCATCTGAGTAACTTGTCCGAGACAAGCAGGGAAAGTGATGGAGCCAGGGTTCAAACCAGGTGGCTCAACTCCAGAATCTGTGCCCTTGACCCTGACCTTTCCCTGGAAGACAGCCAGCTTCAGTTTTCCTGCCCATCTGCAGGTGGTGAGGTTCCTCTAAAGGCCCATTTGAGTACGCCCTTCCCTTGCTGAAAGCACCCTGGAAGTTCCCCTCCACCCTCAGGAAGTCTTGGTTCCCGGACATGCCCCACAAGGGCCTTTGTGGTCTGAGTTCTCCCTCCTCCCCGACCTGCCTGCCTTCCGCCCCTCCCCTGCTCCCATGTCCCTCTCTTGGGCTCACCCCTCTGTGGTGTGGGGATTGCCCGTTTCTTCTCTGCACCCCTGAGCAGGCCTGGTAACCCTGAACCTGGCAGAGGGCTGGGCCCTGGACGCTTAGTCAACACAGGGAGTGAGACAGAGCGGGGCAGAGTTCTGGATGCAACCCACATGGCCTGTCTGTGCTCTTCACCATCACGTCGGTCTGCCAGGTCCATATCTGCCAGTGTAGGGGTTTTCTAATCGTAAGTTTTCACATGGGCTTGGTAGAGTCCTTCCAGAATATTCCCTCGCCCTCTGGAAGATGAACGTCGTAGTGGGGAATGAGCTCTGGCACCTGCCAGCTGTGTGGCCTTGAGCAGGTGACTGCCCCTTGGTGCCTCAGTTTTCTTATCTGTACAGTGGGACTCCCTCAGAGTTTTGTGTGGGTCAGTTAAAGTTCGAACCACGCTGGGTCCTAGCTAGCCGCTACAGTGCCTGGGTCCCATTAACACAGACGGTTTCTCCCACTTCCCCCTCTTCTGAGGCTTGGGCTGCAGCTTAGGGGGTGGCTGAGGTGGGCTTCCCTGGGACGCTCTGCATCCTCACCCCACCTCATCGTGAGGTCATCGTTGGCTCTGTGCTGGCCCCAGGCAAGTGCTCCTCCTTTCTGGGCCTATTTCCTCATCTCTAAAGTGGAGCTGTCCATACTGCATGCACGCGTCTCGGCTCGTAGAGATGAAAAGCTGAGTTGATGTGCACAGTTCCTGCTAGATAGGCACGTATGCCGTTGTTACCACAGTCACTGCTTTATCATTATCCCTCATAGAATGGTTTCTCCCGCTTCCTGGGCACAACCTGGACAGGCGAGTCTCATCTTCGGCCTCCTTGGCGGGCTCACCTGGTCCCCTTGGGGGCAGCCATCCCGGCAGGACCCATGGGCAGAGTATTTGGCCATTGCCTGGCTTTGGCACAGCCGACCCCCACTACAGATGTGGCCCTCACAGAAACCTAACGTGGGGGACTTGCTGGGGGCTCCTGTTGGGAGAAGGGTAGAGGGGAGTGGATGCTGAGGGCATGAACCATTCGCTGTATACTTCTTTGGGCTTTGTTGTTGGTCCCTGTCTGGGCTCGGTGACTAAGACACCTGCTGGAATTCCAGACGTGACATGAGTGGCGGGGGGATTTGGGGTGACAGCAGACCCTGCCTGGAAACGGAAATGGGGCTGCTTTAGACCAGCGGATCGGGGACGCCTCACCCAGGAGATGACCCAGCTTGAGGCCCAGGGACAGCTGACAAGGAGTGAGCTGACCAGAACCCCGGGGCGGGGATGGCGTGGGGCCTGGGCGAGTGTGGCCACCACTCACTTGCAGAGGGGCCACTGGGGGGTTTAGGCTGCACAGTGACTTGAGCTGAAGTGTGTTTTTCAAAGCTCGCACTGGAGGGGGCCTGGGCAGCTGCAGGGAGGTGCTTGTGGCTTGACTCAGCTGGATGGGTGGGGACAGCAGTGGCGCAAGCTGAGTGGCTCAGCTAGAGAGTAGAGGCCAGGTGGAGCCCAGGGGACCCTGCTCTGAGCCCAGAGTCCACTGGCTTGACCGAGGGGGCAGGACCTGGTGCACCGCCCCTGCCCCTCAGCCAGAGGGACCACACTCAGGCACAGGCAGGGTGTCATGTCACTCACATGGTACTTGCTCACGTACAGCTCGTGTCCCCAGAGCCTGCTGGCCGTGTGTCTCCTTGGGTTGTGGCCTCAACTCAGCCAGCGTTCTCTGTACAATCTGTTGTGCGTCTCCATGCTTCACTCACTCAGCTGTCCACCCGGCCGAATCCCGGGGGAAGGATGTGGAACAGTGGGAGCGGAGGGCCAGCCTCCGAGGGCAGCGGCTTGCTTCCTGACCCTGTACTGGCTGTCGGACCCTTCCTCATTGTGCCAGGCCCCTGCCAGGTAATGGGGACAAAGGACAGCCCCTGCCTACTGGGCACTTGCCATCCAGTGACCCTGCTTCACTCAGGGACACCTGGGGCCATGGGAGCCTGAGGGGCCTCATCCGGCCTGATTGTTGCGGGAGTGGAAGGAGCATCGGAAAGGACTCCTGGGAGAAGCGGGGCCATGCCCAGAGCCAGGGTCTCCTTACAGTGGACTCCATCCTTTTGGAGCCTCCACCGGACTCACAGCCCTGAGAACCCTACCTCTTGCCCTCCGGTCACATGGTGGCTGCAGTACCACACTTCACCAGCAGGTGCTGCTGTCGGTCGGGGGACGCTGGTCTGCAGTGCTGCGCTTGGGGTACCATCCTCCACACTGACCTCGAGCGGTGCGCTGTGAGCATGCAAAGGAGAGGCTGGGCAGGTGGCCTCGTTGGGTGGGGAGGGGGGCCCTGGCCTTCCTTGCACACCTCAACATCTCACCTGCCCACCAGCCCCCCTCATGAGTGTGTTTGCATGGTCTGCATAAGGGGTCCCCTCCCTGGGCCAGCCGTGCTCTGTGGCTCTCTTCCAAAACCCAGGTTCCATGCAGAGCTGGAGGCAGAGCACAGGCCTGGGGTTCAGAGGGTGGGGCTCTGAACAGAATAACGTACAGGCTGTCCTCAGGGCTGTCATGTGCTGGGGGAGGGAGGTGGCATGTGCGAGGTGGGGCGGGGGTGCAGGTTCAGTGGGGTCATGAGGTCCCACTGAGCATCAGGGAATGTTGGTGGACAGAGCAAGGGGCTTCCTGGTCAGAGCCTCATTTATAGCCCTGGGGCGTTGAGGTACCAGGGTGACAGGGGCCAGGGGCCGGGGCACCCAAAGGGGAAGGGGGCCCCCATCCCCAGGACGGGCAGGGCCTCGGGTCCTGCTTCATTCGGGGCTTCAGGTAGACAGAACAGTCTCACACTTTGGAACCCGTAGAACACACCGGACGCCAGGGATCAGCTGCAATGAGCAGGGACCAGAGTGGGGGCGAGAAGATTAACACAGTTCTCATGGATGAAAACAGCTCATCCTCCCAGTCCAGCTGGCAGGGGCCCAGTCAGGGCCATGTAACCTGTGGCTGCCCACTCACTCTTGGGGTGCACTCAGGAGCCACCTGGGGGGCCCAGGAAGGTCTCTGAAACCCAGACCCATAATGTTTGATCCTGAGGAGGTCCAGTGGTTTTAAAGTGCCTCAGTGGGGGCATTATTTGTACAGGAGTCCCTGAAATAAGATTGGGGTGAAGGGGGAGGGATCTCTGCCACAGGCCTGGGCTGCCATGTGACCCCAGGGCTGGGATGCCAGGCATGTGCACGTGCGTGTGTGTGTGTGTGTATATGTGTGAGTATGAGTGGACATGGAATAGGGTGCCTCAGCCATCAGGAGCCTGTGCTTGGTTTCTGTAAGGGCGTCGTGAGGGCAGTCTCCTGACTCCCTTCTCACCGGGACGATGGACTGGCTGAGTGGGGGCTGAGGGGTGGGTGCTGATGCTTAGTGGGTGCCTGACCCTCACCTCACCCACCAGGTCATGTCCTCCCGCTGGTTTGAAGGAGACTGTGGGTGGCCTCAGCCACAGCCCCCTTCTCAGAGTTCCCCAGGGTCTGCAGCCAGGCCATCCCCACCCCTTCCCCTCCCAGGCCTGTAGGTGTGGAGGCTAAGTGGACCTTTCCTCATCCTGGAGGCCAGTGCTGACTAGCTGTGGGTCAGAGGGCACCTCCCACCCCTGAGCTGGGCTGGTGTTGGGGCAGAGGTGGGAGAGGCATAGGGCAGAGCCCAGAGCTCCTGAGAAGGTGTGTGTGTGCTCGTGTGCATCCCTGAGAGCTCCATGGGATGACACTTGTCTGGGGGCAAAGCCATCTCGTGGGGCTTGATCTCCTGCAGGGGCCGCCACATATAGCTGTTCAAGTTGTGCACTGCAGAACTTTAGGGCCACCACTCCCACTCTCACCATGGATGGATGGCATGTGCATCTGCAGGTGTGCAGCAGCTGAGCATGCTGCGCAGGGCGCCTCTGCTCCATCTGCGCGGCAGGGCTCTAAGGGTGGGGGGAGCCTCTGCGTCCTGCCTCAGGCATGGGTCTCAGTAAGGTGGGGAATGCACAGGTCATCGGGCAGGTATCAGGGGCAGGCAGGCGCTGTGTTGGGGTGTGGGCAGAAGAGGCCTTGCTGAGTGCCTGCGGGGCCTCCAGGGACTCTTGGTGCTCCTTTGTTTCTGTGTCCTGGTGGGAGCTGGTCTGTGAAGGGTCAGGAGTCCCAGTGAGTCTTCTCGCTGCTGGAGTGAGGGATTCTGGGCCCCCAAGTCAGCCCTGGGGTGTCTCGGGAGTTTCCTGTCCCCCATAGAGGGAAGGCACCTGGGGGCATAGCCTGGGGACACTGCCAGGTCCCACCTCTTGAACCCCTTCCCAGCCACGCCTCCTGCACTGACTGCCACTGCGCACACCCTGTGGGTCTGAGCGTCAAGTGGAACCACATGCTGCCTGTTTGCGGCTCAGGGCACTTGGCAGCCTACCTGGGAGGCAACACTTCCTCCCAGAATTGCTGCAGAACCTGGTTAGGGAGTTGCCCTGCCCAGGAAGGGTCACAAGAAGGGGTTCCCTGTCACTGCCAGAAAGCCTAGGGCCCCAGGTGCTCCCGGGGTGCCTGTCTGAGGGTGGTGTCCCTCACCTTGCTGCTCCAATGGCAGTGCCCCAGCCATGCTGATCTAAGGGGAGGTCCTCTACCTGCCCTCCTGAGGGCTGTGTCCTGACCCTGCCTGATGGAGAGCTGGGCCCTATTTCCATATTTCCACCAGTCTCAAGGGGAGTCCTGCCCCCGCCAGTTTTGTGGTATGCCACCTTGCACGAGCCAGTTGTTATGTGTTCAGGAATTTTGCACAACTTGCAGAAACTGTCGGTGCTCATTAGGGCTCTCCTCTTCCCCAGGGAGCCTCGTTGCTCTGGCAGTGCCATCCCCCCACCCTTCCCAGTGGCGTTGTGACCTGCCTCATCACCTTTCAGAAGTGTCGCCTTCTCAGTGAGGCCCCTCCCTGGTGACCCCTTCTTTGCTCTTCTCTGCTGTTGTCCTTCCAGAACACCCGTGGCCATCTGCCGACCACATGCTCCATGTGCTGGCCTCTTTGTAGGCTTCGGGAGGGTGGGGACTTGGGTCTGTTTATGTTCATTGCCCAGAATAGGGCTGGTTCATAGGCAGGCACTCTAAGCCTTGGATGGGTAGGTGGATGATGGGTGGTGAGTGAATGAGAAGATGGATAGGTGGATGGATGGATGAATGGATGGATGGTGGGCAGATGGGTGGTTAAGTGGACAAGTAGATGGGTGGAAGGGTGGCTGGATGGGTAAAGGATGAATGGGTGGATAAAGGATGGATGGACGGATAAAGGATGGTTGGGTGGGCATAGGGATAGACTACAAGGCCCAGGGGTGGGCCCAGGCACGGGCTCCTAGCTGCCCTCCTGGGACAATCAGGGCCCAGATCAGAATCTGATCTCTCCAGCTAAAAATGGAGGCATGGCATCCCTGGCCTTCTGGCATAGCTGGCCAGCAGCATTTCTGAGCTACTAGGAAGCAGGTGGGGCTATAGGACAGCCAGAGTCCAGCTTGGGGCTGGCCAAGGAAGAGAAGTTGACCAGCCATCCCAGTGCGTCCAGGATTGGGATGGTTCCCAGGGCACAGTACTGAGTTTTATGGGATTTTCTGGGAAACGGGGCTTTCAGAGCTAAAACCCACTGCCTGAGGAGGATGACAGACCCCAGCCTGTCCTCCCCCGTGGGGCATCATAAGGAATCCTCTCTGGGGTCCAGCTTAGAGAGACCTTGCGTGACTGAATGAAGTGGAATGTGGCATCCTCCCTTTCAGCTATGTGGGGGTTATTCTTCAGCTTCCGCTTCCCCTCTCCCTTTGCCGGGTGTCCTTGTACAATGAGCAGTTTGCACAACTGCACCAGGCCTGTTCTGTCCTTGCAGTGTCTCTGGGTCCAGCCTTCTTCTTGGGCAGGGACCCTGCTCCGAGCCCACCCTGAAATACTGTCCCCCAACAGTGAGGGTGGGTTCATGGGGGTGATTACTGAAGGTCAAAGCCAAGAGTCTCAACTAGAGCCTTACCAGGATCCCCCAGAGGACCTGATGACACAGCGAGTCTATAGTGGGGCCCGGAAGTGCTCATTTGCATTCCTGCCAAGCTCCCAGGTGCTGATGCTGCATGTCCAGGGACCCCACTTTGAAAACCACTGGATGAGGGCATTTGTTTTCTTGCAGAGGCTCCTTGCCAGCAAGGCAGTGAGGAAGTTCTCCCGGACCCCATATTCACTCCTTTTGGGGAGACCTGTAATGGAGTCCAGAGGCAAGAAAGAGCTGTCTCCAGCTGGTGACAACAGTGACACCTGGTGGCTTAATGATGCTAGAGAGGGTTCAGGCCCACAACAGAACTTCTTACCCCCATAGAGCCTGTGAAGGGCCCTGTCGACACCCCCACTTCACAGATGAGGAAACTGAGGCTCAAGGACAGTCAGAGAGCCAGCACTGGCCCAGGGTCTGCGCATTCACCACTCAGCTATGCAGGATGGAGCTCGTGAGGCCTGGGACCCGTGGGCTCACAATGGGGGGTTTCGCCTGGGATGAGACTGGGGCCCTTCCGTGGGCCTGCCATAGGATGGGAGGGTAGTCCTGAGGGCTGGGCTTCCCCCTCGCTGTTTCTGCTTCCCCAGAAGGGGGCCCTCCCCTGGGTCCTTGCACCCAGGCCTGGGCTGTGGATGAATGCCAGTTATGTTTTGTGATGACACTCTGCTAGCCACACCGTGCAGGGGCCTGTGGCTATGGGAGCTTGTACCCCATCTAGGGCTTAGGTTGGCCCTGGGGAGCAGGGGCTCTGAGGGGCAGCCTCGAGAGAGCGAGCCAACCATTGGGTCCGCAGGAAGAAGGCTCAGGCCTTGAGGGGGTTTCCTGGGGACTTGAGAATATTCCAGAGTACAGCTGGTGCACCTGGCTGACTTTCCACCCTAGCTGAGGTCTCCAGGGCTGAAGGATGCTTACGACAAAATGCCTGGATGCAAAGGACTGGGCCTCTTTGCCCCTGGTTGTGGCGCAGATTCTGAGCACGCCTGAGCTCTGAGAGCATTATGTGCTGGGCAGGGAGGCCTGGGGGTTGGACAGGAGGCCAATCGCTGCCCCGCAGGCACATCAGCAGCACTTGGAGCAGGGGTCATTACTAGGCAGTGTGCTGGCTGGGAGCCGTGGCCTCGGTCTATTGCTAGGAAACCTCTGACATACAGTTGAAGGTTTGGGCTGTCGGTGCGTGTCCAGACAAAACCATGGGAATGTTCCAGAACCAGGAAGCTGGAGCCACCTGGAGGTGGTGGGACAGCCAAGCTCTGTAGGTCCTGCCAGGGAGTCCAGGAGGGCAGCTGGGAGCTGATAAGACCTGGATGGAGGCTGGCATGATCGGGGTGGAGACTTCCTGGGCCCGGAGGTCAAGGGTCAGGGGCTGTGATGGATGTTCCTGCCCTGCAGCTTGGTGAAGTTTGAAACTATTTCCAAGTAAAAAGAATGCAGGCAGGTTTCTGGGTCCACTTTCCACACCGTCACTTAACCTCCCTAGTGGTTAATCAACTCCCGCCTTGATTTCCTCTTCTGTGAAGTGGGCACAGAGCGGCCAACCAGGGCTTTTGTGTGAGGAGCAAGGAGCTGAGGGCCTGCTGGGTCTACGGAGAGTCCGGCAGATACTTGACCCAGCAACAGCTGTTCCAGTGGGTACTACTTGCTTCGTTCTGCAGGTGACAGAACCGAGGCACAGAGAGGTTGAGTAATGACCCTAGGACACACAGAGGGAAGTAGCTGGTCCACACCCAGCTCTGCAGACTGTACAGCCCTGACGTGGGTTGTGGTGAGGACTGAAGGGGGCCCAGGCATGGTGTGCCTGCAAGGAGCAGAGGTGAATTGCCACAGGCAGGCCTGTCTTGACACCTGATCATGGGCCCCTGGAGGAGTGGAAAAGGCCGGGGCCTCCCACTGGCCCGCTCCCCATCCAGGAGTCTTCAGTCGCCCACCGGCCAGAGGAAAGGACAGAGCTGACAGTAGTTTACGCCATTGAGTGCTCACCCTTTGCTCTCTGGGCTCTTCTTTCCTGTTCTGGGTAGGAATGAATGGGAAGTACTTACTGAGTTGTCAGTGGTTGGCTCTGCCCTGCCACCCCCCTCCCCCGGTTTCAGCCCAGAGGGACCGGGTGGGGTGGGGGAGGAGCCTGAGCCTGGCTGTGCCCCAGCCCCACCCTGCAGGGTGTCTGTGCTGAGCCCGTCTCTCATCTCTCCCTGTCCCAGATGAAGGTCGCAGTGTCCAGAGGGGGCGACCACAACAGTGACGGCGACAGCTTCCGAGAAGCCACCAGCTCCCGGAGGAGTAGTTCTCGGGACCAACTCAGTGATGTGAGTACCCCAGCCGCTCGCGGGAACACTTCTGAGTCCCTGGGGTGACTGCCCGGCCAGCCTCCAACCTTCAGCGGACACTGCAAACCGTTTGCTTAGGGGCCCAGGGTCTCAATCCAGGGTTTTGTGCTCACAATTAGTATTTGCCTTTAAAACATAACTGTCTACTAATTGGGGCTTCCCCATTAGGAGGTATTTAAATGAGGACCAACCGTTAGGCATGGGCAGGGGTGAGTGGAGGCGACCATGCTGGGGCGCAGTCCCTATGTCCAGCTGGGGGTAGGCTCGGGGTCAGTGTCCAGCTGGTGGCGGGCAGGGCTGTGGATGCCAAACAGCTCCCACAGATGTGTCTAAAGAAGGGTGGAGGCAGGGGGTACGTTTCTGGCCCGAAGAGCTGCAAGCACTCCTGCCTGCCCAGGCGGACCCGCCTGTCTGCTCAGGCTAGCAGCAGCACGGGGCATCCAGCAGTCCAAGTGTCTGCCACTGGGGGCCACACGGAGGGGAGGGTGCCCCTCTGAGGCATAAGCTGGCCTGGGTCTGGGGACACCCTTTGGTGTGTCCTGTCTAAAAGGTCCTTGAGCTCAAGTCCCAAGGAGCGGGGGCGAGGAGGTCTTAGGACCCAGTTTGGGGATGACCCAGGCAACACACGAGGGCTCCCACTGGGACGTGGCCAGCAATGGGGGTGCAGGGTATTCCTCCAGGGCTGCTGCGTCTCCCTAGACCTTGGAGAAGGGGGATGGGGCAGGTGTTGCAAGGGCAGGGAGTGGGGGTTGAGGGTCCCTGGGTTGAGGGGGCGATGAGGACTCAGGTGGAAGAGCGCGCCCCCCCCCCCAACATGGGAGGCACTGCTCCTGGAAGAGGCCTTTGTCTTCTTGACCCCCAGCTGCAGGAGTGGCGGCCTAGCGGAGATGGGTTTTCTGCAGGGCTAAATGGAACGAGTCGTCTCTCATTATCATTTAAATGGGGGCTGGGGGAGGGCCGGTGCGGGAGGCCAGGAGGGGGGCCTAATTGCCCGGCTCCGATCTTGTTGCCACAAGATGGGAAAATAGGCTGGTAATTGTCTGGGGCCGCGGGGGCTGCCCTAGTTCGAACTCCTCTAATTGCCAGCTAGGATGGGAGCAGGCGGATTGTAGGCACAGCACAGGTGGCGTGAGTGCGCAAGCTTGGGGGCAATTATGGCACCCGACCCCCATCCCCCCAGCAGCAGGGCCTGGGGCCTGAGCTACCCCAGGGCACCCACCCCCCCGCCCCGACACACACACACTGGGGTGAGCTTGGTCTGGCAGATCCCCAGGAACTGGCCTGGGGCCTGGCCAGGGTCTGGCTGGGGAGAGGAGGGGTCCCGTGGTCCAGGCTGCAGTGGTCACCCATCCTCCCAGAAGAATCTTGGCATCTGGACCTCAGTGTGGTCCGGCCCCAGGTCTGTGAGTCCCACACACCTCAGACAAGCTTGCCCTCGCCGGCCATGTGAATGCCCCCAACCCCCACCTGCCGGGTCATCACATCCTATCTGCCTGGGCCTCGGGGCTCAACGCTGGTGACCACCGCCTGCCCTGGGGAGCAGGTGAAATGAACCTAACTGGTTTCTCCCGTCAGATCCTAAATGCCCATTTGAGCCAGAGGGAGTCCCATCAAGCATAGTCGGGATCACCCTCACAGGACCTCTGGGGTGACTGTTGGCCTCTAGGCCACAGCTGACCCCACCCCCACCCCCATCTGACATTTGAGACCCCAGGATTTCCTGCCCAGCTCCAGGAAACCTTCCCAGGCTTTCCTGTTGGACCCGGTGACCCTGGGAGGCTGGTGGGTGGTGAGGGAAAAGCTGACCTGAGCACGGAGGGGGGTCAGCTCCTGGCCCAGAACCCCACGTGGAGAGGTGGGGTGCATCCTCTGGGAGGCGCTGAGCCCACCCCTGGGGAATGTGGGGGCTTTGCCGCCTCTCTGCCTGGAGACTCTGCTGGGTTGGACCATACCTCCAGGTCTGGGGGTGGAAGGTTCCTCTTTGGGTCCTCGGGCCCTGCCGCACGCTGATAAGTGTGGCCCCAGCCTGGAGTTCCAGCAAAGACCCAGGATGGGCTCTGCCTGCTCAGGTCCTCAAGGGAGAGGGTGGCCATCTTGGGCTGCAACTGGTTCCTGACTGTCCTCCTTCCTTCTCTGCAGAGCTCGGCGCAGGCAGTCTCAGGCAGAGGTTACTCCGTAAGTCTCCCACCCCTCTTCTGCTGTCTGTTCCCTACACACTAACCCCGACCCTCGACCCACGGGAGCCCCGACTGTACTGAATGCTGCCCCCAGGCTGGAAATGGAGTTTGTACAGGATGGGGATGGGCCAGAGTGGGCAGAGATTCAGAAGGAGCGGGACTCCGGGTCCTGCCCTGCAGGGGAGTGGGCAGTGGGTTGGACACCCTGGGTCCTGTGGGGCAGCGTTTGGTGTCGGGGTTCCTGCACATGGAGCAGTTGCAGCGTATGCCCTCCCCGCCCTACCCTATGCCCCGCGTCCGGACACCCTCTCCCCAGCTGTGCTCGCCCGGCCAGAGAGGCTGGAGGGTGTGAGGCCCCTGCTCTTAGCTGTCATCAGGGGCCCAGGGGCGGGAGCGGGGCCGGCCTGCTGCCACTTGATACTCCAGCCATGGCGGGGCCACCCTCACTGTCCCCCAGCCCCCTCCCCACGACTTTATTTCATTTCCCCTTAAGTATCAGGAGCCCCGTTAATGACACCATAAAACCCAGAGCTCCATAAAAGCCGTTTCTGCAGATTTACAGCCGTTTCGGCTCATTGGAGGGCAGGGGCCTGGGCTCCGCCCGCCTCATCCCGCAGCGCCTGATTAACTGCTAGTTCCAGAGTTCCAGGGTCTGACAGGCAGGCTCTCTAAATCACAGCGGCTTTTTATAGGGTGTGTAATTAACTCATTAATTCCCCGGGTGGCAGGGACAGCCTTGGGTCCCTGGCCCTCCCCTCCCCAGCTCCATGACCCCCAGGGTCTGCCAGCCCAGGCAGCTCTGCCTTCTGCCTCAAATCCCAGGCCAAGCTATAGCATCTTTGAGCCTTTCACCGGGGGTGCTGTACACTTCTGGGCAGTGGTCCCAGGTGCCACCCAAGGGGTGCTTTCCTGGGAAGGCCTCTGCCTTCCTCGGGCAGTCTTTGTGCTCTTATCTGTTGTCGCGGTCATGGTTGGCGGCCCCAGACTGCTCCTTCTTCCCATGGGCCTGGGTGGTCTTGATGCGCCAACCGCTCCTGACCATGTTGACGGGGGTGGTCGGCCAGGCTTGGACAGGACCTGCACTCTGGGAGGCTCCATGTGGTCCAGGTTGGCACCAGGGCAACCTGGGGCAGTGATGGCGAGAGTTGGGGGCAAGACACAGAACGCCCACTGACCTGCACCTGTCCTGGAGGGTTGGGAGTCCTGAGAGGTTGGGCCCAGAGATGCCCCATGTGGAGCCTCCTGAGATGCCTGGGGCTGCTGGGGTCTCCCTGCCAGAGCCTCTGGGCAGCCCTCTGCTTCCAAACCACCATGTGTCATTTGTGGTCTTCTCTGCAAAACGCTGCTTTGAATGTTTCCTGGAGAAGAAGTTGTAATTAACATGCCAGCTGCTTGTAGCTTAGCCCCCACTGAGGCTGCACATGAGTGACAGATGGTGGGGGCAGCGGCCCAGCCTGCTGCTCAACCCTGGGGGTTCCTGAACCATGTCTGCAGACATACCGGTGTGTGTGCGCCAGACCCTGGCGTGAGCAAGTGTGCCCGCAGGTCCCTGATGTGTGCTGGGCAGCACTGCAGGGCTTGTATGGTCAACCCTGCTGTCCCTTTTGTCCAGTTGGCATGGTGGCAGCCTCTCCTGGGGCTGGAGGAGTGGGCGGGGGCCTAGAGGACCCTTACCCAGCAGGCCGAGGCTGGGGGCTGGCAGGTGACCCTGCCGGGAGCTGGAGGATGAGGCTTAGAGGCCGACTGGGACCCTGCCTCTAGATCCAGAGTTCACCATGGAGCCCTCTGGCACAAGGCTGACACTCAGGCTGAGGGCCCTGTTTGTGTATGACTCTCAGTGCAAGGGAAGTGTGTGTTGTGTAACCCTGTATGTTCACATGTGTCTATCTCTCCCATGTGCCCATGAGGTGGTGTCTCTGTGGCTGTGGCAGGGTTCCACAGTTGCACCCAGAAGCATTCCAAGTTCCTCTGTGGCCATTTCTGTGTGAGTCTGTGTCTTGTCCTCTCAAGAGTCTGTCGGAAGGTGTCCATGTGTGTCTGTGGATGCAGCAGGTGTGTGTGTGTGTGTGTGTGTGTGTGCGCGCGCGCCACACTGCATCTAAGTGTCCATCTGGGAGCCCATGTCTGGACATGGCACCGATGTGTCTATATATGTATGACCGTGGTCATGCAGTGTGTATGTGACCTGTGGCCATGTGGCATTACGTGTAGGTGTATATGTTTGCACACACCTTTGCTGTTTGTGTGTCTGCATTTAGGGCCTCAGGCTCAGGATGGGTCACGCTTGTCCTTGCCTCTCCCCACAGCATTCCCTTGCTAGGTGACACAGGGCATTTGTTGTCTGACCTGGATTATAGACTGTACTTAAAAGTTTAATTTGCCAAGATTTATCCCCAGCAAATCCCCAATTATTGCCCGTCCTCAACAACGTATGTCCCGAAAGCTCAGCGCAGCCTCCCCAGCACGCCGCCAGAGGTTCGTTAGTGCCATAAAATTAGTTAGAAAGTAATTTTCTTAATTTGACTGCTTGCAACCAAGGACACGAGGATCCATCTCTCGCCGAAGCAGGGGACTTGGGAGTTTCCTTTATTAAAGAGAAATGAAGACCTAGACACCTCACAGGCAGGAGGCTGCCCTGCCCCCACCCTGAGTGTGTAGCCTGGGGACAGGGCCAAGGACCCAGGTGATCCGGTGTCTGGGCAGGTGTCCTCAGGGTGGGTGTGGTCGGGGAGGGGTCAGAGAACCCGCTGCAGCCCCCACTGTCGGGAGGGGCCTCCGCTCAGGGCCACACTCCCAGCTCACCCCGGCTTTCCCCACCAGCTCCTCCCATCCAGTCCTCCACCCAGGTCCCTCTCTGTCACCCTCTGAAGGAAGCCTGCCTGCCGCAGCCCACGGCACCAGAACCCAGCTGGCCGCTGGCCTTCAGGCGCCTCTCCCGCCCTCACCGGCAGGATCTCAGCCCGAGCTGCCATTCTCCCACCCTACCCGGGCTGGGGTACAGCTCTCACCTCCAGGTCCCTCCTCCCCTCAACAAACACTTAATGCATATCACTTCCACTGGAAGGAACCAAACAGCCACTGTCCCTGTCCCCGGGGAGGTGGTGAGTGCTATGGAGAAGTTTGAGTAGCCTGGCGAGAAGACCTCCCAACCCCACCCTGACACGGGGGTGGGGAACAGCCGCGCAAAGGCCCTGCGGTGGGAGGAGGCACCACCATCAGGAACAGCAGGAGGGCGGGCTGGGAGGTGAGGCTCTAACTGTGGGTTCCCAGCAGAGCCGCGGTGGGATCGGGAGAAGGGAGCGCCTGTCTGCACCCCGGCCAGGCAGCCTCCACACCAGGTGTGAATGGCCCAGGGTGCTTACCAGAGTCGGGTGGGGCCCCACCTGCCAAACTGCCAGGGTAGCCCCCGCCCACGCACATACATACACACGAGGCATAATTAGCTGATTGGCTTGATTGCCTTCAGGGGATTTCTGGAAGTGAATTTTGGCTTGTTGGTTGGGCTGCTGACAGCTAATTTCCCAGGGAGCCTGCTAATCTCCCATTACCTCCCCCGCAGCACCTCCTATCCCAGGTCTCAGGCAGGCACACTCTGGGCTCCTGGCACAGCTGAGTTTCATCTTTCTCAGGGCCATGAGGGCCTAATGCAGCCTAGCACACCCCTGGCCAGTCCCTTCCTCTGGGAGCCTGGACAATTGGACAGAGTGGAAGCTAGCTGCTGGCGTGGCCCAGGCAAAGCTGACATGAGGGCTGGCAGGGCCCAGGCTGCTGCTGTGCCAGACAAGCAGTTACTGAGGAAGTCTAGTGGGGACGGGCGCTCATTTCAGAAACACCTAGACATCTGAGGGGCGGGGACATGAAAGGCTCTTGACATCTGGAGCTTGATGCCAGCTCATGGTCAGCGGCCTCTGTTTGCCTGACATGGGTCCTACCTCCATGGGCTGATTGGGCTTCCTTACAGCGTGGTGGCGGGCTACCAGGGTCCCGAGAGCCAGGAGGAAGCAGTAACAGTGGTGTGGTGTGGCTTCCTGGTGCTCTGTTATCATAGCCTCCCCACCTCTGTTCATGGGGAGAGGCTGTGGACCCCTCCTCTCCATAGGAGGTGTGTCAGCAACTCGTGAGAGGGGTACAGGTGCATGGCAGCCTGAGGTACAGGCCACCAGCCGGAGCCCCTACCCATCCTGCCAGGGCCTGTCACACTCGGTGGGGCACAGCAGCTTCTACTGGGGAAGACAAACATGCACACGTGTGTGTAACAGCTTGCAGCAGCCCACACACATCTGCCGAGCACCTGCGGTGGCCAGGCCCTGTCCAGTGTGGTGATGGACGAGGCCAGTCAAGCTCTCACCGCAACAGCAGCACCGTGTGTCCCATGGGCTCTGAGTGCCCATGTGCGTTGATGCGTGTGCATGCACTGGAAATGGTAGCTGTGGCTCTTGGATCTGCACTCAGGTTTCTTACCCCACCACCCTCACCCACTGGCAGAAGGGGCACAGTCTTCCCTTCTGGGAACCGTGGCCCTGGGGCTCGGGAGAGCAGGCAGGGAGACTCCTGGGGATGGGGTACCTGGTTGGCCCCGTGTGGGTCACTTGCCAGCTTTGCTCCATGAGCCAAGGACAATTGTGGTTGAAGAGGAGGCACAGCACATGGGGGACTCGGCTCTAGTGAGCGTCCAAGGGCAAGAAGGCTGGTGGACATGTGCCTGGGGAGCCCCTGAGCCACTTTGAGACCTGCCTGCCCCATGCCCACCCAGGAGCAATTCAGCCCCCCTGACAGCAGAGCCATCTGCTTGCTCTGGCCAGTGCAGGCCTCCCCTGACCTGCCCTGCACACAGCCATGCAGTGCAGGCTCCGTCTTTACGAGGCAGGTTTATGACATCCATTACCCTGCTCCTCGGGCCACTTCCGAGCAGCCGTAATTTGTACAAAAGCAATAAAAGCCCGTCAGGCTCTCCCCGGAGTCGGGAGCTGAATGCTCCTCTTGCCTCTGAGCACAGGTCAGCCCTTCAGCCGCTGCTGGGAAGTGGCTGCTGCTCAAAGGTCACCAGGGACGGCAGGAGTGGGGTGGGCAATGTCCTTAACCTATGGTGCATCCCCAGCCCGTGTCTGGCCTGCCTCTTGTCAGAGGAGCCACTGTCCACTCACCCATCTATCTGTCTATTCCTATGGCAGCAGGAAGGGCCTGGCCTTGGGGGCCTCTGTTCAGCTTCCTGTGGGCAGGCTCTGGGCAGTAGGGGCCTCTCCAGGCAACTGGGCAGCAGGTTCTTCCTAAAGGGAGAATAAGGTAAACAGACCTGCAAGGAGATCAAAGCAGTCAGTCCCAGAGGAAATCAACCCCGAGTCTTCATTGGGAAGGACTGATGCTCAAGCTGAAGTGCCTATACTTTGGCCACCTGATGCGAACAGCCGACTCATTGGAAAAGACCCTAATGCTGGAAAAGACTGAGGGCAGGAGAAGGGGGCAACAGAGGATGAGATGGTTAGATAGTATCACCAACTCAATGGACATGAATTTGAGCAAATGTGGGGAGACAGTGGAAGACAGGGAAGCCTAGTGTACTGCAGTCCATGGTGCAGCAAAGAGTCAGACACGACTTAGTGATTGAACTATAGAAGGTGAGCAGGTGACCTGCACAGTGCTGTAGACGGTGGTGGTGCAGGTAGAGGGGTGCTGGTAGGGAGGGATGGGTGCTAGATTTAGTGAGGTGCTGGTAAAAAGGGAGAAGAACTCAAGGACTCGGGACTTGGTGTGAGCGGTTCCAGTGGCGCTGCAGGTGTCTGACAGCTCTGCGTGCCGGGGCTGTCATGTATGCATGCTCTGGGCCCCTCTGAGGCCATCCTCTGCAGGCAACTGGGTCCTTGGCACTTCCTCTGCTGTCCCACATAGACGCCAGCCTGGCCAGGGTGGGGTGAGTACCAGGCAGGCCAGGGCAGCATGCCATCCCCCTCAGGGCTCTAGCATCTGAACTCCAAGGGTCCTAAGGACCCACCCTCCTGGCCAGGAAACTTCTCGTGGCTACCTTCTGTCCTGCTGGATGCTAGGGTGGGAGAAAGATGTGTCTTGTGCTCCCTGGGGGTCCCCGACCCGCTCCTGTGTTCCGCTTTCCCTCATGAGACAGCACCCCAGCATGTGCTGGGGGGAGGCTTTCCAAGTGCCCACACACATCACAGGTTGGGCTGGCACAGACCTGGACAGCCACTTGCCCCTCTGAGCCCTGGGCACCCAGGCCCTTGGGCTCTGGGCGCTTGTCCCAGCAGGCTGGCTCAGCCCTCTGGGTTAGTGAATTTTCTGTGACTCCTGACTCTGCTCTATCAGGAACACACCAGAGCCTCCAAAGGTCATGCGTGGCCCCCAGGTGTCACATGAGAAGGGGTGGGGCAGGGATGGCAGAGCCAGAGGCACTAGCTAGACCCTGCCCACTGGGCAGCTGCACCACAGGTCCAAGGCTCTGCAAAGCCCCAGGGGATGAGGGGCTCACTGGGCAGGGCTGAGCAGCATCTCGGGTCAGGAGAGGAGGGAAAGCTGCCACTGGGTGCCACCCAGTGCCCCAGTCATCTCATCTGTAAGAGGGAGGAGCCACGGTACCCAGCCCACAGGACTGTGGGGAGAATAAGCAAGTCTGCCAGGCTCCCACTGTTAGTCTCTGCGCTGTGGGGCATCACTGAGGCCTGCGGCCTCTGTTCCACTGGGGGCACGGCAGAGCAAGTCCTGGGGTCCCTGCTCTGATGGGGAGTTGGTGGATGCAGTGGGTGCTTCTCAAGAGTGCTGGGCACTGCCAGGGTTTCTGAGGACAACTGTGCCAGTGGTCAGGGGCAGCAGGGAGGTCAGGCCAAGGGCAAATGCGTGGTAGGGTGCAGGTATGCCAGGGCCCCGAGGGAAGGTGGGGAGGGGCCTGCCAACCCACAGCTTCAGCAGGCTGGTCCCAGCCACCCAAACCATCTGACATTGGCACTCCTCTGGGCGAGGCACCCCATGGGAGCTTTGGAGAGCAGTCAGCCAGGCAGACTGGAGCTAGGAGGCCCTCTGCTCAAGCTGGGGGCCTGAAGCTTCAGGCTGGGTTGACCATCAGTTGTTAAGTGACCAGTTGTGCTGACTTAGTTACTTAGGACACCTGCATTCACCATAACAGTTTCTGAGGGCCGAGCATTCAGGAGCGCGTGGCTCTGGAGTTCTCTAGAGGGCAGCCTGTTAGGGAGTGGGAGACCGAGCTGTGGGCAACATGGTCCCTCTGCAGTAACCTCTGGGAGAGCTTGTGGGGGCCACCACAGCCCCCTCACCCATGCTGGATCTTCGCCAGCTTCCTCCCCAACCTCCAGTCAGGAGATAGCTTCTGCCCCTGGACTCACCCCTCCCACCCCCTCCTCGGCTGTTGCCACCCTCCAGGGCAGCTGCAGTGGTGGGGGAGTATGGGGAGGGTAGAGGTGGATACATTCCTCTCGTGGCCCAGCCTGGGGGTGCAGGCAGATCCCAGTCCCTCAGATTAGCACAGAGCAGTTCAGGTCTCCTGGAGGCCCCAGCTGCCCTTGTCCCTTCGGATAGCATGACCTGAAGGACTCCAGTCCAGTCAGGGCCTGTCCCAGGAGGCTGGACACAGATGCTCTGGGCAAGCCTGTGGGACCCCTCATGGCTGTGGCCACATGTGTCAGGAACCATGGCTGGAGGGACAGTCGTTCTGGGGAGCCGGTGGGTGACGGGCCTGGCCAGGCCGCTGGGAGCTGAAATTCAATTATGCAGGACAGGCGGGGCTGCTGGGACCCAGAAGGTTAGGGATTCGTGTTAACACCGTTCTGGTTAAGACTTTTTGTGTTGATAAATAATTCATAAGGCAGTTAGTGCTTTGAGTCTGACAACAGGAGAATATATTAATACAGTCGACTCCAGAAAGGTCAGCGGCGGACGGCAGGGCTGGGGGCCATCTTTTTATTCATTCCTGATGGGCTCGTTCATTATTCCAGCCCAGCGAGGGCTGATCGAGCAAAGGGAGAGCCGGCTTGGTGTGACACACCGTCTGCGGTGTGCGGGAAGGACTGGACCCAGGCCCTGGAAAGGCCCCTGAGGTGGAGCCCAGGGCCACAGGGTCTTCTGAGGGACACCATCTGTCCCCCTACAGCTTGGGCGGGGCTGGGAGTGGTTGGAAAGTAAGTCCTAAAGTGGTGACTGTTGGCTGTCCCCAAGTCTTGAAGAGAACCCAGAGATGCCCGCTGTCGTGAGTGCCGTGGAGGGAGGGGCCGATGGGCAAGAAGGGAAGCAGGTGCACAAAGAGGATGACAGAGGAGGGGAGAGGATGTGGAGGGCCCCCCTGAGGCTCAGCATCCAGGGGTGCCATCTGAGGGGAAGCCCGTCCTCTTGGACTACCTGGGGGACAGGCATTCCTCAGGGAAACAGCACGCACCGGACCCTGCCCATCATGTGAGTGTTTGTGTGTCGGTGAGTGTGTGTATATGGCGCTGTGAGTGCATGTGCTTGCGTGCAGGTGTAATTACAACGTGGCCGGCCAGTTGCAGGAGCAGGTTGTGACCCTTGAGGCCTGTGGAGATTTGGATACACATTTGCCCTAGGACTGAGGCGATGTCAGCCGCAGCACTGAGCAGTCAGGGGAGAGAAGCTGATGGGGCACAATGACTCATTCACGCTCTGAGGGCCAGGCCTGGGCTCCAGCGTGGAGCAGAGGCCATGGGTTGCTCCCAGCGCGTGCTCTTGGCAAAGTCACCCGCAGGACCATGCCCGAGTTCTCCTTGGTGTCTGTGGGAACTGCACCCAGAGAAAATGAAACATAACTTTGTGTTTTTCATAGCAGTTACGGTCAAGGCTCCAGTGATAAGAAGCAGGTATTCAGCCTCAGGAACTTTGTCTGACAGAACATTCCAGAATTGTGTGAGATACAAGGCAGTGTTGTGGGGCTGGCCCCCACCACAGGCAGCAACCCCATTCTGTGTGACACCCAAAGCCCCCTCTGGGTTCCATCCCCTGGAGACCCCATGAGGGGAGGAGGAAAGTGGGACTGGTCAGTGGTCAGAGCAAGAATCACCCATATGTTCCCTCATTCATTCCCTGCCTCCACTGTCCAGGGTCTGTATGTACCCACCTGAGTCATTCATTCATTCATTCCCTGCCCACAGTGTCTGGAGTATGTGTGTACCCGCCTTAGTCATTCATTCAGTCGCTCACTCCCAGCCTGCTCTGGACTGCAGGAATGAGATCTTTGTTCTAAGGGAACTTGGATTTCAATAGAAGGAGGCTGGTGTTAAATTAGCAGCTAGTTGAAGATTGGCTGCAGCGTGAGGTCTGAACTCTTGACTAGCGCTGTGTGGGGTGCTGCTCCACACAGAGCTCAGGGAAGGGCGAGGAAGGCAGCCTGGAAGGGGTAGGGGGTGTGGCAGCTGGTGCGTCATGACGGCCAGGCGTGACAAAGCCCAGAGTTCTCTTCCAGGTTGGGGGGATTGGATTTTTCTGTGCCGGCCTCCCCTCTCACCAGGCACCAGCTATACTCAGACTCTGCCCTCTGAGGACAGGCCACACACTGGCCACTCAACATCCTAGGCTCGGGGCCTGAGATGCTTCCAGGCTTCCACCAAGCCTTGTACTGTCTCCGTGGGCTTCCCTCCGAGGCTGCTGTCAGCCACATCTGAATGTGCAGGAAGAGACCCTGGAGGCGGGAGCAGGGTCCCCAGCCTCTTGTCCCTCAGGCCCTATGAAACCCACTGCCCTGGTGGCCATCTCTTCTCAGCCAAGCTTGGCGGCCTCTATGACCCCAGAATTCTGCTGCCCTCCATGAGCTCCCCACTGGCCAAGGCACAGCTGGATGGATAGGTTAGTGGGGCTTGCTCTTCTGGCCCTGAGGGGCCGTGGGGCAGGCAGGTAGGCAGGCAGTGTGGAAGGGGCACCTTCCCTGGGCAGATTCGGGCCCCTCTGTCCTCGCTGCCCCCGCCTGTGACAGATGGCATTTCCCCCCAGTGCATCCCTGCTTGGTAGCCTCCTCCCCACCTTCTCTGCTCACAGAGGAAGCTGCTCCCCGGCCATTAGGATGCAGTAACTTAATTGCTCATTAATTGGGTAATTAGTGCTTTGTTTTGCTTTGAAGTCTAAACAGTCATAAAAAGTGAATTAGCTGAGTAAATAAGAATAGGGTTTTCAGGATCCACCATTCAGATCTCCTGCCTAATTAGGAGTTCCTGAGTTGAGGTGGCCAGGGACAGGACGGGGACCTGTGTCTAGTCTCAGCTGCCATGAGGGAGTCCCTGGCATGGGGCCCTGACCACATGGGCCAGGTTAAGATCATGGCTTTAGGAGCCTGCTCACCCACCCTCCATCCATGCCCTGGGAGAGCTTCCAGTCACTCTGCCTCAGTTTCCCCATCCATAAGCAGGTGGATCTGTGGTGGGGACTCGAGAAGTGTGGCGAAGCAACCCCAGTGAGCAAACACAGCATCAGCGCAAGTCCTGTTGTCTTCTAGGCCCCTGTCTTTCTCCTGCCCCCACTCCTGCCAACCTCATAGCCCCAGGGCTTGCCTGTGGTTCTGGGGAGGGTGGATAGTGGCACAGGGTCTTTTGGGGCTTGGACCCAGCTCAGGCCCCTGCTCACTGGCCACGTGGCCGGAAGTATATCCCTTTATTTACCCTTTGAGCCTCTCCCTTCTCATCTCATGAAGTGGGCCTATACCATAGTGGACATGGGTGGCTGCAGCCTTCTCCAGCCGTCTGCCTGACTCCGCCGCTGTACTGCCCCGCACTTCAGACCTGGCCACCCGACAACCACAGCTGCCCCGGTCCATAGATGGGACAATGAAGGCCCCAGCACTGCCCTCCTGGCCACCCCGACCCCTGAGAGCCCCCAGAGTCTCCTCCTGACAGGGCCAGGGAGCCTGGCTGAAACCTTCAGCTGCAGTGCTCACTCCCAAGGTGGAGGTGAGCATACAGGATGAACAGCAGCCTTGCAGCCCACTCCTGGTGGTAACCAGACAGTGTAGCCTCCTCCCAGGCTGCTGCCCGCCTGGGGTTCACGCTCCTTATCTGGCTCTGTATTTTTGCTGAATCGCTTAACTGGAATGTGTTCTGCCTCCCTGCGGAGCGTTTGCAACAGAAATGAAGGTGACACCTCCGCCTGTATCAGTGGAGAAGGATGGATTTGTGCTCAGGGTGGGGGTGGCGTTCCTCTGCTCCCTAGAGGGTGAGGGCCCGCTCTTCTCTCCCAGTTCTTCCAAGGCAGCTCCAACAAGCAGGATGTTTAATAAGCTGGGGCTGATGTGCAGGGCCACAGGAGGCTGGGAGCCCTGAGGACAGATGTGTACTGCCCACACGGACACTGCTCCTGGGCCCCACGCACATGTGGCACCGTGTGGCCTCACGGCAGGTCGTCTTGACTCTTCATGTGCTATGCGTTCACTAGGGAATCTGGCGAGATACCCTCGGGTAGAGCACCCACTGGATTGGATGCCAGGTGCTCACGTCTGAGAAGCCTCAGGGCACGACTCCCCATGTCTCAGCACACACATGAGAACACCCCCAGTGAGCACTGCCCGCACCAAGGACCGATACCACCTGAGCTTCCCCAGGTGTCCCCCAGCACACCTCCAGCCTTACGGCTGTGGCCCAGGGCAGGGGTCAACACCACTGTGCAGTGGCTCAGATCTTCCTCCCCTCATACCCAGGTGGGCTGAACAGAAGGTCCTGTCGCCTTCCACTCACACGCAGACCACAGATCCTGCTGACTTCTGGTTGGCAGCTGCTCAGGCCTTTGCAGGTGACTGTGCCCACGGCGAGCCCAGCCCAGGCTGGGGGGCAGGTGCGGCCCCCCTCCACCCCCTGGCAGGTCTGTGGGCAGGGCTTTTGCACAGTGTAGGCCCTGCTGCTGGGACAGGGACCCGGCCCACCTCCCCCTCCTCCCCAAGTGCCAGGCCACACTGCTCCTTGGCCCTCTGACCTCTGGATGGAGGCTGGGTTAGGGGTGGTCTTAAACACCCTCCCCCCAGGGCAGACCCTCTGTCTCCATTGCACATGGAGGGACCCTGCTTGCCCCCAGAGGTGACTCTGGGCCAGCCCTGGATTCTAGAACGTATGCTGGGGGCACAGGCTCAGCAGTGAGGTCTCCCTGCCCATGAATTTTTCATGCCTTTGTTTGAGGAGTGGGAGACCAGCAGCCTTCCTCGCGGTGCTGTGACACGGTAATTAACGTTCACGCTGAGAGAACAAGGCCGGTCTCTGTGGCTGCTGAACGACCGTGTCAATTTGTGAAGGGTGATGAGCGGCCCTCACCCCATGCAGACAGCTGCCTAGATTTCTGGAAGGGACTTGGCAATGGAGGCTAAGCCCCGCAGACCTCTTGTGCGGTGCCCTGGGGGAGCAGGCGAGGGTGTCTGTGTGCAGGCCCCAAGGAGGCCTCGGGTGCCTCCACAGGCTGGTCGGATAACGTGAAGGAAGGGGCTGGGGCAGATCGTGGTGATGGTGAAGGTGACGAGGGTGATGATGGAGATGACGGTGATGGTGAAGGCGACCGTGGCAAAGGTGTGACCCTGCCAAAGGTGATGAAGGTGAAGCTCACTTAGTGACAGCGAAGGAGGTGATGTGAGCTCACGCGACAGAGCCCAGCCTGCCAGTCAGCTGCCGTTCGAAGCGCTCCAGTGCAGTGACTTGAGCCCCAAGCCCACCCCACTGTGGAACCCCTCACCCCCGGCTCTACAGATGAGGAGACTGAGGCTCCAAGAAGGGAAATGAGTGGCCAGCATCACTGCGAGTGGAGGAGTCGGGACAGAGCCCCAGGATCGGGCCCCAGAAGCCTCTGTGTGGCCACGTTCCCAGCATTTGACAAGGACCAGCACTCTGGGCCTCGACATCAGGAGAGGCAGGGTGGGGTCACAGTGGAGCCCCGCTAGCACTGGGCAGAGCTGTCATCCAGGCATGTGGCTCCATGTTCTCAGTAAGAGGCAGGATTTCGTGAGGAATCTCCAGATTTTTTAATGTTGGCAGCAATTCTTTTAAACATTAGGACAACGGAAGCCTCATCTAGCTTTTGGCTTCTTAAGCCTTGTCTCAAGGCCTGTCCACCCGTGGATGGGAATCAGGGAAGGCTATCAGTTAAGCCTGGGGCGTACCACGTGTCCCTTGTTATATCACCTCCGTGAACATGGGCGACACACAGCGACCTCAGACATCGCAGGTCACATCTGTTAGCAAAGTGACGTGGTGGCTTGGGGCATGGAGGAGCTGAGCTCGGGGGCTCTGTGATGCAGGACCCTGAGCTCACATATGTGTCTGACCTACGCTGGGTGGTCATGAGCTCCCAGCAGGGTGCCTTCCCCCAGCCACTCTTTAGAGTCACCTGAGTCCCAGGCATTCAGGCTGACATAGCCTGAGGGCCCTCGGGTGAGCTGAGGTGCACTTGGGACTAACCCTGGGCTGACTGACAGATGGGCAGAGGGGATGGCCCTGGAGGAGTGGTCCTACTGCTTCATTGTTTGCTGGCTTGACTAGGCTGGGAGGAACTGGTAGGCCAGTAGAGGGGTGTGGTTCTTGCCGAGTGGGATTGGAATTAGGAGCAAGCAGGGAAGGTTGGGGTTGACGCTGGGCTCTCATATGGGCCAAATAGGGCTCCCCGTCTAGCCACCAGCCTTTACGGTGAGGGACATGAGCCAGCACTTGCAGGGCTGAGAGACACCTCCTTGAAACTCCCTGGGTTAGGGCCTTCAGCCATTCCAAAGGGGAGGGAAGCCTTCATTCTCATCCTTGTTGGAAGACAACAGTAATTATATTGAGTGGTGGTGGTGAAAAATACCATCTTACTGTATATAGTAATGAGTATGTACCCAGCCCTAGAGGTTTGCACGTATTCACTCATATAAGCCTTACAACAGTCCTGTAGGTGGGCCATTGACTGTTTTCCAGAAGCATACCTGAGGCACAGAGAGGTCACGGCACTTGTCCAAGGCTGCACAGCGGCGGTGGCAGCGCAGTGCCAGAGCAGGCATCTGCCCCAGAGCTGTGTCTTGCCCTCCTTACACACCCAGCACTCACCTAGGGTCTGTCCCCTGCTCTGTGGGCTCCCTGCCTGGACCCCCACCCACACCAGGGTGACAGTTTCCAGGGCCGCCCAGCCCAGCCCCATGAAGGTCGCCTCACTCGGGCAGCTCCCGCAAGACAGATGTGGCTCTCTTTCCCTCCTTGTCCTGATTAATTGCCTCATTCAATTCCGACTCTATTGCAGTTAAACATTAATTCAGTAGGACTTAATAACGTGAATTCATTTACGACGCAGCCTGTGCTGGCTGAAAACGGTGAGCTGTTTGGTTAATTACAGGCTCCGTGCGCTCGCTGGCAGGCACCCTCACCCCCCTCAATGTCACATCATTTAGCTGTCACCAGGGGCCCCATCCAAAGGTGCAGGAGGGCTGTGAAACCGGGCCTGGGGCTGCTTCCTGGGGAGCCGAAGGACAGGTGTGCTGTGCCCGAGACCCAGCCTTCTGACGGCTTGGTGGGATCGCAGTTTCCACCTCAGGGGCTCTGTGCTGCTAATTAGGCATAAAGAAGTCTGATTGGGGGTCTCTGGCAGCTCTGCTATTTCTGCAGGATCAGAGACGGTTCGTGCCAGCCCTTCTCCAGGCCCCGCTCCCCACAGGCCATGACCCCTTAGTCCCTCCACCCCTCTCTCCTAAAGTGCCAGTCACATGGTTGCACACTTAAGAGCGTGGTCCGGGCTCTGCATGTGAAGCTCTGCGTGTTCAGGCTGCTCACCTTTCCAGCTTCACCCCCCACGTTCCCCTCCTCACCTTCCTGCTCTGCTTCCCAGGTGTCAGCCACCCCGCTAGAGCTGGCCAGCCCTGAGGGGCAGGGGCCTCTTGCCATGGTTGTCCAGCCAGGAAGCTGGGCCCACAGCCCCTTCTGCCTTTTATGAAGGGACCCCCCCAACCCCCAGAGATCTCGGATCAGGCCCTGTAGGGTGCATGTCAGAGGGGCAGAGGGTCCATGCAGCTGTTCTCAGCTTCAGGAAGATCCCCCCAAATACCAATCCCTGTTGCCACAGGTTCCAGGTTGGGGTCCCCACCGTGGTGAAGCCCAAGGCAGGCTGGCACAACTCTGTGTACTCTCACTGTACCACTCTAGCCCTTAGCCTAGGGCATGGAGGGCGTGTGCCCCATTGCTGAGTGGGTCTGGGGTGGGCTCCTCCCGAGAAGCAGCATGTGTCTGGGGAACACCCCCACATGTCTGCCAGGGTCCCATGAGCCTCCTGTGAGTTCCAGGGAGATTTATTTTCAGCGGTATAATTCACTTGACACAAACACGTCACAATTAAAGCTGCTGGAAAGAGCTTCTTTTTCCTTTATATTCTTTTAGGGGGAAAATTGCTGTGGTTTCTAGAGCAGCCTTTCTTTTTAGAGCTCTGTGCTTACTGGGAACTGAAAACAAAGATCTATTTACACGATTGTCACAATCTCCTTAACCAGCTGCTCTCACATGTGTAGCGGTTTCTACTGGGGCGTCTGCAGGGGCCGGGCAGTGGGAGCAGGCGTCCCAGGCGCCCCCGCCCTGCCCCTGCCCTCCTGTTACTCTGAGGCTAGGTTTTCACGTCTCCCTCCCCTGAGCCCTGGTCCATGAGCCTCATAGCCACTCAGGAGCCCCTCTCATCTCACCGCCCCCCACCCCAGGGAGCTCAGCACCTGGGAGGGGACCAGAGGGGAGTGGGGTTTACTCCATGTGTTTCCTGGGGTTACCTGTTGGCTCTGGGCCCGCTTGGGCCTGGGACGGTGGCTGGTCTGCGTCTCCCCAGTCACGTGTTCTCCTTTGTCTCACCTCTGCCTCACCTACACCCGTGCCCGTCCCCCGCACCAGGGTCTCAATGGAGCTCTGACCCAGAGCTTGCCAGGGGCCCCCAGATCCCTCCCAGCTTCTGGTACGTGGGTCCCTGGCTGGGGCCACTCCCACCCCAGACCCAAGGCCCCGAGTCAGGGTGGGGATCTGCCAGAGCCACCGCCTCTGGCCCTCCCTGCCCCCAGCCCACTCTCACCTTCTCACCCACTAGCGACCAGCCTGCCTGCAGGACACTGACTCCCCTCTCTCTCTCTCTGTCTCTCCTCTGCAGTGTGACAGCGAGAGCGACGGGGATGACAAGGTAAGCTGCAGCCCCCACACACACTTCACCTGCCCCTCCTGCTGACCTGGCTTCCTGGCAGGCTGGGCCCCGGAGACCAGGCAGAAAGGTTGTGGTTCTCCTGTGGGGCATGCAAGGGCTGGGGGTGGCCTCCCGGGTGTCGAGGTGCCAACCTGGCCTGGCTGAGGCCAAGGACATCATGCTGGGGTGCTGCCCAGGCTCCCTGGGACTGCAGGACCATACCGTACCCCAGTTCCTGGCCTGTCTGCAGCTGTCAGTCCAGGGTTCCCTGGGATGGGGGCACCGTGGGCAAAGCAGGGGCCACGCTCTGTTGGGCCAAGTGCAGCCCCCAGTGTTTCCAGGCTGGGGGTGTAAACATCACCCCCAAACAGACACTTCTGTTAATAGCAGCAGCGCCTGGTCCCTCGCAGTCCCCCCCAGTCCCTGATTTTCAGGAACAGTGAAGTTTCCACTGTCTCGGGGTTTTATGCAGTGGGGAGTTAGCATAGGGACAGCGAGGGGCCCTCTCACAGTGCCAGCGTCCTTCTGCACTCCTTTCCACAGCGCCTCCCCTTGGCCCATGGGATTCGGGAGTTCTTGGTCCTGGTCATCTGCTGGGCCCTGTGTGTCCTGGGGGGCAGAGGAAGAGCTCTTATCTCAGCAACTGTTTGCAGAACACCTACTGTGTGCTGAGCTCTGTGGGCAGGGATACAGTTGGGGGCACCACTTGGCACTGGCTCTCAACTTGGAAAAGCAGCAGCGAGCATGAGACTCAATGGGTGCACATACCTGGCACTCACTCAAAGCACCATGGGGCAGGCCCTGCCACTACCCGATGCAGATGTGGCGACTAAGGCACAGAGAGGGTAAGGAACCTGCCCAAGGCCACACAGCTGGAACCCAGGGAGTCTGGCTGCACCATCTTTGGTGAACAAGTGAACAGCCCACCTGAAGAATCTTAGGTGGTGAGACTGGCAAGAGGTGGCCACACCGACGCGATGGAGCCCCTGGCCCTCGGGGTGGGGCCCGGGGGCCGGCACTGAGCACCATGGGGGACGTGTGTCCAGGCAATGAGGGCAGTGCGCATAAGGGCACTTGGTGAGAGGTGGACGGGAGGGCTGCTGAGCACTGTTTGCGCAAGGTTTTGTGAACTGGAGCGTGGTTCCGTCAGGAGGTCTGTGTGCTGTGTGGCCATCAGTTGCCACCTCCCTAGTGTGGCCTGACCTGCCTGGACTGGAGCTGTGGATGGACAGACGGCCAGCCTCTTTCCTGCAGGCTTCACGCTTTAGCATAGCTCAGCCTGTAAGCAGGTGAGCAAGCGTGGAAAGGATTCAGAGGCTGCCTGGCAAGGTGAGCAGGGGCAGGGCAGGCCTGTAGCGCACACCTGGGTCCAGATGACAAGCCTCATGGCAGGCGTACTGGTCTGGGCCAGGCGAGTGGGGCAGGGGCGGAGAGGTGGAGGTAGCAATGGGAGTCACATGGTGGATAGAGGAGGGGCGGGTGTGGGCACAGGGGCGGTCAGGGATGTGCTGTCCAAAGTGAGTTGGCCCAGATGCCCTGTGGGGTCACTGTGGTCTAGACCATCCTAGGAAGGTGGCGAGAGGGCAGGGCAGCTGGGAAGTGTCTCTGGTCCTGGGTGCCCTCCCCTCAGCTGTCCTGTGAGCTGACAGGGCATGGTGGGCACCGGCGAGGTGAACCCCGGGCCAGGTGCCACGTTGCCACAGGCGCTATCACTCCTGATGCCTTTAATGAATTAGATTATAGCACCTGGGAGAGGGCCGTGTTGGCCTGTTGCCCTCAGCACCTCCTTTCATTTAAAACCAACTTGCAGGAAAAGTGCTCTGAAGCCAAGGGCCCTCTGAGGGAGGGTGTGGGAAGGGGGTTTCGGAGACCCTGAGGCTCCTGACTGCGCCTTCCAGAGCCGCCTGGTCAGCGCTGGCCCTGGCAGGGTTCTCCCTCCACCCTTTGGTCCACCGTCCTGCAGGAGGCAGGACCCTGGGAGTGGAGACCAGGGGCTGGAAGGGCAGAGCCAGGGCCCAGCCGCACACGGCCGCCGTGAGCACACACACCGAGAACTGCACAGAGCCATCGGCTCCAAGCATCAAGGCTGGTGGGCCGTGACCGAGGGCGTTCTGGGGGCCGTGGCTTTGGCTTCCTCTACACTCACACCCACCCTCGAGCTGGCCCCGAAGCTCACTCTGGCCAAGTCTGGGGGTGGTCTGGAACCTGTGGTTCTTTCTGGCGATTCACTGTGCAGCCTGAGGGAAGAACTCCACTCTGGGGGGTCTCTGAGAAGTCCAGGGTACGAGTCCCAGAGCCCTCTGTTGGCAGGAACTGGCTGGCTTCTGTGTTGGGCCTCAGGGGGTCCTGAGGAGGAAGAGCTGAGTCCAGCCTTCCTCAGGCTGACTGGGCCGGCAGTGGCGGGCCCTGAATGGGCTGCATGGGTGATGCGGGGACACACCCAGTCCCGTGTGCGACAGCCCCTGGCTCTGTTGCAGGGCTGGCCAAGGTCAGAGGAGGGAGAGGGAAGCTGCCCACTCTCCACACCCCCATGCCCCCACCTGCTCCGTGACTGATGGGGGCTACAGTGAGCGAGTTAGCACAGAGTGAGTAAGCCTGTCTGCTGCTGTTTGTAAGGAGACGCGTCCTCAGAAGTGGACAGAGCCAAGTCATGCTTTAGAAAGCCCCTTGGCTGGTAAGCCAGGGAAAGGTACAGGTTTCCTCCCAGGTCACCCAAATTTGCCTTTTCCATGAGCATGTGGGTCTCCTGTGACACTCAGGTGTGTCCCTGGGCAGCTTGAGTTGGAGGCCAGAGGCCAGGGCTGAGATTCCGTGCAGCTGACAGCGGTGCCACTCAGCCTAGGCTGGAGGGGTCGTGGACGGAGCCCCATGAGCTGCCTGATGGAGGGGAGGTCGTGGGGCTTTGCAGAGTGGTCACCTAGGACAAGGGCTCACTTTAGGGCCCAGGATATTCACCAGCCAGCATGGCTGAACCTTGGTATTTCTGCCCCTGGGACGGGGATGTGCATGGTCAGAACTGACTGGGCCCTGGATCAGTTAGGAAATTCATTTACTTCTGTAATGGAAATTGCACTTAACAGGGGCTTAGTAGTTTCTTTTTCTTACCTAAAGGCCTGGATGTCGGCCTTCTAGGTTGGCATGGCCCGTCTGTGGTCATCAGGTTCCTCTTTCTACTTGGCATTCTTGGCAAATGGCTTCTTCCTCATGAAAGTGTTAGTCGATCAGTCATGTCCAACTCTTTGCCACCCCATGGACTGTAGTCCACTGGACTCCTCAGTCCATGGAATTCTCCAGGCAACAGCACTGGAGTTGGTTGCCATTCCACTTTCCAGAGGATCTTCCCAACCCAGGGATCATCGAACCCAGGTCTCCTGCATTTGCAGGCAGATTCTTTACCATCTGAGCCACTAGGGAAGCCCTTCCTCATAGTCATCACTTAATCCCCGGGGGCAGTTCTAACACCAGCCATTTCATCTGCATTCCCTCTTCTCACACCATTGATCTTACAGAGTGACTGATCATCTCCATGGTGAGGCAGGGATGATGTTGGTGCAAAGTGTCCAGTGGAGCCGAAGCAGAAGGAGGGAGGGGATGAGCTCAGGGGTCACGATATAAAAAGTAATCATGGCAAGAAGTTCAGCGTTTGTTCCAAGCCCTATGGGGAACCACCATCCTGAGAGGTCCCTGCCACACAGCCTTACCCTGGCAGTGCTCCCTGGGAACACTAATTATGCACCAAGGGTATCAAGTGTGGTTCAGACTTCTTGGTTTCCTCTGTGGCAGGGACACCCGGTTACTCAAGGCTGTTTGGTTCTGAGTCGAGGTGGTGGGTATGGAGAGTTTGGATAACCAGAGAGATCTGAGTGCCTTCTGTCATTTGCCTGAGCTGGGTTTCTGGACGATGAGTGACTTCCTCTGGAACCATCAAAAAGCAGGTGCAGGTCAGAGGGCCCTGGCAGACACTCATCCGGGACCTCAACCAAAATGACCATCCGCCTCCCCACCTCAGTTTGGCTGGCCTGTGGCAGGGCCCGCTCCTTAAGAGCAGAGAGAAGTCCTCTGCCCCTGGCAGTGCTCCGACTGCTTTCCTCCAGGAGCAGAGCCAGTAGGAGCTGGACGGGAGGAAGGCCACGTGTCTCCATAGCATGTCCAAGATGGCCAAAGTCCTGCCTTTAGGAGCCTGCAAGAGCATGAGCAGGACGGAGGACAGCGTCCACTTAGAGCAGTGCCCTGGCCTCCCCTGGAGCCTGGCAGCCAATGGGCCAGGGGCAGCTCCCTGCGCACCCACAGCGGTGCCTCCCAGGACAAGTTGGAACAAGCTTGACCTGTCACCTTCCTTGGTGCAGAGCAGATTTGAAGTAGCTGGTTGGAAGCCACCTGGGCTGCTCTCAGAGGAGGGGTCAGTGAAGGAGGAGCAAGCTGGGCGTGCAGGTGGGGCAGGAGAGTGAGAGGCTGTAGCCGATGGGGTCTGTCCACGCTGACTCACCCACGTGCTAGGTGCTGGTGACGCCATGGTAGGCAGGGAGGGCGGGACAGTAGGAAGGTCCAGGGCCCATCTCTCCTGGCCAGTTTGCTCCAGTATCTGAGGCCAGATGTACCTGAGCCTCCCACCTTGCCCCCCACCCCGAGCTCCTGCCAGCCCACCTGCCCCTCCTCATCAGCCTTGGGCTCTGCCTCTGGCTCCAGGTGCAAACACAATAAGGACATTGTACCTCCCAGATACAGACAATCAGAGACCAGCCCAGCCCCTGAGGCTGACACCCAGACAGACAGATGGAAAATCTCTCCACCGCCTTTCCTTCTGAGGGACCAGGCCCTGCCCTGGGGGCAGCCCATGCCCCAGGCTTCAGGCCCCCCTTACTGCCCCAAAACATGTGGCTCCCCACCCCACCCTGCCACACATAATCCCCCACACGCTTTGCCACGCTGCCCCCGAGTCCTGCTCTGGGCACCCGACTGCTGGCGGGGAAGGCGGCCGTACTGCCAGGAGGCTTTGGAGCCTGGCGGCCAGATGGCTGTGGTTGGAGTCTAACTGCTTTTTTATTGGAAAAACATGGGGTGAAAAATTGTGTGGGGCTCATTAGGCAACCCGCTGGCCTGGCCAGCTGCCGTCTGCCTGAGCGGCTCAGCGAGGTGGCTGGGCAGCCAGCACCTAGCTCTCTGGAGGGCTGTCTGTCTGTCTGGCCTGTCTGCCAGGCTCAGTGCCCCCATCCCCGACTCCACCAGGACATGCTCCCCGTGCTGGGCTGCAGGAACAGGACCTGGGAGGGGGCAGTCAGGCAGCTGGCTGGAGGGCCTGGGGCCCTCTTGAGGGCCAGACTCCCACAGCCAGCCCTCCACCCCCTGAGCCTCGGCTCTTTGCTAAATGTTGTCAACTAGGGGTCATGGTGGTTCCTGCAGCCTGGGGTGGAGGCAGGGATTCCAGGGGTTGGTGCTGGCTGCTGAGGTGGTCTGGCCAGCTTCTCGGCCCCAGCCCCACTCTCACCCCCACTTCAACTTCCACCCCAGCACATCCTCTTCCAAAGCCCCTGGTCAGCCTTGCTGCTTCTAAGCCCTCAGTCCGCAGTGAGCACAGACCCCAGTCCAGGCTCAGCCTTCTCCGAACCCCCATGTTTTCATCTCTGAAATGAGGCTTAGCAGGTCTACCCCTTAGGTCCCCTGTGACGACAGGGAAAGGGCACACAGACATGACACACAGCAGCTCAGACAGCACCTGGCTTGCGTCCCTGCTGCCATCACGGGGCACCGCCCCTCTGGCCCCGCCACCACCACCATGGCCATCCCCGGCTGACACCCTCTGAGAAACGCTCAACACCCAGTTCCCGCGGGATGCCCTGCTTGCCCTCGGATCGCCCCTGCTCACAGAGGTTTTCCTCCGTGTGCCCAGCCCAGCCCCAGTCTTGAGAACATCTGCCGGAGTCCGTAGGAGGCTCACCCACCCTCCTCTCTCCTAGCCGCTGCCCGCCTCCCAGGCCAGATGCTGTGGGGACAGAAGCGCCCGGAGCTAGTGCTCCTCGGGTGCCCCCACCTCAGCTGGAGCAGGGCGACGTCACAGGGGTGTCCTCACGATGTTTGGGAGGGGCTGTGCACTGGGACCTAGGGCTGCTCTGCCCAGAGAGTCTTCCCACGGGTCTGCCCAAGGAAGAGCCTTTGGCAGTTTGCTCTCCAGCCTTGGGCTGGAACTGGGGGCAGTGCATAGATCCCAGCAAGGACTGTGATCTGGTGACTAAAACATAGCCCATACCTCCTGGGCCCTGCCCATATCGGTTAATTCTGCCCCAGCTAACCCTCTGAAGTGACGTCTGTCCTGCAGCCCAACCTACAGCGAGGAGCCTGAGGGACCGAGTGAGGATCTGCCAGGACTGGAGTCCCCAGGGAGAGTCAGGCACTGTCAGGCTACTGCAAGATCCTAGCAGGCAATGGCGAGGCCTGGGCTAGAGGTGCAGGGGTGGGAGTGGTCCTTGTGTCCTACAGCTGCCACAGCAAACCACCAATGACCTAAAGCAGCTCAAGTTTATAGTTCAGGAGGTCAGAAGTTCAAAATGGGTCTCCTTAGGCTAAAATCCAGAGACTTGGGGCCCTTCAGATTGACACATCTGCCCTGCTAGCCTCAGAGGAGGCCTCACTGGGCTGGGGGCACCCAGGGCCTGGTGCACATGTGCAAGGTGGGTGGTCTACCTTGGGGCAGGTGGGGAGACTGGTGGGAACCATGGGATTCATCAGGACACAGGGAAGACCAAGCACACAAAACAAGTGGATGCTTTCAGACACAGTCACAGTTTGAGAACAAATAGGGTGGATGGGGCAGGGGTTAGAGGTAGACTGAGACAGCTCGTCCCATCCCCCTAAACTTGAGGCCTCTCCCTTCACACCCTGACCCTGCCACAGCAGAGAGTTGGGTTAGCATCCACAAGAGGGCTCCGCCCTGTGAGTCCCATTCCCTACCCCCATCCCACCTCCACCCCTCAGTAGGACCAGAGGCATCGCCCTACTCAATGCCTCCCACCCTACTAAGGGACCTGCAGACCAGACCCTAGTCCCCAGTCCCAAAAGAAAGGGCTTTGCAGTTATTCTGGCTGAAAAGAGCCAAGCCTGCCTCCTGCCTCCACCACTTCTCCTGATACCCAGAGCTCATGGCTCCTGCTTCAGACACTGGCTGAGAACGCACTGCCCTCAGGGATGGGCTGGGCAGGGTGCCCACCGCATGCTCACTGGACTCAAGCACCGCACACTGGGTGGCTCAATCCACAGCAAGTTACACTCTCAGGGTTCCTGTTACGGAGACCCGGGGCCTAGAATCAAGGTGTGGGCAGGGCTGTACTCCCTCCAGAGGAGCCTTCCTGCCTCTGGTGGCCTCAGGCTTCCCAAGCTGGTGGAATGGCTCCCATCTCCACGTCTGCGGTCATGCAGGCCCTCACACCCCCATGACTGTGTCTCCTCTGTGCAGAAGAAGGCAGACATAGGACTTGGGCGCCCAGTCTAGGATGCTTACCTGGAGATCCTGGATCCCACCTGCCAAGACCCTCATTCCAAATATGGCCCCATTCTGAGGTCCTGGGTGTGCATGTCTCTGGGGGCCACACTCAGCCCAAGGCAGGCTGCCCTGTCCTCCTGCCCGCAGCCACCTCGTGGACAGCATGAACTGCAGAGGACTGTTGTGGCCACAGTGCCAAGGATGGCAGAGGGGCCACTGCCTTAAAAGCTCCGCTGTGCATCCCCTCAACTGTAGTCCCAAGCCCATCCTCCAAGGCTTTCCGAAGGGTCTTCTTGATTGCGTGAAATCTCACATCTCTGGCACAATCTGCATTTACCCCCTTGTAGCTATTCTGCACTGGATTTCCTTTTTCTGGTCAGTGAGGAGGGCAGGCCAGCACTGAGTGGGATCTTAGTGACCTTCTGTTGTTCAGTAACTATGTTGTGTCCGACTCTTCGGACGCCATGGACTGCAGCCCATCAGACTTCCCTGTCCTCCACCATCTCCTGGAATTTGCTCAAGTTCATGTCCATTGTGTCAGTGATGCTCTCTAACCATCTCATCCTCTGCCGTCCCCTTCTCCTTTTGCCTTCAGTCTTTCCCAGCATCAGGGAAGTATTGAAGCTTCAGCATCAGTCCTTCCAATGAATATTCAGGGTTGATTTCCTTTAGGATTGACTGGCTTGATCTCCTTTATGTCCAAGGGACTCTCAAGAGTCTTTTCCAGCATCACAGTTCAAAAGCATCAATTCTTCGGCACTCAGCCTTCTTTATGGTCCAACTCTCCCATCCATACATTACTGGCAAAAACCATAGCTTTGACTATACACACCTTTGTCGGCAAAGTGAGGTCTCTGCTTGTTCATACATTTTATAGGTCTGTCATAGCTTTCCTTCCATGGAGCAAGCTTCTTTTAACTTCATGGCTAGAGTCATGGTCTGCAGTGATTTTGGGGCCCAAGAAAATAAAGTCTGTCACTGCTTTCACTTTTCCCCCTTTTGTTTGCCATGACGTGATGGAACTGGATACCATGATCTTAGTTTTTTGAATGTTGAGTTTCAAGCCAGCTTTTTCACTCTCCTCTTTTAGCTTCATCAAGAGGCTGTTTAGTTCCTCTTCATTTTCTGCCATTAGAGTGGAATCATCTGCATATCTGTTGTTATTTTCTCCCAGCAATCTTGACTCCAGCTTGTGATTCATCCAACTCACATTTCCCTTGATGTACTCTGTATGGAAGTTAAATAAGCAAGGTGACTATATACAACCTTGACGTATTCCTTTTTCAGTTTTGAGCAAGTCAGTTGTTCAGGTCTGGCTCTAACTGTTAAGTCTTCACCCGCATACAGATTTCTCAGGAGGCAGGTCAGGTGGTCTGGTATTCCCATCTCCCAAGAATTTTCCACAGTTTGTTGTGATTCACACAGTCAAAGGCTTTAGCATAGTCAGTGAAGCAGAAGTAGATGTTTTTCTGGAACTTCTTTGCTTTTTCAATGATCCAGAAAATGCTGGCAATTTGATCTCTGGTTCCTCTTAGTGAGCATTTGTAGATCTTTCTGGCCTTTGCCTCTTTCCCAACACTGGGTGACCAACAGGCCCAGCTAGCATGGACCCTCAGCACTCTGCCCCGCCCTCCATGCCCTCCCCTCAGCTGAGCCTGCCAGCCTGGCTGAGAGGATCCAGGTTCCAGTCCACACCCATGAACTCCCTCTATGTGAGGCCACACAGCTCCTTGGCAAGAACTAACCAAGGCAGAGAAGCTGGGCCCAGGAAGCCTATCCCCCCTCCCCCCAATCCCCAAGCCACACTGGCCTCCTCACATACGCAGTGCCCCGTCTTGGCAGGTGTTCCTGTCACATGGCCCATGGGCCTTCATCTGTAGCCCCTGCATCCACCTGCCCCACTGAGAGAGAGCCACGAGGGAGCGGGCAGGCTGTCACCATCTTAGCCTAGCAGAGGGGAGCCCAGCGACTAAGTGGCAGTGGGGTGGGTACTCCTAGTGCCTCCTGGTCGTGAGTGGAGCACCCTGCATGGACCCCGTGATAAAGCCTCCGCGTGCTCTGCACAAGGACACCAGACACAGAATGTTGGTTGCTGACCTCCGAACCCTGGGTAACCGTGCTGCTGACCACAGGCCGCAAGTGGATTACATCTCTCTGGCCTGAAGGTCTGAGAGACGTCCCTGTGCTCTCCACTGGCTGCCTTCATTCTTCCTGCTAATCTAGTCCCACTCTATTTCTTTCTAGATTTCTAACCCCATTAGGTCTTCTCAGATCACACCACTCTCCTTTCTAAAGGGACTTAAAGATGGTCCTGCCTAAAGTCTGGCTTTCCTCCCAAACCAGAGGATGGGGCCAGGATTGCAGCCTTCCCAAGAACTCAGTGCTCACGTTGGACTTAAGAATGACGTTCAACATGAAGCTGTATCATTACAGGAAGATGGGGTCTCCGCCAAGGTTTGAGGCAGCGGTAAGAGAGGCCCCAAGACAGGAGCCAAGGGGGGACATTGAGACCTTGGTCAGACTCTGGAGCTTGTTCTACCAGGTTGATGAGGCTGGGCTAGGGCTGGCGAGTCTCCTAGCTACTCCCACTGGTTCCTGGCACCGGCCCAGCTCTCAGTTCCCACCCGCTCTCCCCACCTCCACCCTGGTTCCTAGAACCTGTTACAGCCAGGGGTGGGGTCTCCAGGTAGCTGGAGAGGCTGGGTGCAGTCTGGCTGCTCATCTGTAGGACACATGGCAACGGAACGCCTTGGGGCCCAGAGGATTCAGCTGCTCAGTTGGGGATGGCGCCTGACCTGGTGCACCAGGGTCACCACCTCGGAGCTCTAAGCTCCATCACCAGCTACTGGCTGATGTCTCCCATGGAACAGTCCCTGTCCCCATGCCTGGAGGGACCCTACCCCTTTTCATCCCCACACCTGCTTGTCACAGCAGCTCCTAGCCCAGCTCCTTGCACCCTGCCCAGCCCTGTGATGGCTCCTACAGCAGGGCCTTCTTAATGACCTCATCATGTCTGTCTTCCTCAGACTCCACACACACCTCTTCCTGTCACTCAGCACAAATGCCGGAGCTCTGTCATGGCCTCAAGGCCCTGCACCCCCAGGCCACCTCTATGGAAGGCCCTGCCGGGTTGTTCCTGCCTCAGGGACTTTTGCACTGGCTGTGGCCACCCCAGAGGACTCTTCCACAGACCTCCCCTCAGCTTGGCCGTTGTCCTCTTTCAGGTGTCAGCTCAAATGCCCCTCATGGGAAGTCCCCCCAGGTGCCATTCAGAGCATGTCACCCTTCACTGCCTGCCCACCCCGCCTGACTCATTGCCTGTTTCCCGGCATATTGCCCATCGCTCCCACTAGGCTGAGGCTGACTCAGGCCTGCTGATGGCGCATCTGGGCAGCTCTGGAGGCCCAAGGGCTTGTTCTTCTGCATACCATCCCCTCATCGGGGTCCTCGATAGGAGGATAGCTGCTGTGACAGATTATCACAAACTTGGTGGCTGAATACTACACTGTTATCTCTCAGTCTGTGGGAGTTAAGTGGACTGGGCTGGTCCCTCTGCAGCTCCAGGAGAATCCATCTGTGGTGTTTCGGAGCTTAGAGAGGGGCCCACACTCCTGGCCCCTTTCATCTTCACAGCCAGCAGGCCAGCGTCTTCCTACCTCCCCCTCCCACTAGTAAGGACCCTGTGATTAATTTTGGACCGTAATGAGGACTGTGTGCTGAAGAATTGATGCTTTTGAACTGTGGAGCTGGAGAAGACTCTTGAGAGTCCCTTGGACTGCAAGGAGATCCAACCAGTCCATCCTAAAGGAGATCAACCCTGAAAATTCATTGGAAAGACTGATGCTGCAGCTGAAACTCCAATTCTTTGGCCACCTGATGTGAAGAGCTGACCCATTGGAAAAGACCCTGATGGTGGGAAAGATTGAGGGCAGGAGAAGGGGGCGACAGAGAATGAGATGGTTGCATGTCCACTGACTCAATGGACATGAGTGAGCAAACTCCGAGAGATACTGAAGGACAGGGAAGCCTGGCCGTGGGGTCACAAAGAGTCAGACACGACTTAGTGACTGAACAAAAACAATATGGGGTCATCTCCCCATCTCACAGTTAATGGATGACCAGCCTTAATTCCACTTTGCTGTGTAAGATTTACAGGCTTAAGGCCCTTTTGCCGCTGACCCCAGAGAGGTACATAGGGACATGCCACTGCATAAATATCTTCCCCTTTGCTACCAGAGGCCTTGGAGCTGGGCTGAGTACTAGAGCCCAGCTGGGCCATGGTGCGGTGGGCATTGGAGCACACAGGCCCGCAGACCTCCCAGCCCCCAGCCTGAGAGTCTGGATTTTCCCACCAGAATCCCAAGTCCTAGGTCCAGCCTCTGTTGCCTTCCTGGAGGCAGAGCATGTTTTGGCTAAGCTCACAGACCCCACGGTCAGACTGCCAGGGTTCAGATCCCAGTTTTGCCACATACCAGCTCTATGGCCTCCAGCAAGTCCCCTCAATTCTCTGTTTCCTCATCAACAAAATGGGGATGACTATAGTCTGTCCTCAAAGATAAGCATGAGGGCCCAGTGATTTCATGGTTGGAAGCCATTCAGCACAGTGCTGCTTGACACACAGCAAGGGCCACATACATGCTATTTTTATGGCAAGAAACTGAGTTTGGAGGTATGGTGTTTTAGGGGCAGGGTAAGGGGTAAATTGGTACATGTAAATCGTAAGTAATTCTACAGAGCAAAAGGACTTAAAAGCCCCACCTAGAGGCTGGCACCCGGAGAAGGCAATGGCACCCCACTCCAGTACTCTTGCCTGGAAAATCCCATGGGATGGAGGAGCCTGGTAGGCTCCAGTCCTTGGGGTCGCTAAGAGTCGGGCATGACTGAGTGACTTCACTTTCACTTTTCACTTTCATGCTTTGGAGAAGGAAATGGCAACCCACTCCAGTGCTCTTGCCTGGAGAATCCCAGGGATGGAGGAGCCTAGTGGGATGTTGTCTGTGGGGTCGCACAGAGTCAGACACGACTGAAGCGACTTAGCAGCAGTAGCAGCAGCAGACAGCAGAGGCTGGCACCATTAGCCATTTGTTCTGTAAGGTTGGAGATTTCTTACAGGCTGTGCAAGTGCATGTGTTTGCCAGTGTTTTGCCACCTTTTGAAAAGGGGGGCGCTGGCCCAGCCTGCACAGCTTCTGGAACTGGTTCCCATGGTCCCAACTGAATGGCTACGCTCTTCCCTCCTGAAAGGACCCACCTCTGATCGTTCAGGGCCAGGTAGGTATATGCCGGCCCTGAACCTGGGCTGTAAGCTGTGGGTCCCTGGATGCCTCACCAGAACTGACACCTAGTACCCCCAGTCCCACAGCAGCTTAGAGGTGGGGCTCCCAAACTCTTTCCACAGCCATTCCATCCCATTACTCTCCATGGATTTCTTTTCTTTAACAGCAAGTTTCTTGATTGGGAGTTGTGCTGCTGGCGTCCGGGTGTTGCATCTGTGTGCTGTGGAGTGGAAGGTGCTGCCCCATAACACCTGGATCCATCTGGGGCATTGTTTGGTTGCTTAAGTCGTGTCTGATTCTTGTGACCTGATGGACTGTTGCCCACCAGGCTGCTTTGTCCATGGGATTTCCCAGGGAAGAATACTGGTGAAGATTGCTATTTCCTTCCCCAGGGGATCTTCCCGACCTAGGGATGGACCTGTGAATCTCCTGTGTCTCCTGCACTGGCAGGTGGATTCTTTACCACCGACCCACCAGGGAATGGCAACCCACTCCACTATTCTTGCCTGGACAATTCCATGGACAGAGGGGCCTGGTGGGCTACGTATAGTCCATGGGGTCGCAAACAGTTGGACAGGATTGAGTGACTAACACAGGTGTACTCGGCTTTCTAAAGGGGCAGTTGTTCCCCCTGGATCTCAATTCTTTTGGTCCACGGAGTGGCTAGGTGGCCCCGGAATAGTAGTCAGGGTTCCGTGCATTTTGCAATTACAATAACTACTGGGACCTCTTCTCTCACTTTGCATCCCCATTTCGCCGATGGTGAAACCGAGGGCAGAGCTTACGTCAGACAGATGTGGGGCCTCTGTTCTTCCTTCCTTCAAATCTCAGCTGCTCGACCTCGCGACTCGAGTTTTCTCCTCTGTAAACCGGGCGTAGGAACCGTCCATATTCGTTGCCGTGAGCATCGGAGTTGTCAGCCCTTACATAGTACGGTATAGCTGGCACCGCGCCCTCACCTGGTGGAGGAGATGGCACGGCGATTGCTTGAACCCAAACCTGCTGCCCGGCGCGGGCAGATCCACGCCTCGGGGCTGGATTAGTCGGGCCTGCCCGCGCCCCGCCCCCGCCCCGCCCCGCCGCGCTCCCTGGCCGCCGCTTGCGCGCCCGCCCGCAGTAAGCCCGCCGCCGCCGCCGCCGTCTCCCGTGCCGTGCCCGACGGCGCCCGGGACTCCAGTGCGCACTGCGAGCACCCGGAGCGCGCCAAGTCGGCGTGGGGGTCATGCGTGGCCCGTGCGCCCCCGGCCTGGGTTCCGGCTAGGCAGGGCGTGACGGGAGAGGGGCCACCTCGACGGTCCAAGGCTGGCAGGGGCCCGCGCTCGGCCGCCGGCGTCCATGCCGCCCAGCTTCGTCTCTGGCTCTGGTCCGAGGACTAGCGGCGATCGTCAGCAGAGCGCGCGGGACTCAGGGCGCGCGCGCGGTGAGTGAGAGCTGGTGACTCCGAGGAGGCACTCGGGACTTTGGAGGCCGGGATTGAGAGAGCCGCCGCCCCCTCTAGAGGACCGAGAGAGGCCCCCGGCGCTCAGCTCATTGCGACTCACGGGAGCCGGGCGCGCGGAGAGCCCCAAGTACCTCCGCCTGCGCCCCTGGGGCGCACGTGGTGGTAGACCCGTAGAGGGTCCCGGGCCTCGGCCAGGGCGCAGGGGGGCTCGGGGCGTAGGCTGGGCAGGGCGTTGGGCCGGTGGGGGGGCGCGCGCCTTTGTCTGCGCCCGGGCGCGGGCTCGGCCACCCGGGTTCCCGGCGCCCGTCGCGCTCACCTGCCAGGAGTTGGAGCTCTTTGTCTGGGGCGGGGCGCGACTGGAGGAGGTTGTGCCGCGCGTGTCTGGGCCGAGGCTGCCCGACAGGTCGGATCCTCGCAGACAAAGCGCGCCTTGACCTCCGCCCGCAGCTGGGATTGCCTACCTCTGGGGAGTGAGTCCTGGCCCTGACGCTCTTGGTACCGAGCTTGCCCCCTCCCCTTACAGGACGTCTAACCTGTACTCTGGCCGAAGTGACCCTTTCCTTCCACCCTTACACGGGCTCAGTGCCAGGGCGGGAGGATACCCGCGCTGCCTGGGTCATGTCCCTGTAGCTAATCCTCGGGAAGTTATTAGCACGGGTGTAGTGGTTGCGCTGGGACTGCTAGCCCGCCTTGGGTCAGCTCGCCGGCTCCAGACCCCTTGTCCTGGAAGGAAAGTCACCGAAGGACCTCGACCTGGGACATGTCCCAGCAATGGCTGGCTTTGTACCTGTGCTGGCAAGGGAGCTGTAGCCTGGGCCGCGGCCCCAGATATTCTGGGGCCTGAGGATTCCTGTGTTTGTTGAGAGCCTTCTCCAGTGGGCGTGGTTGTGCCTAGCCAGGTGTCCAGGCCCTTGCCCATGACCCCTGTGGGGACTTGGATCCCTCAACTTCCCTGACCAAACTTTAACTTGAGCAGTGTGGTGTGGGGAGCAGATAGGGAGGGGAGAATGGCCAGCCCACTGCCTCCTGCCTTTGCCTGGGCAGCATCCCAGGGGTCTCCAGGGCTAGGGAAGACCCTCCCCCATTGCTGCTTGCCCCCTCCTCCACTCCCCCCTCTGCTCCCTTGACTTTCCCAGGGTCTGGGGCGCCACCTCCTGGCTCTGGAAGCTGGTGCTCCAGCCTGGGGCCTTGAAGTGAACCGGAACTGGCCTGGCTGGGCCTCCTTCTGGGCTGGGCAAGGGCGCCTGCAGCCTTAACTGAATGTGCTGCTCACCCCTTCACCCCTAGTCTGGGACCTAGGAAACTCGTGCCCCACGGAAACAAACTCGTTTTCTCAGAGTGATGCCTTTGCTGTTTCCTTCCCATACTATCAGCCTTGGTGGGATGGAGATGCCCTGCTATATTGGAGGAGGGGGTTCCAGGGAGGGCTGGCACAGAGGGTGTAGCTGAGGCACCACCTGCCAGGAGGTAGCCCCCCCTTCCCCATCCTGGTGGCCACACCCCTGGAAGGTAATGGTAGCTTTGAGACTCAGCCCTTTAGCTCATTTGTTTCACCTGCTGAGGGCATGTGATCAGGCACCCCAGGAGGTGCTGGGGACCCCCGTGGGCTGCTTGCACGGGGCCAGGCTCAGGGGGGCTGTCAGGGCCGCAGGTAACAAAGACCTTCAGGAGGGTGTCCTCGGCAGAGCCCAGCGGCAGCCCCTGCTCCTGTTCCTCTCATCTGGGGGGCGCCAACTGCCCACTCATGCCCTCCTCCTGCTGGTGCAGGGCAGCAAGCAGAGAGGATTTAAACGTGCACCAGCAAGGGAGGCACCCTCAGACTGAGGGGGTCTGGGAAGGCCCGGGGGACTCGACCGAAGTCCCTGGGTCAGGGCTCAGGCAGGCCAGCTGGTCACAGACCTTGGGGGCCGGGGGAGAAATGCATACTGTAGTTTGAGGCCGTAGAAAGGCGCTGGACTGTTTTAAGTTCCGGGGTGACTTGTTCTGCTTTGGTTTTGAAAGATACTCTAGGCTGCTCTGTGGAGAACTAATTTGTGAGACTGTTAATGAGACCAGCTATTAATAATTACAGCAGCTGTATGGCTTCAAGTGCGGGTGACACCAGGACCCCCTCCTGGGGTCATGGTGAGGGTCCAGTCCTCTGAGGCTGAGGCCCTGGGAGTCCAGAAGGGTACGTAGCTCGTGGGCCTTCATAGGAGGGTACAGGGCTCCAGGGGCACCTGACCTCACGCCTGGACACGTGCTCATATCTCCCAGCAGAGCTGGGGCCACGCCTGGTGCCGAGCGAATGGGCATGAGGTGTCTGCATCCAGGCCCTGCTGACCCTGCCATCCTGCCCCTCAGACCCCCTGCTCAGGTGGACTGCTCACCCCGTGGGGTCTCCTCGAGTGAGGCGCCGATCCAGGTGTTCTGACAGCTGCTGCCTACCACGCGGGGTGTCTTGGGAACCCATGGGAAGAAGTCACAGCCACAGCCTCCCTGCTGCCTCCGGGCTCCGGTTGGGGAGGAGCACCCTCGCAACCACCCTCCACGCCGGGGCCTCCCAGGGCGGTGGGGGGGCAGGTTGGCGGCCTCCCGTCTGGTCCAGTGCCAGTCCAGCTTGAGGCTCAGTGAGCCTGTTTTGGGGCTGTTTGCCACTTGTTTTCTTTGGGATGTGGGGTTTCTGGGCAGGGTTAGGAAGGTGACCCCACCCTAGCACGAAGTGTGAAGGGGCACAGCATTCACGTGAAGGTGTCACGGTTCACTCTGCACATTTCCATCGCAGGTCTGGTGTGACCCTGGTCCAGGGAGCCTCTCCGAGCAGCTCCCACCCTTTCCCTGCAGACCTGGGCTCCAGCCTGCGTGGGGCCTCACTGTGCCTGAACTCTTGTATCTGTTCGTTTACCAGTCATGTCTGTTCTTGGTTTCAATGCTTTGGACAGATGCCCGCAAGTGGGATTGCCGTATCACACGGTAGTGCTGTGGTTAGTTTTCTGAGGAGCCTCCATACCGCTTGCCACAGCGGCTGCACCATTTTCCATTCCCACCAGCAATGCACAAGGCTTCCAGTTTCTCCACACCCTCACCAAGCCCTGGCATTTTCTGTCTTTTCTGATGGTGGCCATTATGGGGCACAGGGGGGTCTCATGCGCCTCAGTACTCAGTCACCCCACCCCCAATAGCAACCCCTGGCTGCTTTCTCCCCATGGAAGTCCAGGACGGGGCATCCACAGACACTGGGAGGAGAGTAGCAGTGCCCCGGGCTGGAGGGATGCGAGGATTGGGGTGAAAGCGGAAGAGCATGTGGTTTCTTTTTGGGGTGCAGAAAGTCTTCTAAAACAGGTTATGGTGATGGTTGCTCACAGCTCTGTACTTTCAGTGGGTATGTTGTGTGGTGTGTGAATCATATCCCAGTAAAACTGTTTTAAAACACCACCAAGTAGAGAGACAAGATCTGCTAAGAACAGCCTTATGGGCCTCTGCCTGTGAACCAGCGTGAAGGCCACATCCTCACCCTGACTGTCCTCACCAAGGTGTTGTGCACACACGGGCCTCTCCCCAGGAAGGGAGAGGCTGAGCGGGGTCAGGGGGCCCACCAGAAACTGCCACATTCCTTCCTGAAGCAGGTTGGCCCCCACTCAGAGGGGCCCACTCCACCCTGACAGTGCATTATGGTGGCTGTGGTCCCCAGACCTGTGACTCAGGCTGTCTGAGGCCTGGCAGGTGGTGGCCTGCAACCTAGGGGCGGGGGGCATCCCCACTCTGTTCCCCCCACCCTGCTGCCTCCAGTGCCAGGCCCAGGGGTGCCTTCAGGTTCCTGATGCTGGCTCTGTAGGGAAGCACCCAGATTCCCCAATCCTGGCTCCCCACCCAGCAGGGCCACTGAGCCCCCACATCCCTGCTGAGGGCGGATCCTTGGGTCCCTGATCACAGGCCAAGTGACCTGTGTCCAGGTCCGCCGGACCAGGGTGTGGTCACGCTCCTACGTGGGGGCAGTGGGCACAGAAAGACGTGTTCTGCCAGGCTGGGTAGCCCTCACATGCACTGAGCCTGCCCAGACCTGTTCCCTGGGTGCCAGGGGCAGGAGGTAAGGGCCAGGTTCACCCCAGCCTTGTAGGTCCCTTTGACTCGACCCGCCTCTCTTTTTTCCAGGCATCTGTGGGCTCCGAGAAGCTCTTTGCCCCAGCAGCCGATAAAGGTAAGTGTGTCTCTGGACTCCATGCCTCTAGAAAGGCACAGGACACACTCCTGAAATGAACTGGAGGCCCCATGTTAGCTCTGTCTTGAATTTCAGGTGCAAAGCCTGAGGCTAGAGTTAGGTGTTCCCATTACTGAGGGATACAAACCACAGCCACAAGAAAACGGGGAGCTGGTAGGAGGACCGGTGTCTCAGCCAGAGCCATGTAGATCTGGATAGGTGGTTCCCAAAGTTGGGGGGGGGGTCCCGGTACCCCTTGGGGACCATTAGGAATGTACTTTCCCAGGCCCTTCCCAGGTTCATGGAGTACATGCTCTAGGGATGGACAGCAGCTCCTGGCTCGTGAAGCGTCCCTGCCACAGTGTGGACTGGCCCCCATGGCTGCCACCATACGTGTGGCTGTTTATATTAACATGAGACAGACTAGACTCACTCCTCAGCCACACCCGGGCCTTAGCCAGTGAACGCCAAGTGGGATGGCACAGGTGCCTGGCATCCCATCATCTCAGAAAGCTCTTCTGGCTGGCACTATCCCATCGAGGCCAGGATAGCCCTTTGTAGCCCAGCCTCTTGGTTGTGGCTGTGGCCCAGAGTGGGTGTCACTGGACCCAGCACAGAGAAGAAGTCTTTTTGCTTGGGAGGCTCCCTTAGGACATGACTACACAGAACAGGCCTTGGGGTACCCAGTGCACCTCAGATCCTGCTGGCCTGGTAGCTGGGCATGGCCTATACGTGCCTTTAGCTCAGGAAGCCCTTTCCTCAAGTCAGGCATTGCAGCAGAGCCGACGCCTGCTGAAGAGTCCAGGTAAGGAGGCCCACCAGAGGCTCCTTGGAGCCAGGCATGCTCAGCTGACATTTCAAACAATTAGTGTAGGGTGTTACCAGTTTGAACAAATGATCACAAACCATGTGGCTTTAAACAACAGGCTCATAGTTCCGGAGACTAGAAGTTTGGAGTCAGGTGTGTGCAGGGTTGTGCTCCCTCCAGAGGCTCCAGGGGAGGAGTCCCTGCTGCCTCTTCCAGCTCCTGATACTGCCTGCAAATGTGGGCATCCCCAGGCTTCTGGCTGCATCCTTGCCATCTCTGCCTCTGTCTTCATGTGGCCCCTTCCTCTTCTTGTCTCTTCTAAGGACACCGTCATTGGATATAGGCACCCTCAATCCCCGATTCCCAATTGATCTCACCTGGAGATTCTTAGCGTGATTATGGCTACCAAGACCCTTTTTCCAAAGAAGGTCACAGTTCCAGGTTCTGGAGGTTATGATTCAGCAGAATTCAGGGAACTGGGCAAGGCTTTGAGGTGTCCAGAGAGGTACAGAGTTGGAGGGGGGTGATCAGTGGCAGTGCTCATGGTTTTGTCAGTGGCAGGAGGCTCTAGAGATTCCAGGACTCTCCAGAAGGGCTGGAGCATTGGTGGCAGGCCTAGGGTCATGTCCAGGTCTGCATGGCCCGTGCCTGCCTCTTTCCGTTCTGATGGCTGCTCTCACTTTGCAAGAGCCTTGCGTGTGGAGAAGTGAGAGAGACAGGAGGGGAGAGAGGGCCAGCCTCCTCGGGCAGCTGTGAGCACGTGGGCTGACAGCTTCCTGTCCTCCTTGCAGGAGTGGTGGCAGTGGCCTCCTCCTCAGGTCTGTTCCTAAGCAAACCGGGCCAAGGCAGGGAGGTGTCGCCCTAGCAGAAGAGACATCTCTCTGCCAGCCTGGGTTATGGGTTACACTGTCCTGCAGCCACAGGGGAGGTTGTGGCCAGCGCGTCACTCTGCATGGCTGCCGCCTGCATGGGCCCCTGGGCCTGGAGAAGGAAGTGGAGTCAACCAATAGGCCAGATGAAGCAACCACATTCAGTAACCTGAATTTCCACTCCTGGAAAACTGGGATGTCATCCCCTGAAGGCAGAGCTGCTCCGATGGGTGGTGGTGCCTCCCCTGGCCTGGACACATGCTTTCCACCTGGCCCCTGGGCACGTGACCTGAGGCCTCGCTCGGAGCAGCTTCAAAAGGAGGGTTTGGAATGAGCAAGTGGGCTTGCTGATGGCCCAGAGGCAGGCCTGGAGCTCTGGAGCAGAGGCTCTGGGTGGTGGTGAGTTGAGGCAGCCACTTTCTCCCGACAGACTAGGCAAGGCTGGTCATCCAGAAAGTCTCCCCTAGGGTGAAGACCCAAAAAAGAGCTTAGGCCCTGGGTCAGTCGGGTGGGTCAAGAAAGAGCAGCCACTCACTCAAGTGACTCTACTGTGGTGGGAGATAGGGCGGCAGAGCTTGGAGCCCAGTGCCCAGATTGAGCTGGCTCTCTCACGCATTTGAGTCTCCCTCCATAAAATGGGGTCGTAAGAGCTCCTGCACTGAGATGGCCATGAGCAGGAGGTGCAGGGCACACCTTGGTTGGCCCTCCAGACAGGTAGCCTCCCTGGGGAGCAAGGGGTGGGTTATACCCTGTTGTGGGCAGGGGTTCTGCACCACCTTTTGCTTGGTGCAAAAAAAAGTTGGAAGCAAAAAAAAGTTCGGAAATGATCCTGAACCCCAGACTCACCCCTGCCACTCTCTCCACAGGCCCCACGCTGGGCGAGAAGTCCGAGGCCAAGACTGGGGCAGCGCCCAAGGTCTCGGGTCTCGAGCGCAGCCGCGAGCTGAGCACCGAGCCGCCCTTCTTGGCCCCCGTGCGCAGCCCTGCGCCGGTCCTGCCCTCTGCCAGCCCGCTGGTCAAGAAGGAAGCCCCAGCGCTGCCCCGCCTTGCCCCGCAGCTGCCACCCGCGCCCTCGCAGCCCCGGGCCCCGCTCCTGACGCACGTGCCTCTCCCTCCGGGCGCCTTCCCGGGCCCCGGCCCGGCCGCGCACAACGGTCTGCACAGCCTCAGGTGGGCACAGCCTCAGGTGGGCATGGGGCCGAGCCTGCATGGGCGCGGGGCGGCGCGGAGGCGGGGCGCGTGGCCGGGCACTGAGCGCCCCTCCCTGCAGCAGGAGCAGCAGCGCCAGCAGCGGTGCCAGCCTGGGGCTCGCGAAGCACGCGTCCCTGTCGCCTCACGGGCCGGGCCCCCACCTCTCTACCTCACACTTGGCGCTCCGCTCGCAGGCCCAGCACCAGCACCACGCGGCGGCCATGTTCGCCGCGCCCCCGACACTGCCCCCGCCCCCGGCGCTGCCGGCCAACAGCCTGGTCATCCCAGGACACCCTGCCGGTAGGTCTGGGTGCCGTCGGTGGGGCCAGGGTCACTGTTCCCTCTCCACTCTGGGCTCCTCATCCCTGGGCAGGGAGGGACATGGCCCCTGGGGAGGGGGGCTTGGCCTCCGAGATACAGACTTCTCTCCCACCTGCTCCTCCAGATCACCCCCAGCAGGATAGCAGCACCCTAGCAGACCACTAGTGCAGTGTAGGGGAAGTTTCTTGCCAGGGCCTCGGTGTGCACACACAGATACACGGGTGCACACACGTGTACATGGACACACACTCCCTGCCCCATTCTGAACCCTTGCCAAGCCTAGTAGGGCAGTTGGGAGCTGGGAGTTGGTATAACTTGGAGCTGCTCAGTTGTCACTGCGATGTGGGCTCCCAGGGCCAGCTGTGTGTCTCTTCCCATCCCTCCATCCCTAGGCTGCTAGGGGGGTAGGGGTGAATAGGGCTGAATTGTGGGGTAGAGGGGCCCCAGATGAACTGCAGCTAGCCTGACCTCTCCCTTGTTGCTTGATTCCAGCAAGTGCCCCCTCATGGCCAAATCTTAGGTCACTAAGGATTTTTCCATGGGTCTCCCAATTTTTTTCTAAAAGTCTGAGCCCAGGTCAGTTGGGGGCACTTCAGTGCCCCAGACTGGGACCAAGACAATGGTCTGGGGGAGGCTGGGATGGGCAGGGCTACCTGACAGGGCTGTCTCGGGCTCCCAGGGTGGCTCACCGTGTTCTCTCTTGCCTTTAGATGCCAGCCTGTTGATCTCATTCAGCCAGCCAATCATGTATTGCCAGCCTCATTCGGGGATTCTGATTGGTACTTGGTCACAGGCACCTCTCTTACCTCCACCCTGGGGCCCGCACGTAGCGAGCGGCCACCACGGCTTGGCCTGCCGAAACCGGGAGTGCCAGGTGACTATCCGCCTCGCCCCGCCGGGAGCCCGCGGCCGACGTGCCTCTCTGTCTCTCTCTTTTTCTCTTGTAGATCACGAGCTGCTCAGGCAAGAGCTGAACGCGCGTTTTCTGGTCCAGAGCGCCCCCCTGGGCCCGGGAGCTCTGCTGCGGGCGGAGTTCCACCAGCACCAACACACACACCAGCACACACACCAGCACCAACACACATTCGCCCCCTTCCCTGCCGGGCCGCCCCCGCCGCCGCTCCTGCCGCACGCCGCACCCCCGCCGGTGCGTAGGCTGCGCGCCGGCAGGCGGGAGGGGGCGGCCCGGGCGCGGGACACGCAGCAGGCACACGCAGACGCTCTCTGCACGCATGCAGCTGACACCGTCCCGCACGGTCCGTCTGTCTGTCCAGCCCCTCCTCTGGTTCCCCCCAGCCCCCGCTCCCAGGTCATCCCATGACGCTCCATGCCCTGGGCTTGGGCGAATACCCCTGCCCACATGACCATGGGGCCAGTTGTACCCATGTGGGGTCCTCAGCGTCTCAGTTGGCAGCAAGGCAGCAGGTCAGGAGGACCAGGACTAGGGGCCATGCAGATCAGGACTCTTCCCATGTTCCTGAGCCTCAAGATCTCATCCCCAAGCCAGCTGCTGTGGGCAGAGTCCCCTCCCAGCTTTGCTTTGGCACTGGCCAGTTAACAGTGGCCTCAGTGTACCCTGCAGCTTGACCACCAGCTCTGGGCTCCAGGCCCTACCCTCCCAGTCGTGGCTGCAGACACCCAGGTGGGCGAGTCTGCACCTTCTATGCTGAGGTCACTAGAACAGGGAAGAGCCATGGGCCAGCACCCTCAGGGAGCCTGGAGGACAGCTGGCTGGAGGCTGCCAGCCTCATTCTGGCCGCTGCCCGGCCTGGCAGTGTGGGTGGGTGCTTGGCCAATGGAGGGCATCGGCAAGGTTGGGAGGCCTCACTTCTGCCTCCTTCCCTTCCAGTTTGACAAGTACACGCCCAAGCTGGACAGCCCCTACTTCCGACATTCCAACGTGAGTGTCCCTGCGTGCCCTGGGATCACCAGGCAGGGTGGGGGGTGTGGAGGTCAGACTGCGCCTTGTCTATGTAGCCTCCCACCTCGTGCAGGCGTGGCAGGGTGGGGACCAGAGAGCCAGGCCCAGCGCCCCTGCCCAAGACCTTCAAGTGCCCGGCGAGGCCCCTGGAACACCCCTCCCACCTTCTCTTGCAGTTTTTCCCGCCCTTCCCTCCAGCCGTCCCAGGACTGCCCGCCCTGCTCCCACACCCAGGCCCCTTTGGATCCCTGCAGGGTGCTTTTCAGCCCAAGGTACCAGCTGCTCCCAGGAGGGGGTGGGCATGGTGGGCAGGGGCTGCAGGACCGCCCCCCCCCACAATCCATCTCAGGGCAGTTGTGATCCCAGGTGGCACCTGAAGGGCCTTCACCCGAGTGCAGAATATCCTGACCTTCGGGGCCAGGAGAGCCTTGCTTCACTTGTTCTCTCCTCAGCTGGGAGCACTCGGGGTTGGGGGGTGGGAGGAGCAGTGCAGAAGAGCAGAGGTAGAGTGTGGACAGCAGCCATCCAAGGCCGTGCACACTGCAGGAGGCCCAGGCAGCAGGAACTGGGCTTGCTCTGCTCACCTTTCCTGCAGCGGGCTGCCTTCGCCCGGCACAGCAATCAGAGCCTTCTCCCGCCTTTTCAGAAACCTCCAGACAGAGGATGTGGTGGGAGGCCAGACTATCCCGGGTGACAGTGTGCAGGGCCCCACAAGGAGGGCAAGGCAGACTCCAGTGCCCTGGGGGGGTTTGGCGCCACCTGGGCACGGAGCCTGCAAAGTGGTCTCGTGCGGTGTCCCTCTCTCCCCTCAGACTTCAAACCCACTCGAGTTAACAGGCCGGGCCAGTGCGGTTCACACTCTCCTGCAGAAAGCCCCCGGGGTAGGTGGCAGTGGTGTTCTTGCCTCTCTCCTTCCCGGGTGGGCGTCCGGCCAGCATGGCTCCACGAGGCTCACATAGTTCCCCCTCCCCTACCCCTCTGGGCTTGACTGCTTGCAGAGCCTGGGTCTAACACTTCCTCCTCTGTTAACAGCAGGTGTCTGACCCGTACCGGACAGCAATCAGGGTGAGTGTGTGCGTGCTTGCATGTGTAAGGTCTGTGTGTGTGCCTGTGCGTTTCTCACCTTGGGAGGAAGGGGCCCAGTGGGACCTTCCGGGAGGGTCTGAGGCCAGGGAGGACTCTCTTGGGTGGCACAGGGGTGCCCTGTGACAGCAGGGATCTGGGGGTGGGGAGTGAGGAGACGGTTCTGGCCGCGAGGCTGAGCCCATCCCCCCGTCGCAGAAGCCGGGGAAGTGGTGCGCTGTGCACGTGCAGATCGCCTGGCAGATCTACCACCATCAGCAGAAGATAAAGGTGAGCTGTACTGCTCGTCCTGCCAGCCAGGCCTGCGGCTCAGAGGGCGCCCTTCTTGGGCCAGGCCCCCCCCAGCGTCCACACGTGTGCGCATGTGCCCCTTGCCCCAGCGCTAGGCCGGGCCAGCAGGGGTTGGAGCTGGGGAGCTGGACAAAAGTGTATGGGGAACTCAAAATCACTTCCCACCTGTCACCCGGGATGACCCAGGCAGGGTTAGGGAGGAGCTGACCCTGCGGGCCTCCCTGCTTCAGTCGAGCCCTCCCAGGGGGCCTTTGGCCTGGCCCCCACCCTTACCCCAAGTGTTTATTAAGTGTCTGCTGTGGGCCATGGACAAAGATGAACCTAAGTGCTCACGGAGCCTGCATGCTCCTGGGGGGGGACAGGTGGTAAAGAGGGACCCAGCTTGAAGCCATCCTCCCCCCAGTGAGTGATGCCAGATGCCCTGGCTGAGCGATTCAGGGAAGAGGCGGCCCTGGGAAGCCTGGGGACTTGCAGCCAGGGGCAGTGGGCTGGGGCGCTGAGGGAGGCCAGGATGGGACCCCACACCCCATATCACAGAAGGGTCTCCACACTTTCGTCTGTCATCTCAGGTAACACGTTACCTCAGGTACCCTTACTCAAGGTATTTTTAAATCATCACGTTCTAACTGGGTTACAAAGGACAAGTCACAGAAAGGGATTTATGACGGATTAACATGCAGACTCTCAGGCAGGGTGCCTGGAAGGTGCAGTGGAGGAGGCAGGGTGGGGGGCACCCCTCTGTTGTCACCACAGCAGGAAGAACTAGGATGGACTTGGCCCACCCCGTGCCTCCCGTGGCCCTAGTGACCCAGGAACTGGCATCTTAGTTTTATTTAATACATTTAAAATTTAATACTCATGGTAAATTTAGCCATTGGAAAACTGTAAAGACTCAGGTATGCGCATGTACTTTTCCAACTCAACTTTACAAAATCTAAACAGAGTATTTCTAACGAAAATGTAGCATCCAAATTGAGATGAGTTTTAAGTGTAAAACACCAGCTTTCAAAGACCATATAAACAGGAACGAAACGCCGCAGTTGGGAACCTCCTATATCGACCACACGCGACGATGTTTTGGTTACCCCGCATCACTGACACATGGTCAGGATGATTCTTACCTGTCTCTCCACCCACTGAGTGAGGCCAGCGGAGCAGGGGACATCACACCTTGTTGTCCAGCTCATCGGCATCCTGGTGGCGAGCAGGACAGAGGCCCGGCCTCCGGCCCCTATACACGCTCTGTCCCGGCAGATGCAGCTGGAGCCCCACAAGCTGGACGTGGGCACCAAGCTGGACTTGTTCAGCAGACCCCCCGCCCCGGGCGTGTTCGCCGGATTCCACTACCCACAGGACCTGGCCCGGCCCCTCTTCTCCAGCTCGGGTAAGGCGGCCTGGCCCAGGGGAGCTGGCGGCCTCGGCCACTGTGCAGGCCTGGGGATGGCCCAGCAGACGTGGTCTTGCCTTTCTCCTCTGGCTGGTGTGGGCGCAGGAGGGCTCCGGCTGCTTGGGCGGCGCTTTTGTTTCTCCAGCTGTAGCAGGTGGGGTCTGGCAGTCCTGCCTGCCTCAGGACTCTCCTCCCCCGCCCCCTGGAGGTGTCCCCACAGCTGACCTGATCCCACCCATGATCTGGCCCAAGATGCCCTCCTCTGGGGCTTTCCTCCCAGGAAGGGTTCGGCTATTGTCTGGATGGTGGGAAACTGCTCCAGAGCCTCTGTTCCGTGCTCACCTTCACCAGCAGCCACACCACAGCCTCACTGTGTCGGGGTCCCTAGGACCACCCCTAGGCTTGTGGTGCTCCCAGGACTCAGCCCATGTCTCATGCACCCCCAGCTGTATGCATTGCAGCCAAGGGACACAAATCTGTCAGCAAGGAAGAGGGGGAGGGTGAAAGTCGGGTGTCTCTTGAGCACTGCCTGAGCAGCCCCAGGACGCACTTTATTCCCCAGAAGGAGCCCTGACAACAGGGCAAGAGGCTGTCTCCCAGGGAAGCTTGTGGGGACCCAGAGCCCCGGCTTCTTACTGAGGGCCAGTCACATGGGCACCTGTGTGTGCCAGGACCAAAACCCAGACTCCCAAAAGGAAAGCGTGTGCTCAGCACAAACCACACTGTTTACACAAACAATCTGAGCACATGTGAGTGAGGTATTCCTATCAGAGGAAGGTAAGAAACCTCCTGAGACCCGAGTTCCCAGACGCCAGCCCAGGGCAGCCATGCAGCAGGCCTCAGGTTGACGGTCTGTAGCCCACAGGGCTGCTGCTGCCTCCTCCCCAGCTGTCAGGCCCTTGAAGGATGTCACCTCAGAGAACCTTCCCTGACCACTCCTCACATCCACCCCACTCACACCCTGCCGCAAGCTCATGCTCGCTCACCCCCACCCACTGTCAGTCTGTGCAGGCAGCCCGTTAGTGCACTGGTGTGATGGGATCATGCCGGCTGGCCTGTGAGCTGGCCTTCTTTTCCCAGCTCCCACTCCACCACCCTCATGGCCTCCAGTCCCCAGCCAGGGCAGAGGCGTCTCCCAGGTGTCAGGGTCCCTCAGAAAGCAGAGCACCTCCCATCTGGGCCTCAGCCCTGGCGGCCAGCGGACTTCTTAAACCTTAGCCTACAGACTGTGGCCTGGGCCCCACTATGCTTCCCTCCACCCACGGCCTCGTCCTGCTGTGCGTCCACTTCCCCCAGCACATGCCCCACCTAGAGCAGGGCCCTGCTGTCCCCGCCTGACGCCTGGTCGCCATCTGGTGTGTGTGTTTCTTCCATCTGTGTGCATGTTGCCATCCTCTCCCCAGGGAGTATCAGCTCGTTGGCCTTTTCTCAGGGTGAAGCTTTTTAAGGCAGCACGTTTCCCTGACTGCCCTCCACATCCTCTCATAGCATCCTCTTCAGCACTGGGACCAGCTGTTTCCTAACTTCTGGTTTGATTTCTTCATAAGGTCACTTAGAAATGAGATCACATTTCTAGGTGGAAACTCTCTGGGAACTAAACCTGCGTTTGTCTGGATGGAGGAGCCTGCCTGTGACGCCCACAGCAGGCAGACAGGAGCACTCCATTGTTAGGGTCCCTTAACAGGTGGAGGGAGCTGCAGAGACAGGAGGGGGCGCCCCTCTCACAGGTCTCACCAGAAATCCATCTTTAGACAGAAGGTGGGACACCCTAAGCAGCAGGGTTGGCCCTTGACCCAGCAGCCCCTTCTTGGGACCAGGCCCACTCTCCTGTCCCAGATTCTGTTCTGGGGGCATCGGGGCAGCGGGGCTGATGTGCACTGATGCTTGTGGGCTGTGGCCAGCAGCCAGGGGACACCCCTGGAGGGGCTGCCGTCTTCGGGCCATTGTCTGTCTACACCAAGCTGCACCCACCGTCACATGACCAAGATTGTTTGTTAGCTCTGGTTGGGACCTCAGAGGGTAGCTGGCTGCAAGAGCAGCCCCTCAAGGCTCAACCTCAGGTCTTCTGTCTGCCTTGTTTCCTCTGGGGGCTCACTACTATCAGCACCTCCCTCCCTGCTCCCCCGCGTCATGGTCCTCCAGACTCAGGGAGATGAAAGCCTACCTCCCAACTGGTCCTGAGGTTGGATGGGGAGGTGGAGCAGCCAGGGTGCAGCCACCTGGGGAAGGAGGCACAGATGGGGCCCCAGGTGCACCCATGCCTCCAACAGCCTCCCTCCTCTCCAGGTGCCACCCATCCTGCCACCAACCCGTTCGGACCCTCAGCGCATCCTGGCAGCTTCCTGCCCACTGGTCACTTGACAGGTAGGTGTCCCCTGAGGTCTGTGCATTCTGGCTGGCCTGTGCTGACCCCCAAGAACCAGGGCACCCTCAGATTGTTCAGGTGGTACCTCCCAGGTTCTGGAGCCCTGGGGTGGGGGAGGGCCCGGTGCACACAGAAATTCCTTAGTGCTTGTTGCACCCACAGACCCTTTCAGCAGATCAAGCACCTTCGGGGGCCTGGGGAGCCTAGGCAGCAACGCCTTTGGAGGCCTCGGCAGCCACGCGCTGAGTGAGTGACCCTACCATCTGCTCTTCCCTCGCACGGGCATGGGCGTGTATCAGGGCTCCAGTGACCCCAGGCGGACTGTCGCCCTTCGTCTCCTCAGGGCATGCGGGCCTGGGGTTGGGCATCTCCTTGTGTGTGCTCCTCCCTGGCACCCTGGCCTCACCCTCTGCTGCCAACCCCCCCCCAGCTCCCGGCAGCGGCGGCATCTTTGCCCCCAAGGAAGGCCCCACACTGCACGGTCTGCCCAGCCCCCACGAGGCCTGGAACCGGCTGCACCGAGCGCCACCCTCCTTCCCCACGCCACCCCCATGGCCCAAGCCCTTAGATGCCGAGAGGGTCTCAGCCCTGACCAACCACGACCGAGAGCTGGACAAGGGCAAGGAGGAGCGGGACCGGTGAGTTGGGGCCCTTCCACTTACCCGTTCTGCCAGCTCCCTGCCCCCCCCAACTTTGGCCCCCACCCTCCCAGCACCTGCAGTCCCCAGCCACCTCTACTGAACCCAAGGGGGCAAACTGAAATCTCTGTAGGAGGACGCAAAGACTGCATCCTTGGGGTAGGAAGGACCAGGGGAAGGGGACCCCCGAGTCCACACACTCTCCACCTTGTTCCCACAGAAGACTTGCTGGGCCACGATCTGGGCAGGTACCATCCAGGATGAGGGTTACTTCCACCAAGGCCCTGGCAGGGCTTGTGGGCTTCTGGAACACGGTGGGGTCTGGAGGGAGCTCAGACCAGCAAGGCAGAGCTGGACGGGAGCTGCTGAACCACCAGGGGGTCCCAGGTCTGGGAGGTAGACCTTTGGGGAGCCCCCTGAGCTGGAGGATGGGGGCTGATGTTGTGTGTTCCCCCCACTCGCCCCACGGGCAGCAGAGCTAGGCCAAGGCAGAGCAAGAGGGAGCCTGCATTAATGGGAGCATCAGAGTCCGGGACTTGGTTCTAGAGGAGTCATGGGCCAGCCATGCAGACAGGAGCAGGGGAAGGTTCCGTGGCCAGCGCTTGCGGCCAGGTCCGGGTATTGCTGCAAGCTAGGTGTTGGGAGAGCCTGAGAGCACAGTGAGGGAGGGGGTGGCCTAGAAGATGAGGGGGACATTTGTCACAGGCCCCAGGAAGGGTGCTGGGGAGCACCGCAGAGGGTCAGGAGCCCAGTGAACTGCAGCCCACTGCAGGGACATCAGGGTCAAGAGGGCGGGCTGCAAGTGCAGAAAGGGTAGCCAGGTGCAGCAGGGAGGGTTGGAGGGGGACCTGGGCACCTGATGTGCTCAAGCTCAGCTGCCCTCTTCCCATATCAGGGTGGAGGCCATGCCCCGCTGGCTCCCAGCCTCAGGGCCAAAGGGCTAAATCGTAGAGTGGCACCTCATGGGTGAGAACCGGACTGGGATGGGGCAGGTGGAACTCTAGTGAGCCCAGGCTGGGCCACACACACCCACCAGAAGAGGGTTTCAGAACCGTCTCCAGCGGATCAGTGGGTCTGGGGCAGGGTGGAACTTCCCAAAGTTCTCGGGGTTCTGGTGGAGAAGTCTGTGCTTCTGTTGCAAAGTTGGGCTCCAGAGTTGCTTGTGAGGGGAGGCAGATACAGGGATACGCTTGTGGGTGTGTGAGTTACAATCACCATGTGTGTGTTGATGGGTGCCACTAGCAGTAATTCCACAGGAACCTAGCATGCTAAGTGGACACACAACCACATACAAGGACCCTGAGGTCATTGCGGCGGACGGTGATGGTGCCACATTGACGTGGGAACTTGGTGGCAGAGGAACTCGCCGCAGGGTGTCCCGTCAGGCTGAGCGGGGGTGTCTTGTGTTGTCGCTCCCAGGGACCTCCTGGAAAAGACACGCCTGCTGAGCCGGGCCTCTCCAGCGGCGCCCGTGGGCCACCCAGGCAGTGGCCTGGTGCTCCGGGGCCAGGGCGATCCGGGCCGGCCCAGGATCCCCGCCGAACGCGAGGCTGAGCTCCGCATCAAGGAGAGCCGCTCCCCGGCCAGGGAGGACGGCCCCAAGCCCAGCAAGATGGCCCTGGGGGAAGGCCTGCGCCTGGCCGGTCTCCTGGGCCGCGAGCCTGGGAAGCCGCACGAGGCGCCGGCCGAGCGGTCCCAGGGTGACGTGAAGGTCAAGGAGGAGCGCGGGGAGGACGGCGACGCGCCCCCACAGCCCGGGCCGGGCCCCGCGGGCCGCGAGCGCCCGGCCTTCGCGTGGGAGCCACCGCGCGACGCCTACCGCGGCCCGGAGCTGCCCTGCCGCGCCCCGCCGGGCCCGGGCCCCGCCGCCCTCCTCGAGCCGCCCGAGCGCCCCTACCGGGACCGCGAGCCGCACGACTACAGCCCCGAGCACCTGCGGGAGGCGCGCCGCGACGAGCTAGAGCGCGCCCGGGCCGCGCACCTGGACGGCGCGGCGCTGCTGCCGGCGCTGAGCGCCCTGCACTACCCGCGCCTTGCGCCCGCCGCCGCCGCGCTGCACAACAGTCTCCTGGCGCGGACCCCGCCCGCCGCCGCCGCGCTCGGCGCGCCGCCGCCGCTGGTGGCCGCAGGCGGGCCCCCCACGCCCCCCGGGCAGCCGCGGAGCAGGACTACGCCGCTGGGGGCCCGCGCGCCGGGCGAGGCCCGCGACTACTCCCCGTCCCGCAACCCCCAGGAGGTGGAGGCGCGGTAGTGGCCGCGGGCCCGCTCCCATGGCGCGTGCGGGGGGCCCCTCCAGGAACGCACTGCTGTCCACTTTTCTAAACGTCCGTTTCTAGAACCTAAGCACAGTTCCATCGGTCCTGGGGTGGTGACGCTCACTTTTCCACTCGCAGCGTCGGGGGTGTCACACACAGCTTTTCTGGGGGTAATCTTTTGTTTTCCAAGCTTGAGATTAGGCTACTGGAAAAAAAAATCCAAGTTTGTACGTTTTTTCCCACAGGTGAGAAGCATTTTTAATAGATTTGTATTTTTTTCAACTTTGTCCTCTTTAGACACTTAAGAGAAACGAAAGACACTTTTGCTTTTTTACTTTTAGTTTGGTTTTGCAATTTAATGGCCTCAGATCTCTCTCCAGAGCCCCTGGGGTTTTTTTGTCTTATTTATGGTGGAAAAAAAAACGGTCATTTTGTCCAATGCACTGTGAGGCCCCCACTCAGGCCCGGCCCTGGCCCTCCCTTGGTACTTGGAACCGAAGTTACAGATATATATTAAGATAATAATGTACAGAGCTTTTTTTGCCTTATTATGCAGAAGTGTAAAAGGGTTTCTTTTTCGGTTTGTTTTTTTAAAAAGAAAGATGAAACTGTAAATAGTCTGTTAATATAAATATATGATGTTATTAAATTCTTAACCTAGGTAGACTTTATAAAAACAGTTTCTAGAAATTTCTCTGGTTGGTTGTTTAAGGTGGTCACAACAACCCACCCGCTGTCAGTTGGAACTGCCCTCAGACGTTTAATGGCAGCAACATCCTTCAACTATGCAAGCGCTTGAGCGGCCAGGCCACTGGGGGACTGCGGAGCAGCCCTGGGATATGCGTGCACCTCGGGCTGGCTGTGCGGTAGCCTGGGGATCCACCCTAGATGAGTAGGGATTGGGAGGTAGAGAGGCTCAAGGCTGATCACAAAAGAAATAACCTGTGTTTCTTCTCCACGGAGGCCATCAGAAGACATTGGTCTCATGTTCTCCCACTGGCCAAGGCTTTGGCATGATTTCCTTTCAGTTTCAGTCTTACTTTCATAACCCTGTGAATGTCACCGTGCCCTCTCGTCAGCATCCCTTCTTCCCTGACGTCCACACCTGTGTCCTGAGCGTTGGCGCCTCGGTTTGGCCATCCTTGGCTGTTTGCTTTTTTCCGTTCTGTATTTTCAATCCCATGTTTTCACAGTAGACCCTGGTTATTTTAAACAGTCTGTTTTCATGTCAACCAATGAAGGTAAATACAGCCTTGATTTTGGATGAAAAGGTGGTTGAGTGTTTTGTGGGGCTTTGTGGCAGGTGGGGGTCGGGGGTCACGTACCCTCCCTCAGTTCCTTCCGCCAACCCCTGACTCCCACCCACCAGGGCTGCCCCGCCTGCCCTGGGCTTGCTCCCCCAAGCGGTTCCCGCTGCCAAGGCTCCTCCCTCTGACGTTTGCTGGCATCTCCATCTTGCCTTCAACTGCTTTGGTCCCACAGTCCCCACCCTGTCACGTGCCACATCATCCCTGCCCTGAACTTGTTCTCTGGGCGGTTTTTCTCTGTGCGTTGGGGGTCAGGGTGCCCATCCTCAGGAAGGCTGGCCTCACCCCCTGCTACCCTGGCAGAGCAGGTGACCACTGTTGGAGAGGGGAGATCTCCGCAAGGAGGGGCGCAGGGGCAGAGCTGCTGCCCTGACCTGCTGAAGGCAACAGACGTGGGGGTGCCCGCCCTAAGTGGGGACCTCAGCTGCTTGTGCTTAGCATTTGGCCTGCACCCCTACCCTGGCACGGTTTGGAAATGGGGCCCTGGCATTGTACCCCAATTGGATTGGCTTCCTAGGATGAGAAGCCTGGCTCAGAACTGCTTGGAGCCTAAGCCCACTGGAGTCCCCATGGAGGGCTGGGGGTGCCCTGCAACCCCAGGGAGACACTCCTGGTCACTTGTGACCAAAGCACCCTCCAGGGCCTTCACAGGAGTTTGGTTCCCAGGGACCAGCCCCAGCCGACCCCAGTGCCTCCCTGCGGCACGTCTTGGTTTTCCTCTGTCTCATTGGTAGCCTCCGCAGCAGAGCGTCAGGAGCGAGCTATCACCGTGTTCTGCTGATGGACTGTGGGAGGCTGGCGACCACACTCACCCTGGTTCACACCCACAGTGCTACAGGGTCCCCGTGGAGCAGACACTGTGAAGCAGAGGCCTAGCCAACTCGGCACCCAGGGCCCATAGGTGTAGTTGGAAGATGGATGCCCATTCAGGGTCTGCCCTTAACCGAGACCACTTGGGGGTCCATGGATATCACATGAAGGGCTTAAATATTTGAGTTAAAGCTAAATGACAGTTTGCATTGAACCACAGGGACATGGGGAGTAGGCCTGTGCTTCTTGCCTGGTTTCAGAGGAGGGCCCCTGGCAGCATGTCACCTGCAGGGTAGGGTTAGTGTCTGCCCTGGGGCAGGCCATCCCTAAGGGACCTCGTTTCAAGGGGTCATGTTCTCTAACGGAATGTCTGCCCAAAGGGCATGATTTTTCATGGAACAAAATCACTAGTGGAATTCTGCCCAGTGGGGGGTGCCCTCCATGCTGGCACATTTCTGAACAACTGTAACCTACGATAAGTGGCCCATAGGGACCATGGTCTGTCAGGCAACACCAGCCTCCAGGAACCCCACAGTCCACACTGGAGCGCCATCTCCAGGAAACATCTGTGAAGTTAAATGATTGTCAAATAAAATGTTTCAATAAAAGCATGGACAGATAGGATTTGTAAAATCCCCTAGAAAGTAAAACAAAAAGACTGAGTTGAAAATGTGAGAAAAGCTGGACAACCTCCCAGGATGTCCATCCTCCAACTAATAGAATTTGGGGAAGAATAAGAGCTAAGTGGAGTGGGACATCTTAAAGTAGCGATTTTAAAACATCCTGGTCAACCAGCCAAAAAGACATTTCAGACATGCGAGGATTCAGACATCCATTCACTCGCTGCATCTTTTCTTTGGGAGCTGCTGGAGGAGATTCTGCGGTAAAATAAGGGTGTAAACCAAGAGAAACGGGGTGCCGAAGAGGATGCCCTTAGGACCCAGGAAGGAGGCCTCTGGGGAGGCGGTCGCTGCCAGTCTTGCAGGTTTTCTCCATGTGAACTCTAGAGTTAGTTTGTCAATTTCTGCTAGTTTTGTCCTCTGGCCATTATATTGGGATAGCATTGGATTTATAGATAAATTTGGGAGGAACTGACACCTTTCCAATGTTGATTCTTCTGTCCATCACAGAACTCTCACTGATGTATTTGTTTCCTTTTCTCTCACTTGGTAAAAGTTTTAATTCCCTTCAGCTGCCTCACAGCTTATGTGTGTTCCTAGGTGTCTTACGCTTTCAGTGGGCTTCCCTGGTGGCTCAGCTGGTAAAGAATCTGCCTGCAGTGCAAGAGAACCCAGTTCGATTCCTGGGTTGGGAAGATCCGCTGGTGAAGGGATAGGCTATCCACTCCAGTATTCTTGGGCTTCCCTTGTGGCTCAGCTGGGAAAGAAGCCACCCGCAATGCGGGAGACTTGGGTTCAATCCCTGGGTTGGGAAGATTCCCCTGGAGAAGGCTACCCACTCCTGTATTCTGGCCTGGAGAATTCCATGGACTGTATAGTCTATGGGGTCACAGAGTCAGACATGACTGAGCAACTTTCGCTTCACTTCACTTCTGCTTTCAGTAAAGCTGTGTGTCCTCGTTGGTTATGACAGCTGTACAGAAGAGCTCCTGGTTCACTTATCTGCCATGTATCTGATCCCTTCCTGTGGTGTCAGTGCTGGTTACCAAGGATAACCAGGCAGGAGGACTGTACCACTGGCCTTTGTGGGCGGGTGGGGCTGGGGGACTCACCCTGGTCAGTGGTCATCCATGGAAGGGCCATAAACTGCTTCTGAGCGGGGAGGGTGTCTGATCACTGGTGTGGCACCCCCAGGGCCTCAGAACTAGGACTGCTCCCAAGGGGGCTGCTCTGTGGGCCTGGCTCTTGATGGAGGGACACAGACCAGACCCCTGAGACCTGAGGCTGTCACCAAAGCAGCACAACCTGACCTGTCTGGGCTAAGGTGCCCCCCGGACCCTCCTACCCGTTCCAGTTGATTCCAGTTTCTGTTGATTCTCTTACTCTCCAGGTAGACTGGGGGGGTCAACTCCAAGAAGCAACAGTCTGGCTGTCCTTCAGCATCTTCTCACTGACCCCTTGGGCTGCCCCTGAGCTGAGACTTCCCCAGAGGATGCCCACTGTTCAGCATGATACATGCTGTACCAGTACAGCGGGGAGTTTGATGTTAGTTGCCAGGTTTTCATCTTGGTTAGCTCACTTTTTAATTTTTAAATGAGACACAGGTCTCATTATCTGTCCATATGGATTTTCTCCTTGAGTCTGCTCATGTCACACATCACACAAGCAGCTGTCCTAACACTGAACCACCTTTGTGCTAACTTGCTTGAGTTCTTGTGAAAAGGCCAAGTCTGACCACGCGAACCCATGCTCTCCTGCATGACCATCGCGGCCTTGAGTCAGGCACTCTTAGTTTGTTTGTTTTTTTTCAATATACAATGTTAATTTATTTTATTATATTGATAATTTTGTTTAATTGCAGTGGGTCTTCTTTGCCTCTCTAGTTGCGGCGAGCGGGAGCTACTCTTTGGTTCTGGCGTGCAGCTTCTCACTGTGGTGGCTTCTCGTTGCAGAGCACAGGCTCTAGGCTCTCGGGCTTCAGTCAGTACTTGTGACACGTGGGCTCCGTAGTTGCAGCTCCTGGGCTCTAGAGCACGGGCTCAATAGTTGTGGCACTGGGGCTTAGTTACTCTGCAGCATGTGGGATCTTCCTAGACCAGGAATCGAACCCATCTCCCCTGCATTGGCAGGAGGATTCTTATCCACTGCACCACTGGGGACGTCCAGGCACTCTTAGTTTTAAAAATGACTTTGTAAGTTGCACCCTTGACCACTTTTAACCCAACAGCTCTTTGGTGACCAAATTTTGATGGGGGAAAGTTGAGATGTAGTTTCCTGTGCCTCTGTGGCTATTTAACATGTTGCGTGGCAACCTTGCCAACGTCTTTCTGAGGATGTCCTGTTTGTCTGTGACCGCATCTGTCCCCTCAAGAGGTCCCAGAAAGTCTGCTCCTGGCCAGGACACTGACCCTTTCTGATCTTCAGCATTACTGTGTGGTTTTAGAGACAATTTGGGCAATTTTTATCTTTGTGAGGGCTTCCCTGGTGGCTCAGATGGTAAAGAATCTGCCTGCAATGCAGGAGACCTGGGTTTGATCCCTGGGTTGGGACAATCCTCTGGAGAAGGAAATGGCAATCCACTCCAGTATTCTTGCCTGGAGAATTCCATGGACAAAGAATTCCATGGAGGGCTATAATCCATGGGGTTGCAAAGAGTAGGACATGACTGAGCGACTAACATTTCATTTTATCTTCCTGGGAATGGATCTGCTCTCTGAGGAATGTGGGCACCTCATTGTGGAGTCCACACCACACACTTCTTACCTTCTTTCAAACTGTCTTTCCTCTGAGACTCTCTCACCTTTCACATTCCTCAGGCTCATTGGTGTTTCCCCTTTTGTCAATCAGACTCTCAGAGTCTAATGTATTATACTTTGCAAAATCCAAACCTCTGGGTCTTCCCTCCCTCCCATGCCCTTCACCCCACCCCCTGGGATGTATCATTCCCCTCTCCCATCCGCTCCTCTGCAAACCTCCCACAGAGCCCACACTGACTGGAGGCTCTAATTGCCACATTCATCACTCAGAGTATAAATACCACAAAGCACCTGCTTTCTCTCCACCATGTTATTGAAGCCACAAAGTACTTCCAGGGGTGTGGTTGCCCTCAAGCCTCGGAACCTCCTAGAGACGATCTAAAAACCCTACCCTGGGGAACTAACACCTTTTGTTATTACTTACTGGAGTTTGTGGGGAGGAGTAAGTCTGTCCAGTGATGGCCGCCAACCTTACCTTTGCTTGTCCCCATCCACGCAGCAGGAGTCAGGGCACCCCCACCCCGACCATCTCCCCCACTGTGGCTCCACATCCTGGAGAATTTGTTTGGGGGACCCACGCAGCTTTAAACCAGAGCTGCTTAGTGCAGAAAGAGGTTGTGCTGTGCAGTGACCACCAGGCAGATCCCACGCCGAGGGGGCGGCTTCATCCCTCACACTTTCTTAAAGAGATGGTGCCAGTGCCAACACTTCACAGGCAGGGGAGCCTCGGGCTTGGCCCTTCTTGATGCTGGAAGCCTGCAGAAATGTCAGGAGTTCGAGGGGCCAGTTTCCATTTAGGAAGATAAGTGGAGATGGTGGGATGGTCTCAGTGTGAATGTACTTAAGGCCCCTGAGCTGTGCACTTAAAATGGCTAAGAAGGAAATTTTTATGCCAAGTGTATTTTACCACAATTTTTTAAAAGTTGCATTCCTTAACTACAGAATAAAAAGTTTGGGGAGGACTTCCCTGGTGGTCCAGTGGTAAAGAATCCACCTGTCAATGCAAGAGATGAGGGTTTGATCCCTGGTCCAGGGAGATTCCACATGCCACGGAGCAGCTAAGCCCAGGAGCCTGCAGCTACTTAGGATGAGCTCAGCCTGTGCTCCACAACAAGAGAAGCCACCACAGTGAGAAGCCTGGGCACTGCAGCTACAGTAACCCCCACTCGGTGCAACTAGAGAAAAGCCTGCAGGTGGCAACCAAGACTCAACACAGCCAAAAATAAATAAACAAACTGTGGGCTCACACACACACAAAAATGTTTTGGGGGAAAGAAGCCAGGAAAACTGCCCCACACCGCAGGCAGGCACGTTTTGCATGTGAACTTTGGGGGGCGACGACCCCTCAGGGGGAGGCGTGATGTTCTCACTTCTCAGAGGAGGTCGTCCTGTCCTACCCGTGTCGTAGGAGCCCTTGGGTGAGTTGCTTTGAACAAAGAATCACCCGAGTTCCTTCTGCAGGGAGGTGTCCCAGGCTGTGTCCTACCCACCCCAGCAAAGTCCCCTTGGTCACCCAGCTGTCGGGCCTCAGAGATGGGGCTGTGAGCAGGGCCACCACCAGCGAGTGACACCTTTGAGCCCCTGTGGAAGGTGGCCCTCGGATCGCCTATCACCAGCTCCCCTGCAGATCCCCTCCTCCTCTGCCCAGCCCTGAACCAGAGGTGCATCCTGGATCCCTCCTCCCAGGAGTTCTCTGTCACCAAACCAGGGCCACCAGGATGGTGAGGAGGCCAGCGGGGGTGGGGGACCTTCAAGGGAACAGACGAGGAATCCCACGTGGTTGCTCCTCTTCCTCTCCTTCTCTCCCCAGGGCCTGGGGCCTTGCAGCTCTTTCCTCCCATCTAACATGTTTCCAGAATGTCTTGGAGGGTGTTGTGAGCTGAATTTTGTCCCCCCAAAATCCAGATGGTCCATCTAGTCAAAGCTATGGTTTTTCGAGTAGTTGTGTGTGGGTGTGAGAGTTGGACTATAAAGAAAGCTGAGTGCTGAAAAATGGATGCTTTTGAACTGTAGTGTTGGAGAAGACTCTTGAGAGTCCCTTGGACTGCAAGGAGTCCAACCAGTCCATCCTAAAGGAAATCAGTCCTGAATATTCATTGGATGAACTGATGTTGAAGCTGAAACTCCAGTACTTTGGCCATCTGATGTGAAAAACTGACTCATTTGAAAAGACCCTGATGCTGGGAAAGATTGAAGACAGGAGGAGAAGGGGACAACATAGGATGAGATGGTTGGATGGATGGCATCACCGACTAAATGGACATGAGTTTGAGTAAACTCCGGGAGTTGGTGATGGACAAGAAGGCGTGGCGTGCTGCAGTCCTTGTGGTCGCAAAGAGTCAGACACAACTGAGCGACTCAACTGAACTGAAATCCAGATGTTGAAGCCCTGAACCCCAGGGCCTCAGGATTTGGTTGTGTGGAGAGGGAACCTTGAAACGGGTGATTGAGATCAAATGAGGTCTTTCCTTATAAGAGGAGATCAGGACACAGACATGGGACAACCACGTGGGGACCTGAGGAGGAGACAGCGCCCACGATCCCCACCCTACCCCATGCGGGGGCCGCTCAGGCCCCGGACACCACGTTCTCCACGTTAGCCGAGGAGCGCTGGCCAGGAGAGGACCAGGCTTTCCTGGAGGCCGAGGAACCGGGTCCCCGGCGTTTCCTGCGGAACAGCCCCCGGATAAAGGCCGCACTGGCAGGGTCTCAGGTCCTGAGGACCCCGGGGTGGCCTCCAGGAATCTCCTCGCACGCAGGTGCTCCCCCCGCATTAACCTGAACGAGGCCGGGACACAGTGGGCAAACTGCTGTTTTCCCGATGAAAAGGGAAAATGTCAGGGTCTGTCCGCATCCCCGGAGGAGCAAGCACCTGCCGGCTCCCTGGGAGCCTGGTCGACTGGCGGCCCACAGCGCCCCCTGGCGGCCCCGGGTGTTGCCGACGCAGCTGCCACCACATTTCTCGGAACCTTCCTTCCGCTGGCGAGGCGCCGACAGGGGCTGCTGTGGGTGCATCAGAGAGATCAACAGGCAAAATGTCCGGATCCCCGGGAGGTCCCGACCCCCGAGGAGACAAGGAGGGGCTGGAACTAGCGTGGCCGGGATCCTGCTGAGAACCGGACGTCTGAGTAGGGGGAGCCCCGAGGCCCTGGGGCGGATCCTGGGAAACCCTGCGGCGGGAGACCGGCCCCAGAAGAGCGGGGCGAGGGGGTGGGTGGGGCCGGACTGGGGAAGGTCCACCCCACCCCGCTCCCTGGGCAGTGGGGAGGACCCTGGCCACAGCAAAGCTCTGGCTGGCCTCTACTCCGAGTGTCTCAAGAACATTCTGAGCTAAGGCGAGGGATCCTTCTGGTTTTGTTGTTTTTACTTTTGCCCCCTGTGGCTTGTAGGATCTTAGTTCCCCAACCAGGGATTGAACCAGTGTCCCCTGAAGTGAAAGTAAAGTCCTAAGCACTGGCCCAACTGGGAAGCCCCAGCTTTGTTCTTAAAGAATGAACTGCAGTCACTCTGGGATCCACTTCCTGCCCCCTGGGTGGGCCAAGGGGGCAGGACCAAGAAGACATATGGTAGCAGGCGTTGTCCAGGGCGTGGACAGTTTGGAGGCCTCGCACAGGCCCTGGGAGCGTGAAAAGGCACAGGTGTGCTGGAAAGTCACCTGGTAGTTTCCTAAAAGGTGAAACGTGGAGTAATCCTCAGAGCCAGCATGCCACTCCTAAATCACGCCCAGTGGCTTAAAAACCCGTGTCCAGAGAACATGCAAGGAATGTGCGCAGTAGCTTTACTCATAGTTAAACTGGAAACAACCCGAACGTCCACCCACCGATGATGGAGAAACAACATGCACAAACTCAAGTGAAAGGAAAAGGAAAAAAGTCCGGCCACCACGTGGATGAGCCTGGAGAGAATCACGCTTAGTGAAGGAAGACACTGCGGCCACGGACTGGGCGAGTCTGTCTACTCCGGGTGTGCAGAGCAGGCAGATCCGCAGAGACAGAAGGTGGACTAGCAGTGGCCTGGGAAGTGGGGAGCGAGGGGGCGGGGCGAGGAGGGGAAGAAGGAGGGGAGGGGAGGGGCGAGGGAGGGGGAGGGGCGAGACCGAAGCTGGGGGTGGAGCCTGAAGGCCTCTCTGGCCTCCTACAGACTCGGAGTAGAGGGGGACGTGGGAGGAAGGAGATGGAGCGGAGGAGAAGGAAAGGAGGGAAAGGGAGAGGAATTTTTTAAACAGAGCCCCAAAAAGCAGCCTGGTATCCGCAAGATGGGTGAGGGCACAGAGGAAGGCGACGGTAAAATTTCTGGTGCTCTGGAAGCAGAGGAGGCAGTTGTGGTGTTCGCCTCTAGAAGCCACCAGAAGGAACAGTTTCTAGATCAGCCAGGACTTCAGCTCCTAGGGGAAGTGTGAACCCTGGGGGCCAACGGAGCAGGAGGAGGGACCAGTGGGTGGCCCCTCCCCCCAGGGGACTTCAGCGGGCTTCAGGGCCTTCTCTGCACCATCCACAAGGTCAGGGGAGCCTTCCAACCTTTTACCTGTGATGACAAGTCACAGTCATGTGGCTGCAGGGAAGGAGCACGTCTACACCTGCCCTTTCCTCTGGGGAGACTTGGTCTCTGGTTGAGGGGGCTCCTGGAGACGGCGCCGAGCTGAGACCCGGGTCTCCACACCCACAGAAACATGCTCACTCAGTCAGGAGGTTTATTCATGCTAAGGCATCACATTGAGGTTCCAGGAGCTGCCCCTGGTTTGCATGGACATGGATGGCCTCGGGAGTTCATGGTTAGCCGTGTAATACCTGCGGGTCTTCATGGTCCCATGAACACACACAGGGCTCAGGGTGTAAGGTGGTCTCCAGGGCACAGACTGGGCCCACGTCACTAGAAGGCATAAAACAATTAGGAAACACACAGGAAGACACAGCCCACGAGGCAGGGAGGAGTTGGCCTTCAGGGCCAGCTGGATAATGGCCAGACACTCTCCTGTGCACTGACAGTCTGCACCTCTGGGCGAAGCCACTGAAGGTGTTGCCTGGCTCACCTGGACACCCTGGGCACACCCGCGGACTCGCTACTGCGTCACCTGCTGCACCCACTGTTGTTCCGGGTGCTGGTGGACCGTGGCCGGCAGGTGAGGACGCTCAGAAAGGCCTGGTTCTCAGCCTCTGGGCTCAGACGCCCCTTTATAATCAGACTGAAGTCCTGGATCCCGGCATCCCAGCTCAGACACCGGAGCATCCTCTCCAACCTTGTCCCCATGCCCCCACCCCTCTCTGCCCCCAGCTGTTCTCCACGGTGTCTTCAGGTTCTGTGTCCCGGGGGCTGACCTCTGTGGGCTGCCTCACTGAACGCTTTCCTTCTGGATTTCCAGTTCAGCCAGTGAAAGTCTCCAGTGGAGATGGGAGGGAAGGAAGAGGAGGAAACTCCTGAGAGGGGGCCCTCCCCTTTGTCCAACTGGGGGTCCAGCCCCACAGGAGTTAGGCCCCGGTGCTGCCGGATCTTGTGAGCCCGCCACCTACCACCATGCTGGCCCTTTCCCAGGTGCCCACACACTGCCCTGCTGCCACCCTGGCGGACGTGAGAACCAATGCCCACAACCCGTGTCCTTTTCTGAGCTCAGCCGCGCTCATGCTGCAGGTGAAGCAACAGGAGGCAAACTGGCAGCAACGACTGGTGGCCTCTCCTGGAGGGGACGCCCACCCACGCACGTGGACACAACGCCCTCCAGGTCACTGCCCGCCTGCCCTCAGGCCAGTCGCAGGACTAAGGCCCCCAGGCGGGGCTGGACTGGGTTCCAGGACTCACCCAGGGCAAGCATTGGAGCAGGATGCCGCTCTGGGGGACGCAGCGGTTGGGGCTGAGCTCGTTCAGCCGGATGCAGCACTTGCTGCGGCACTCGCTGTGGTAGTTGCAGTAGTCCCAGTTGGGCTGGGGACAGAGGTCAGAGGTCAGGGCTGGCGGGCGCCTCCCTCCAGCCCCATGGCCCCTGGCCTCACCTTGCGCCAGGGCAAGCACTGCAGGAAGATGGTCTTGGCTTTGCAGTACGTCTCCATCCCATAATTGTTGATGACACAGCATTTGCTCTGGCACTCCAAGTGGTCCTTGCAGATGTACCCATTTGGCTGCAGGAGAAGGAGAGCGGTCCTTTCTGCCAGGCCCCGGTTCTCCTTTCAGGGGCTGCCCTCTCCAGCCCCTTGCCCCCCACCTCTCACCCGCCCAGGCAGGACACACCTTCTTCCAGGACAGGCACTGCCGGAATACAGTCTGGGCGGTGCAGAACTTCTGAGGGTTCAGGCTGTTGGTGACACAGCAGTCGCTCTGGCATTCACTGTGTGTCTCACAGGGCTCTCCGATGCCCTGCAAAGTTGGGGCTCCTTTACGTGCGGCCCCACAGACCAAGCATCCCTGCAAGGCTGTTATCCATCTCAGTAAACTTAGCTCACCTGCCCGACACTGTTCCAGAAGGCTAAGGGAGCCAGGCCCAGAGGACGAAGGATGCTGGTGAGCGGAAGCTCACCTGGCCTATTCCATGTGCCCCCACATTTTATAGGTGAGATGTCACAGTTCAAAGAAGGTAAGCGACTTGCCCAGGGTCACACAGCCAACTAGGAGTGGGAGCTGAAGCCTAGGCCTGCCGCCTGCCCACCTCCTGCGAGGAGGGGCCCTCGACTTGGCTCTCAACATCTCAAAACTCCTTTACAAACGCAAAATTACTGGAGGCTGCAAAGAGTTGTTGTTGCGGGTTTACTATTGGCTGTGAGTAACTTTACCTTCTCTTGACTGAGATAAAAGCCGTCGTCTGGGCTCAGGAACTGGAGGCCAGAAGCCCAGCGGGTGAGCGGGGGACAGAGGAGGGAGGTGCATCTGGAAAGCACCGGCCACACAGCACGGTGCCCTCCCTCCTGCATCCTGCACAGGGGGCACCTTGGACCAGGCAGGACGTGGGGATCAGGGGGTGACACGCGGCCCCCAGGACCGACAGACTGCATTGTCTTTGCTGTCGCTCCATGACACACACGAGTTGGTCACATCACCCCACCAGAACCCACTGCCCTGCCTCCTCCCATACTGCCTCTTCTGCACACAACCCCCAATCCTGTGCAGGGTCCCTGGACTTGGGACTTGGCATCGGGGGTCTGGGGGTACACCAGGAGTCAGTCATCCTGGGGACCTGAGAGCCTTAGGAAGCAGGTGCATTCATGAAGTGCAGGTTCAGTTCAAAGTGGGGGTGGGACAGGAGAAAAAGCACAGAGCACCCGGCAGGAAAGGGGGCTGGGAGCCCGGGGGCCCCGGGGTGGGTCTGGCGAGAGTTAGCCCTGGGCCCTACAGAGACAGGGACGTGGCGCTTACCTTATGTGACAGCTGCTGGTACTTCTTGATTGTCTGCACCGGGACCACGGGTAGCAAGCAGAGCAGCAGCAGCAGCAGACGCCCAGCGCTGGCCATCGCTCAGCCTGTTGGCGCCAGAGGGCATGGATGCCTGCCCATGAGGCTCCTCCTCCCCTCCCTCCTGCCTTCCTAATCCTTCTCCATCAACATGGATTTTCAAAAATGAATAGACAGGGTTCTCTGGCCGTCCAGTGGTTAAGAATCCACCTTGCAATGCCGGGGGTGCGGGTTCGATCCCTGGCCAGGGAATCACGATCCCACATGTGTGTGCTGTCCGCTCAGTCACTTCAGTCGTGTCTGACTCTGTGACCCCGTGGACTGCAGTCCACCAGGCTCCTCTGTCCATGGAATTCTCCAGGCAAGAACACTGGAGTGGGGTGCCATGCCCTCCTCCAGGGGATCTTCCCAACTCAGGGATCGAACCCATGTCTCCTGCATTGGCAGGCAGGCTCTTTACCACTGAGAAGCCAAGATACCACAGGCAGTGGAGCAAATAAGCTCACAAGGTCTGGAGTCCACAAGACACAACTGGAAAGAAGTCCTCGTGCCACAAAGAAAAAAAGATTCCACACGCCACAATGAGAACTGATACAGCCAAATATATAAATAAACAGGAGTAGGGGCAAAATGGCATGATGTTAAGAAAAATAATGATGTGATTTTCTTAGAGGGGCTTTGTTTACAAAATTGTGTAGGATGTGCAGAGAATTCCCGTCCTTGCCCCCCAGCCCGCCTCCATTGCTGACTTCTTAGTTGGATGCATTTGCTGCGACCCGTCAGCTGACACCAACACGTTGTTGGAAACTGAAGCCCATGGTGTCATGTGGGTTCAGTCTTGGTGTTGTACCTGCTACAGGTTTGGACAAATGTATGATGTGCCTGTGATTGAGGATCATACAGGGTCATTTCACTGCCTGGGAAACCCTCTGTGCTCTGCCTGTTCACCCCCCACCCCTAGCACCACCCACCCCATCCCTTTACTGTCCCCATGGCTGTGGCTTTTCCAGAGCATCCCGGGGTTGAATCGTGCACTGTGTGGCCTTTCAGATGACTTTTCCCCTTCCTAATACACACCTGAGGGCCCTCTGTGTCTCTTTAGGGCTTGTAGCAAATTTCTCTTTATTACTGATGGAAAATAGATTTTCAACAGCACTTTTCTCTGGAGAACGATCAAGCCCTTTTTCGCTTCAGAGAAGAACGTCTCTGAGGTTAATGTGTGCCCGGGGGGCCTACCCTCTGCAGCCTGCTTCCTTCTGCGCCTGCAAGTCCCTCTGCAGAGGCCCTCCAGACCCCCAGCCTGAGATGCTCCAACCCACTGGGGCCATGTGGTTGGTTCCCTGGCTGTTCATAGAGCCAGCAATTTGGTTTCCAATTTATTCATAATTGGTTTTTACAATGGAGATGCTATTCAAGCAGCATAAAATTAGCCGTTCGGAAGTGGACAACTCAGTGGCATTTCACGCGTTTTTAGTTTTGTGTAGCCACCACCTCCAACTAGAACAGGAGTCCTCAGTCCCTGGGGCTGTTAGGAACGAGGCTGCACAGCAGGAGACTGGCGACTGAGCGGAGAAGCTTCACCTGTATCTACAGCCGCTCGCCATCGCTCACCTGCTCACATTACCATGGCCTGAGCTCCGTCTCCTGTCAGCTCAGTGGCGGGATTAAATTCACATAGGAGCGTGAACCCTACTGTGAACTGCACGTGCGGGGGGTCTAGGTTGTGTGCTCCTTATGAGAATCATCCCGAAACCATCCCCACCCCCAAGCCCTGGAAAAATTGTCTTCCGTGCAACTGGTCTCTGGCGCCAAAAAGATTGGGGACCACTGATCTAGAATATTCTGTTATCCACCACAGCAGGGGCCCATCAGCAGAGCCACTTGCACAGAGCCCTGCAGGGAGCAGAAGTGATCCGAACACCGTCCGAGTTCTGCTGAGCACAGTGTAGAAGCCCAGAAGCTCTGGGAAGGTCGGGGGTGAAGTAGGGTGGGGTTCCCCAGGCTGCCGAGTCCCCTGCTCCCCTGACTCCCTCCATCCCATGTTCCAGAATCTCTCCTAGCTTGTCTTTCAGCCCCACCTCGTCACTGGCCCCTGTGGTCTCCAGCTCAGGGCCCTGTGATGTGACAGGAGCAGTGCCTTCAGGGACCACAGGCCCCGCCCAGACTCTCCCAGGTCACTCTCTTTGTTGTGGGGCCATGGGGAGACCACTGGGTCTTTTGAGGGTCTGGTTTCCCTTTCTGTGAAGTGAGGTGTGGGCTCCCTTTCAAAGAGGGTTTTCAGACGATTCCGTGAAGTCACGATGTTATCTGCCTTTCAAAGCACAGTGGAAATCTGCTTTTTAAACTCCCTGAAATGTTGAGGTCCCAAGCCCAGGAACACGCCCAGCTCTCCAGGTTGAGTCCTCCCCATCCTTGGCCTCCCCCATCTGGCTGCCTTGTCTGGGCCCCATGCTAGGAATTCAGAGCCTTTGGGAGAACAGAGCTGGGAAGGAGCACAGACTTGGGGGTGGTGGTGCGTGAGAGGGAGTGGTTCCCTCCCCCCCAGACAAGCCGACCAGGAAAGTTTGGGGCAGTGGTGTTGGTGGGGAGTGGGACAGCACTGGAGATGTGGGGGTGGGCAGGCAGGGGTCTGGTTTGTTTCCTGCTCCTCTCACCTCACAAAGGAGCACCTGATCCAAATGAGCAAGGCTGGTATTTTCTCCCGAGTCATTACTGTCAGCACAGATTCCTTTGGCCCCATACAAATACCGAGAAATAACCCTGTGCCTCCCGTAAGGACAGAACTGAGCAACACAAAACATCTCAGAAAGGCAAAAGGCGTTTAGCCCCATTTATATGTTTTTGTCAATGGAAATAACAAATCAGGGCTTCCCTGGTGGCTCAGTGGTAAAGAATCTGCCTGCCAAGGCAGGAGACTCCAATTCGATCCCTGGCCCCGGAAGATCCTACATGCCTCAGACCAACCATTGAGATTACGTGCACCAAAACTATTGAGCCTCCATGCTGCAACTACTGAAGCCGATGGGCCTAGAGACCGTGCTCCACAATAAGAGAAGTCACTTCAATAAGAAGCCCACACATTTCAACAAAGAGTAGTCCCCACTTGCAGCAACTAGATAGTAGACCCCTCTCACTGCAACTAGAGAAAAGGCAATGCAGTAACAGAGACCCAGCCCAGCCAAAAATAAATAAACAAACAAAAATTATACAAAAAAACAAGTCACAGGATACGTCACTGCTCTGAGTTTTGGTTTTCAGCAATTTTAGATTTAAATGTATCGGCAGTAAACCATAGCTCTTGAGCCACAAAAAGCATATGCATGTCATTCAGAAGTTTTGCTAATTGCTTCAAAAGAGACACAATAGCATGAACTCAGAGCCCTATTTGGAGCTATTTGTCACTGAAAAGTGATAAAGATGAAGAGAAAAGAGACCAGTGGATGCTGGTCTTAGTGACAACAATACCATTTCTCTTTTAAATTCTGCCTTTAAAAAAGCAAGTCAAGGACTTCCCTAGTGTTCCAGGAGTTAAGAATTCACCTTGCAATGCAGGGGATGTGTGTTTGCTCCCTGGTTGGGGAACTTAGATCCCACATGCCAAGGGGCACCACCCAGCAACTACTGAGCCTGTGCACCACAACTAGAGATTCTGTGCAGCACAACAAGGACCCAACAAATAAATGATCTGAAAAAAAACAAAGCACTTCAAAGTCTATTTCAACATGTGACAACAGCGTTCTAAGCTTTTCCCCTCAAAAAAAAAAAAGCGCCTGCAAAGCTGGGACACACCTTTATCACATGGGCACCCTGCATGTTGACAGATGCCCAGGTGTGTCTGAGGGTCTCCTCCCACCTCCCTGCAGCTCTGCAGGTGTGAGCAGGCTGTTCTGGGTTCTGGGGCCTCACTGTAGCCCCTGAACCTCTCAGTCGTCCCACCCGGACTCCTGACCCTCTACTCCAAAGCGGCCCTTGGGAAGATAACAAGTGTTTCTATGGTGGAACCCAAGACACAGTTCCCGGTCCTGGGAGACTGAACCTACAGACAGACCCACATCCTGGAGCAGCCAGCCGGCGGAGCTGGTCAAACCTCTCAGTGACCCCAGATGTCCACCCTGGTTGTGCCCCTCCTCCAACTCAGGACCAGCCACATGTGCCCCTTAACCCATCAGTCTGCTAGGCTGAGTAACTAACACCACAGACAAGGATGGTCTTGTATCCTGGAGGCTGACAGGCCCAAATCAAGGTGTGGGCAGAGCTGGTTCCCTCTGAGGTCTCTCTCCTTGGCATCTTCTCCCCATGTGTCCACAAGGCCATCACTGTGTGCCTGTGTCCTGATCTCCTCTTGTAAGGACACCAGTCCTATGCGATGAAGGCCCACCCTATAGACCTCATTCTACCTCAGTCACCTCTTTAAAGGCCCCGTCTCCACAGACAGTCACATCCTGAGGTCCTGGGGTAGGATTTGGGGGGACACAGTTCAGGCCATAATGACACCCCACATCTAGTCAGTCGGCCCATCTTCCCCACTGACATCCTCCCCTTGGGTGCGCTGGAGCCGAGGTCTCCAGCTATCAGTGTCTGCCCACCATCTGTCTTCAGGTCTGGTGCAGAGATGGACCAGCCCGCAACCTGGGAAAGATCAGAATCAACTACCCCTCGTCCCCGGCTGCAGCCTCCTCCCTGCAGCTGACCACCACCCTTCTGCCTTCCTTCCAGCTGATCTGTGAGGGCCATCGGCAGAAGGGTGCAGGAACTTGGTTTCCTTCACAGCAGGTCAAAGGTCTCGGATGCCACATCACATGATTTGAGGAAAATGACACCAGACAGTTGAGTTATATAAACATTTTCTAAGATAAATGGCAGCCCCACAGTCACTGTTTGAACTTTGTATACTCTGTTCCCATATCATTTCAAACGTATCAAATACAATAATTATTTCATAACTAAATAAGAGCTGAATTTCAATCACAACTTGAACATTTTAACATTTCAAACCTGCAATGTTCTTTTTTATATTATGAAGATTTTTCTAGACAAATTCTTTTATTATTATTTTATTGATTTATTTGGCTGCACAGTTTCTCAGTTGCTGCATGTGGGATCTGGTTCCCTGACCAGGGATCGAACCCAGACCCCCAGCAATGGGAGCAAGGAGCCTTAGCCACTGGAACACCTGGGAAGTTCCAAAGCAGAACTGGACATGGAACAACAGACTGGTTCCAAATCGGGAAAGGAGTACTTCAAGGCTGTATATTGTCCCCTGCTTATTTAACTTATATGCAGAAATGCTGGGCTGGATGAAGCACAAACTAGAATCAAGATTGCCCAGAGAAATATCAATAACCTCAGATATGCAGATGACACCACCCTTATGGCAGAAAGCGAAGAAGAACTAGAGTCTCTTGATGAAAGTGAAAGAGGAGAATGAAAAAGTTGGCTTAAAGCTCAACATTCAGAAAACTAAGATTATGGTATCTGATCCCATCACTTCATGGCAAATAAATGGCAAAACAATGGGAACAGTGACAGACTTTATTTTGGGTGGCTCCAAAATCACTGCAGATGGTGACTGCAGCCATGAAATTAAAAGATGCTTGCTCTTTGGAAGAAAAGTTATGACCAACCTAGACAGCATATTAAAAAGCAGCGACATTACTTTGCCAACAAAGGTCCATCTAGTCAAGGCTATGGTTTTTCCAGTAGTCATGTATAGATGTGAGAGTTGGACTATAAAAAAAAGCTGAATGCCGAAGAATTGATGCTTTTGAACTGTGGTGTTGGAGGAGACTTTTGGGAATCCCTTGACTGCAAGGAGAGCCAACCAGTTAATCCCAAAGGAAATCGGTCCTGAATATTCATACTTTGGCCACCTGATGCAAAGAACTGACTCATTGGAAAAGACCCTCATGCTGGGAAAGATTGAAGGTGAGAGGAGAAGGGGACTACAGAGGATGAGATGGTTGGATGGCATCACCGACTCAATGGACATGAGTTTGAGTAAGCTCCGGGAGTTGGTGATGGACAGGGAGGCCTGGCGTGCTGCAGTCCATGCGGTCGCAAAGAGTTGGACACAACTGAGCAACTGAACTGAACTGAAACATACTTTATTTTATTTTTAAAAATTTTTGGTCATACTGCTTGGCATGGCACGTGGGATCTTAGTTCCCCAACCAGGGATCAAACCCGTGCCCCTTACATTGGAACACAAAGTCTTAACCACTGGACCACGGGGGAAAACCTACAGTATTCTTTTTGTATTTTAAACCAGGGGAAAATTTTTTTCTGGTCTCATATTTTTTCTTAGGCCCTTGAAAAGTGCATAGGCCCAGTTTACAAAATTGGGTACGTTATGCCTTGTCAAACAGCCCCAACAACACGGAAGCACTGGACCCTCCCCCTCTGGGGCTCAAGAAAGCCCAGTTCATGGAAGGTCACAGTCTACCTGTGCTCACAGCCCATCACTCACAACAACCAAGAGGGGGCAGTTGCCCAAGGGCTCATCAGTGCATGATAGACAAACAAAATGAGGTCCGTCCCCATAATAGAATATTACTCTCCTTAAAAAGGACAGAGACTCAGATGCCGGCTACAATACAGAAAAATCTGGAGGACAGCACACTCAGTGAAATGAGACAGACACCAAGCGACAAATTCTGTGTGATTCACTTTCATGGGGACAGTGTTTCTCTTTGGGAAGATGGAAGAGTCCTGGAGAGAGATGGGGGAAAGGTTGCACAACAATGAAAATGCTCTTAATGGCTCTAAACTGTGCACCTAAAAATTGTTAAGATGGTAAATTCTATATTGTATGTATTTTACCAGGATTAAACTCAGGACCCTGGAGGCATAGTTATCTCATATTTGCTGCCTCTAGTTATTTTGAAATATTCTTCTATGCACAGAATCTCTTTTCTTGGATATTTGTGTATATGTCTCTCAAATCAGGCATCTTTGCACAGGTTTGCCTTCCAAACACCAACATCAGGTATGATTCCATGATATCTCAATCTACCCATAAAAGCCTGATGCCAAACCTTGATAAAAACCTTACGAATCTCAATAATTTAAATTATATGATCAAACTACAACCTCTGTATTTACAGCAGAAACCCCTTGTGCTGGAGCCATCCCCACCCTGCTTGTTTCAGTCCTTGCATGAGGAGGCGGCTTAGCCTCTGGTGCCCATGAGAAAGGTGACCCGAAGGTGCAGCCCAGATGAGGGGTCGCGGGCAGGTCGCCCGGCACATTTACACACGGAAAAGCAAGACTTGCCAGTCACCATGTGAGACTGAACTTTCCCTGCGGAAAAAAACGCCCTCTGGTAGCTGATAACAGCTTAAGTTCACAGCCATCCTACCTTTAAATCTTGGGGCCCACCGCTCCTTTGTGCAAAAGCAACACTGACCAGGCTGTGGCCACAGAAAAGACTCCCAGCCCAGAAGCAGAGACTCGCCAGAGAGAGCTGCTCAGAATCACTGGAGCTGCCCCCAGCCCCTCCTCTGCCCCCACCGTGTCCCTGTCTCTGCCCTCCAGGAGAAGTCTCTTCCTTGTTCAGGAGAGACCAGATGCACAGTGGCCCGTGGCCAGGGCACCCAGGACAGCAGGATGTTGGCCCACACAAGAACGCCAGACACCAGCCGCAGCCTCTGCAACCACGGCCGCCGGCCAGTGACCGCAGCCTCCCCGGGTCTGCCCGCCTCCACGCAGGACCAGCCCCTAGCCCCTCACCTGGGACACCCCGCTTCCAGTCAGCCGCCCCGCCCTCGCCACCAGCACCCCTCAGGGCCCCTGGAGCCCACCTCTTTCACTCTCAGGGTCCCCAGCTGCCTGCCTGGGGGGCTGCCGATTCCCGGCCATGTTTGTTCTCCTGTGGGTGGTGTGAACACAGTGTTCATTCAGTTAACATTGACTGACATTTACCTTTGGCTCCACGCCCAGCTCTGGGAAGAAGACGATGCATCAAGCATCTGCCTCGTCACCCGGAAAGGAGTTCTGGGCTTACTGCGGGGGAGAGACCCGTGCACAGACTATGGAGAGCCTTTAGGGGAGCGGTGGGGACGCTGGGAGGAGTACGGGGGGTCTCCAGGTGGGGTTCCCTAGGTGGCGGGAGGCAGGACAGAGGTCCCGGCAGAGCAGGGGTCTGGGCTCCGCCTGGGTTTGCGGGGTGGGTGAGAGGGTGGGGCCTGGAGAGCTGGCGCGGGAACCTTCACAGGACAGAGAGAGTCTCAGAAAGCTCGGGCACCACGCAGGACAGACGAGATGGCACTGCTGAACCTCGGGGTCAGTGGGCTCTGTGGAGCAGGCACCTGTAAGAACCAGGACTGGAGGACTTCTCTGGCGGTCCAGTGGTTAACAACCGGCCTTCCAATGCAGGGGGTGTGGGTTCCATCCCTGGTGGAGGAAATAAGATCCCACATGCTGCGGGGCAACTACTGAGCGCGTGCTCCGCAGCAAGAGAAGCCTGTGCTACAGCGGAGACCCGGCACAGCCAAAAAAGAACTGGGGCTGGGTGCTGACCGTGTGTCGGAGGTGAGGGCGTCAGGAACCCAGGACAACTCCAGGTTCTAGGGAGGGGCTCTGAGGGACTCTGTTCTGCACAGCATTTCAAGGGCCCACCACTACCAGCAAGCCCCCCAAAGCTCAGTGGCCCAAAGGGCAATCTGTGACAGCCTCTCTGGTGCTGTGGATTGATGGGGCTCGACAGAGAAGTTCTCCCTGGGACTCACACAGCAAAGGGCAGTCAGATTGCGCCAGGCTGGTGAAGTGACCTGAAATGAAGTCTCTTCCACCAAGATAGCTGGAACTGGACCGGCTGGGGCGCCTCCCCGACTGGGCTTCCTCACAACACTGAGTCCCAGGAGGATCCAGGCCAGGAGCCAGCACCACCCCCGGGGAGATGCCTGGTCAGTATAGGAGATGGAGTGATCCTCCCAGGAGTAGACACTATCCCTCAGGGAGGTTGCAGAGGGTGAGGAGGGGCTGCTGGCCACGGGATATGGTTTCTTACAGGGGTTAAGGAAGACAGTCTAAAACAGATCTCTGTAACTTACTAAAAACAATGAATTATATACTCTAAATGGGTGAATTGTATAACCTGTGACTTTTATCCCAATAAAGCTATTTAGGAAAGGAAATTTATTTGAACTTTTACTTATAACTTGATTGTTGTATACATTTTAAAAATTCTATTCTTACTTTACTTTTATTCTTATCAGAGAGTAGCATTTCCTTTTACCAAAGGTTTTAGAATTCAATTGAATAACTTGATTTTTTTCACTTGTAAAATGACTTTTTAAGTAAAAAAAAAAACAAACAAAAAAACCTTTATGGGACTCAATCCTCCTAAGACTAATTTCTTTAACTTATTAATTTTTTAACCGTTTCTTAAAAATTGAAGTATAGTTGATTTACAATGTTGTGTTAGTTTCTAGTGTACAACAAAATGATTATATATGGGAATCTCTGGTGGCTCAGCAGTAAAGAATCTGCCTACAGTGCAGGAGACCCGGGTTCGATCCCTGGGTTGGGAAGATCCCCTGGAGAAGGAAATGGCAACCCACTCCAATTTCTTGCCTGGAAAATTCCGTGGATAGAAGAGCCGAGCGGGCTGCAGTCCATGGGGTCGCAAGAGTTAGACACGATTTAGCAACTAAACCACCCACCACTATATATATATAAAGAGAGCGACAGAGAAGCTAGAAATCAACTACAAGAAAAAAAAAACTGCAAAAAAACCACAAACATGTGTCCATGCTAAACAATATGCTACTGAACAACCAGTGCTGAGCGGAGACTTGCGTCCGCTGGCCTCAGGGCGGGGGTGGGTGTTGGTGTCAGCCACAGCTCTTAAGGGACCCATGCTCTTGGCTCTCCCCCTCAATCTGGCCAGCCTTCTATTCACTCTTTGTCCACCTCACACTGTCCGCTTATCTGGAGCCTCCACAACCTACGATCCTCTAGTTAGCTCTGTAGGTGAGTGGGTGAGTGGGTGAGTCCGTCCACTTCAGCGGGGAGATAGCAGAAGGTCTCCACTCCAGAAGGAGGACCAAGTGGCACCCTAGAAATTACCTTGGCCAGAAATAAAATGGGCATCTTGCTCACTCTCTTTTACTCCCAGTTCTGAGTCAGGTTGGCCCCTAAATCAAAGAAGGGATGGTGGTTATCACAGTGAGCTGACAGATACCGTCTCCAGGGAACCTGCGCGGGGACACATCAGAGCTGGAGGCTCATTTGTCTCCTTTGAGTACCAGGACTTGAAATTTAAATCAAGCTGGATTAGATGATGTCAGTCGGAATGGATTAGCTTTTAAGTTAATAAATGAACTGGCACAGAGCTACAAACACAAACATTTAGGAATTTTGCAACATACATATATTCAGGAAGATTCGCTATAACAGACAAATCTCAGGAAAAGAGAGGCAAAAGATACCTGTGTCCGGAGAGTCAGAGAAAAGACCAAAGACTGATGCAGAAAACGACCTGAAACACTAACAACCTGTCTCTTCGAGAAAACACAGAGGCCGCTTACTAACCAGAGGGAGGGCCATATGAAGAGGACAATAAGAAGAAAAGCAAGAGTTTTGTATGATAGTTCACTATATCTGCCTACTACCCTATGTATGAAAAATAAAGGGGGTCCACACAAAGGTAGGGCTTCCCGGGTGGCTCAGTGGTAAAGAATCCGCCTGTCAAAGCAGGAGCTGCGAGAGATGCAGTTTCGATAAGCTGGCTCAGGAGGACTCCCTGGAGAAGGACATGGCAGCCTTCTAGCATTCTTGCCTGGAGAATCCCACAGACAGGAGGACTTCAGTCCATGGGGTCACAAAGAGTTGGACACGACCGAGAGACTGAGCATGCATGCACACAAAGGTAATCTCCAAATACAGCTTTTTCCTTAGGAAGAATAGGATCAAGCTCATAAGAAGGGTCCCAGTGTGTGCGATAACCACTATCCCTTCTTTTATTTAGGGGCCAACCTAACTGAGAACTAACAGTAAGAGTCAGAGAGTGAGCAAGATACCATTTTATTTCTGGCAAAGCTACTTCTAGAATGCCACTTGGTCCTCCTTCTGGAGTGGGGACCTTCTGCTTAATTGCAAATCATGCATTAAGCCAACAATTCTGATAAACACGGTAATTCAAAATGAATAATAAATAAAGCTTGTCCACATTCTGTCAGCTAGGGGGACTTTTGGCTCATGTAATGCTTGCTCAGTTTCTAATGTCCCATGTCCTAAGTGCTATGGGACTGCACACGTTCCACCTTCTGTTTTTCTTGGAATCAGCTTTGTAAAGGTCATCACTCCAATTGCATTATCTCCATGTCATAGAAAAATACTCTCCACCAACAATGGATCCAGTGTAGCTGGCTGTGACTCAAGAGGACCTATATGTTGGCATCCATTTAATTGAGGAATTAACAATGGGATTGACCAGTCTTACACACTTAGATGGAGAAGGAAATGGCAACCCACTGTAGTGTTCTTGCCTGGAGAGACTCAAGAGGACCTATAAGTTGGCATCCATTTAATTGAAGAATTAACAATGGGATTGACCAGTCTTACACACTTAGATGGAGAACGAAACGGCAACCCACTCTAGTGTTCTTGCCTGGAGAATCCCATGGACAGAGGAGCCTGGTGGGCTGCTGTTCTCAGGGTCACAAAGAGTCGGACACGACTGAGTGGCTAAGCACAAGCACACACTTAGAACAACCTCATTTGACAGTACACAAAAAATGAACCTGCCTCCTGATAGAAGGCTGATATTACACTAAACCCATACAAATGACATGAAACAAAGGGAGATTGGATTTTGCCAGAACAGATGGAATTCACATGTAGGATAACAAGTGTCAGAGAGAATCAAGTAACAATCAAGCTAAAGAGAAAGAAAAGAGAATTTTATTCAAGCCAAACCAGAGATCATAACCTAGGAAATATTATCAGAAGCTCTGAGAACTGCTCCATTGATCAAGAGTTGTAGATACATTTTGAGACAAGGAACTGTGCACAGTTCATCAAAATTTTGTTTTAGTCAATTATGCATGTACAGAAAAAGCTTTTGGTCAATGTGACCTCTTGAAAAAGATGAAAGATTTATTTGCAAAATGAAACAGGAGTATTAATTTTAGAATCACAATACTATTATCTGAAGGAGACCAACTTTTCTCAAAGGTTGATTTCCTCTTCCTGCTTTGAAGAGGTCTGGTTAATATATAACGTATCCCATTGAGAACAGTCTACCACAAAGTGGGAATGTCACTTATTTTTTTTTCTTCCTGTCTTTGTTAGATTATCCTGCCATAGAAAACTTATGAGTTTTCATCATCACAAGTATTTCTTTCTATTTTCTAAAAGACCAGCCTCCAATTGTGCCCCTTGTAGTAGGAAGAGGCCTAAAATCATATCACCATAGCAATAGACATGTGAATTATGACATGTAGGCTTACCTGGTAATCCAGTGGTTAAGAATCTGCCTGCCAATGCAGGGGACATGGGTTCAATCCCTGCTCCGAGAAGATCCCACATGCCGTGGAGCAACTAACCCTGAAAGCTGCAACTACTGAGCCTAGAGCCCACGTTCTGCAACAAGAGAAGCCACTGCAATGAAAAGCCCACACACTAGAGAAGAGCCCCCACTCTCTGCAACTAGAAAAAGCCCACACAGAGCAATAAAGACCTACCATAACCAAAATATAAAGTAAATAAATAAATCTTAAAAAATTATGGCTTGTGCTGAAAAGGAAGCTCTCATCACATTTTATGTTAAATTTATAAAAATAAACAGGACAGGAATATTTTAATGCCAGAGAAATGTTTTAATATTTATTTATTTAACTTTATATTTGACTGCCTCTAATCTTAGTTGTATCATTCAGGATCTTTACATCTGGCATGGAGACTCTCTAGTTGTGGCTTAAGGACTCACTAGCTATGGCATGAGGGCTTCATTGCCTTGCAGAATGTAGATCTTAGTTCCCCGACCGGGGGTCAGACCTGTGTCCCCTGTGTTGCAAGGCATATTCTTAACCACTGGACCATGAGGAAAGTCCAGGAATGTTTTATTTTTTTCATTTTGTTTTGTTTTAGTTATGTTATTTAAATTTAATAAGAAAACTTTGTATAGCTTTCATCTTTAATACATTTGCTTACTTTATCTTGTTCTTAATCATTATGACAAGACTAAAGCAGAAATCCTGTACTCTATGGAATACACATGATGGAACAATTAAGGGTCACTTCAGCACAGAAGAAAACATTTTGAACCAGCAAAATCTGATGTTCAAGATCAAAAACAGTCAGAAGATATGACCAAGAGTTACTTAGTTTGAGATTCTCAGGGGTTTGTCAGTTATAAGAGGATGAGCTTTTTACTCTGGTCTCAGTAATGAGATATGGTATTTTATGGCAAGTGGGCTGTTGTGCCAGGTGTGGGGTTAGTCTAAGCATGTTACTCACTCTGTTAAATGGACTGGAGGCCACAGATTTCTGAGAGTGTATGCACCGGAGCAAGGGCTGCTGGGCTGTGGTGCAAGACAGAGATGACATCAATGTCATAGCTTACAGGTCAACCAAAAACATTTAGAGATCTTTCAGAAGAAATAAGTTTGATTTAATATTTGCTGTCAATGATCGACCAATTTCAAAAGCCTACAATCTGAAGGAGAGTTTCTTTCATTTTAGTAACTGGATCTCCTGATTATTTACCTCTGATGAAATTCCAGTGCTATGTCAAGGTATGGTGCATCAGTTTACATTAGTTCATATGAAAAAGAAAGTGAAAGTGAAAGTGAAGTCGCTCAGTCGTGTCTGACTCTTTGCGACTCGTGGACCGTAGCCCACCAAGCTCCTCCGTCCATGGGATTCTCCAGGCAAGAATACTGGAGTGGGTTGCCATTTCTTTCTCCAGGGGATCTTCCCAACCTAGGGATCGAACCCAGGTCTCCCACATTGCAGGCAGACGCTTTAACCTCTGCACCACCAGGGAAGCCCAGTTCATATGAGAAAAGATTTGTAAAATAGCCACATGTAAAATCCTTCAATAGGGCTGAAGGACATTCAGACTTTACATAAATAAGGGCTTAGCAAAGTCTGTGGGTAGAAAGGGATTGTGATAACTGATCTCTTGGGGAAGGATGAGAAAGCTACAGCCAGCAGATAGAAAGTAGCACTGAAATGAGCTCTGAATCTCCCTTTTATGAGGCAGCTAGTCATCTTTCTTACTGAATCTTGGTCAGGCGTTCCCACTAGTAGACGACTGACATTTCACAGTAGCCACAAGAGGGGACAAAAGACAACACTGGAGAGAGAACAGCACTGACAACATCAGAGGCAGGAAACAGGGAGGAGAGGGGGAGCTAGAGAGGCCAAGAATGCAGGCCAAAATGGAGAAGAACAGATTGATTAGGCTGCTGGTTGTGAAAAAAATCCAATTTTGTGCCCAGTGCAGCTCCCACAATGCCCTTTGTGAAGAGGCATCTCTGAATTCAGGCTGAAAATGCAAAATAATATTAAGTATGATAACACTGTAAGCCTATCATGCCTTCAGTTCAGTCGCTCAGTCGTGTCCGACTCTTTGCGACCCCATGAATCACAGCACGCCAGGCCTCCCTGTCCATCACCAACTCCCGGAGTTCACTCAGACTCACGTCCATCGAGTCAGTGATGCCATCCAGCCATCTCATCCTCGGTCGTCCCCTTCTCCCCCTGCCCCCAATCCCTCCCAGCATCAGAGTCTTTTCCAATGAGTCAACTCTTCGCATGAGGTGGCCAAAGTACTGGAGTTTCAGCTTTAGCATCATGCCTTAGCACTGTATAATTTCATAAGCAATATTATCATGCCTCATTTAAATAAAAAGGAAATTGAGGCTTAGGTGGAGTAAGGGACATGCCATAAGTCATATCAACCATGAAGCAGAGCTGAGATTCAAAACTATCTCTGTCTTTTTTTAAATTATTTTTTGCTGTGCTGGGTCTTCTTTGCTGCATGGGGATTTCTCTAGTTGTGGCAAATGGGGCCTACTATATAGCTGTGCTGCTAGGGCTTCTCCTTGCAGGGGCTTCTCGTCACCAAGCATGGGCTCCAGGGCTCCAGAGCACAAGCTCAGTAGTTGTGGTGTGCTGGCTTAGTTGCTCCCTAGCATGTGGAGTCTCCTCGGACCAGGGATCAAAGCCGTGTCTCCTGCACTGGCAGGTGGATTCTTCACCGCTGAGCCATCAGCGAAGCCCTGTCTATCTTCAGTTCTACACTGCATTACCAGGTGGGACACAAGGTCAATCAATGATCAGGCCTTTGTACAAAAAAGAAACATCTGACTGTAAGTACTGTATGGAGTTTTAAAGCAATGGACTTATTTGATAATTTTATTAATCAAGGAGTGTGTGTGTGTGTGTGTGTATGTGTCTGTGTGTTAGTCCCTCAGTCATGTCTGACTCCATGCAGCCCCATGGACTATAGCCCTCCAGGCTCCTCTGTCCATGGAATTCTCTAGGCAAGAATACTGGAATGAGTTGCCATTCCCTTCTCCAGGGGATCTTGTGACCCAGGGATCGAACCCAGGTCTCCTGCATTGCAGGTGGGTCCTTTACCATTTGAGCCACCAGGGAAGCCCCAATCAAGGATTGCTGCTGCTAAGTCGCTTCAGTCGTGTCCGACTCTGACCCCACAGACGGCAGCCCATTGGGCTCCGCCATCCCTGGGATTCTCCAGGCAAGAACACTGGAGTGGGTTGCCATTTCCTTCTCCAATGCATGAAAGTGAAAAGTGAAAGGGAAGTCGCTCAGTCATGTCCGACTCTTAGCGACCCCATGGACGGCAGCCTACCAGGCTCCTCCGTCCATGGGAGTTTCCAGGCAAGAGTACTGGAGTGGGATGCCATTGCCTTCTCCGAATCAAGGATTAAGTATTATTAAGCTATATAGTGCCTTGGTATACAACCAGCTTGGGCTTCCCAGGTGGTGCTAGTGGTAAAGAACCCACCTGCCAGTACAGGAGATGTAATAGACGTGGGTTTGATCCCTGGGTTGGAAAGATCCCCTGGAGGAGGGTGTGGCAACCCACTCCCATATTCTTGCCTGGAGAATCCCCTGGACAGAGGAGCCTGTCAGGCTACAGACACCATAGGGTTGCAAAGAGTGGAACACAACTGAAGCGACTTAGCGTACACATGCAACTAACTTATCCTCATTACTCCCCAGGTGGCAGCAGACAGGATGAGGCTGTGGCTTCCTCAGCTGGGAACCTGGAAAGACCTCTGCTGTCATGGTGTTCCCTATTCTGCCCTCTTCTCTGATGTGACCTCCCTCTGATGTGACCCTTTCCACATGCACCCTGAGGTGTTTTGTTTGTACTCTCCAACTTCTGTGTGTTGCTCTTCTTTCCTGAACTTGCTTTCCTCTTAGATTGCCTTCATTATACTTGATTCACACTCAAGACCCACTTTTCACATTTCTCTCCATCTGCCTCAAAGTCTCTGCCTTCGTCAATGCTACAGTCTTCTCTCAGGATGTTGGACCGCTAGGGAACCTCGCTGTCCCCTCATCTTCTGGTTGTACTGTGCACAACTTTCCTGGTCTCAAATATCTTCGCCCACTCTGCCCACCCTGACTACATGGCTGTGCTGGCCAGGTCCTGCTCATTGCTGAGGTGTTAAGGTTGGAGCTGTCCACACAACTCACCCCTCCAGAGATTCTCACTGCCAGGAAGAAGTAGTCCACTTCAGGGTGAGGAACAACAGTGACTGCGACATGTTGGACATCTCAGTGAGGCAAGGGGACATGCAGAGTCAAGGATGAAATGACAGGAAGCTGTCTGTGAGGGGAAGCTGACTAGGGCGGCATGGGCAGCCCCTCTATCGAGGGGCAAATTGACACGATCGTTGACGGAAGCAAACACATATCAACCAGAGTCCCAGGGGGAGATCTGTTTGGACTACTTTAGACCAGTCTGAACTGACTTATACCAGTCTGGTCCAGTTTAGACTGGTTTGATCTGGATTAGGCTGGTTTGATCTGACTTAGACCAATTTCGATTTTAGGCTGGTTTGAACTGGCTTAGATCGGTTTAGTTCAGTTTAGACTAGCTTATATCAGCTGTGACTACTTTAAATTTATGCAATGCAGCTAACCTCTGGGATGCAGCAAAACATTTCTAAGTAAAAAGTTTATAGCAATACAGTCCTGCTTCAAGGAAAAAGAAAAATCTCACACAAACTACCCTTACACCTAAAGCAACAAGACAAAGAAGAACAAACAAAACCCAAAGCTAATAGAAGGAAATAAATCATAAAGATCAGAGCAAAAATAAATGAAATAGAAATAAAGTGATAGCAAATATCAAATCAAATAAAAGCTTGTTTATTGAGAAGATAAACAAAATTGATAAACTTTTAGTAAGACTCATCCATAAAAAAGAGAGAGGACTCAAGTCAATAAAATTAGAAATGAAAAAGAAGTTAAACTGACATTGCAGAAATACAATGGATCATAAAAGAATACTATAAGCAATCACACACCTATAAAATGGACAACTTGGAAGCAATGGACAAATTCTTAGCAAAGTACAACCTTCCAAAACTGAATCAGGAAGAAATAGAAAATATGAACAGACAGATCACAAGGAACAAAATTAAAACTTGTGAATTATTTAATCACAACTAGTTATTAAAATCTTCCAGGGCTTGATAGCCTCACAGAGATGAGCTAACATCTATTTTTCTCAAACTCAAAAAACTGCAGAGGGAGGAACACTCCTAAGCTCATTCTATGAGGCTACCATCACCCTGAAATCAAAATCAGACAAAGATATCACCAAAAAACAACAAAAAAATTATAGGCCAATATCTCTGATTAACATATATGCAAAAATCCTCAGCAAAATACTAGCAAACAGAATCCAACAACACATTAAAAGGATTTTACACCACCAAGTGGGATTTACCCCAGGTATGCAAAGGTTTCTCAATGTACACAAATCAATCAATCAATGTGATCCACCACATCAACAAATTGAAGAATAAAAATCATATGATCGTTTCAGTAGCTGCAGAAAAAGCTTTTGAGGAAATTCAACATCCATTTATGATTTAAAAAAACCTCCAGAAAATGGGCATAGAGGGAATCTAATTTTACATAATAAAGACATTATTAAATTTTGGATATTAAATTAACTATTGGTTTACTAGTTTTTGAGAATTTTTGCATCTGTATTTTAAGGAATTAGTCTGTTCTTGTCATGTCTTCCTTTTTTTCCCAGAAAGTAATACTAGCTTTGTAGGATGAGTTGGGATCTGTTCCTTTCTTTTCTAACTTTTAAAAGTTAATGTTTAAAGAAGAATTAACACCAATCCTTCTCAACCTTTTCTAAAGAAATTGAGGGGGAAGGAACACATTCTAATTCATTCTATGAGGCCAGTATTACACTGATACCAAAGACCTACAAGGAAAGAAAACTACAGACCAATATTCCTCATGGATATAGATGCAAAAATCCTCAATAAAATACCAGAAAACTAAATCCAACAGCATATTATAAGGATCATACACCATGACCAAGTGGGAATTATTCTAAAAATGCAAGTGATTTGAGAATGAAAATTAGTCAGTACAATGTGCACATTAATAGCATCCAGGGTAAAAAGCGCATGATTATCTCAATTGATGCAGAAAAAATTTTTCTTACAAAATCCAACATTCTTTCACGATAACAATCAGAGAAGCAGTAAAAGGCAGGAACTTTCCTTTCCCGACATGATAAAAGGCATTTATGAAGAAGCCACACCTAATATCACACTCAATGGTGAAACAGTGAAAGTTTTTCCCCTTGCATCAGGAAGAAGACCCGGATGCCTTCTATCACCACTGCCATCCACATTGTGTTGGAAGTTCTAGCCTGAAAGATCAGACAATAAAAATAAAAGGCCTCCAAGTCAGAAAAGAAGAAAAGTCTGTTTGTAGATGATAGGGTCTTTTTTAAAACTTTTTATTGTGTACTGGGGTATAGCCAATTACCAATGTTGTGATAGTTTCAGGTGAACAGCAAAGGGACTCAGGATCCATTCTCCCCTAAACTCCCCTCCCATCCAGGCTGCCACATAACATTGAGCAGAGTTCCCTGTGCTATACAGTTGGTCCTTGTTGGTTATCCATTTTAAAATAGGATCTTATATACAAAAAATACCAAAGAATCCACAAGAAAACTAGTAGAATAAATGAGTTCAGCAAATTTTCAGGATAGAAGATCAACCCACAAAAATCAGTTGTGTTTCTACACACCATCAAGGAACAATTAAGAAAATAAGAAAATCATTCTCTTAAAGTAGCATCCAAAAAAATTACACAGGAATAGATTTAACCAGGAAGTGAAAGAGTTTTAAAAATGACAAAATATTGCTTAAAGGAATGAAAGAAAATGTAGATAAGTGGAATGACATCCCATGTTCATGCATTGGAAAACTTAATATTGCTAAGATACTACTCAGAGCAAACTAGATTCAACGCAATCGCTATCAAGATTACAATGGTCTTTTCTGCAGAAATGGTACCACTGATCCTTAAATCCATATGGTATTGCAAGGGGCACTGAATAACCAAAACAATATTGAGAATGAAGAACAAAGTTGGAGGATTCACATTTTCCAGTTTTCCTATAAAGCTATAGTTATCAAAACAATGTGGTGCTGGCATAAGGACGTACAGGTAGAACAATGGGATAGAATAGACAGAAAAACCAGGATAAATTCTATGCCTATCAGTTCAGTTCAGTCGCTCAGTCGTGTCCGACTCTTTGTGATCCCATGGACCACAGCACGCCAGTATTCCCTGTCCATCACCAACTCCCGGAGCTTGCTCAAACTCATGTCCATTGAGTCAGTGATGCCATCCAAGCATCTCATCCTCTATCGTCCCCTTCTCTTCCTGCCTTCAATCGTTGTCTTCAATCCTCCTGTCTTTAATCAATTGTCTATGTCTATAGACAATTGATTTTCCACACAGGTGCTAGACTCTCAGTAGGTAAGGAATAGTTTCTTTAACAAATGGTGCAGGAACAACTGGATATTCACATGCAGAAGAATGAAGTTGGAGCCCCTAGCTCACACTGTATGCAAAAGTTAACTCAAAATGGATCAATAACCTAAATATAATGTCTAAAATCATAAAACTCTTAGAAGAAAAGAGGGGCAAAATTTCACGACCTTGCATTTGGCAATGGATTCTTAGAAATGACTTCAAAAGCAAAAGAAACAAAAGAAAAAAAAAGGATGAATTGGACTTCATCAAAATTAAAGACTTTTGTACATCAAAGGTCATCATCAATAAAGTGAAAAGTCAGTTAATAATGGGAGAAAATATTTGAAAATCATATATCTGATAGGGGTCTACTATCCAGAATACATAAGGAATTCTTACAACTGAATAATGAAAAGGCAATCCAACGGAAAAATGGGCAAGGGACTTGAACAGACATTAATCCAAATAAATTATATAATTTCACCCAGTAGGATGGCAATTCAAAGTGAGTGAAAAATAACAAGTGTTTACAAGAATGTGCAGAAATTGGAATCCTTGTATATTGCTAACTGGAATGTAAAATGGCCCAGCTGTTTGGGAGACATTTGTGGTTCTTTAAAAAAGTTAAATACAGAACAGAATTACCATGAAAAAAGAAATTCCACTCCTAAGTATATATGCCAAAGAACTGAATGTAGGTGTTCAAATACTTGTACACAGATGTTCATAGCAGCACTAGTCATACTAGACAAAATATAAAATACAAAAACTCAAACCTCTATTGGTGGGTGAATAGATAAATTGTGGAATACCCATACAATACAGTATTATTTTGCAATAAAAGGGAATGGAGTGCTGGCACATGCTACAACCCAGATGGACTTTGAACTCATTATGCTAATGAAAGAAGTCAGACACAAAAAAGGCAAAGATTCTGAGTCCATTACTTGAAATATCCAAAACAGGTAAATCCTAGAGAGACAAGGTATATTGGTGGTTGCCAGTATGTGGGAGGAGAGGGGAATAGGAAGTTCTTGTTAAGCATGGGTTTTATTTGGTGATGATGAAAATGTTTTGGACGGAGATGATGGTAGTTGCAAACTATTGTGAATGGACTAAATTTCAACAAATTGTTCATTAAAACGGTTAATTGAATGCTGCGTGAATTTCATCTCAAATGTGACATTTATCGTTTGTGAAACACTATGATATCTGAGATTTGTTCCAAACTAATGAAGTGAGGGTATTGATAAAAAAGTGAAAACAAAAACAAAGCACGACAGAGTTGGAAAAGGATAGAAACCTGGAGTGTCAAGTTATTGCCGAAATCCATGTGAGAAACGAGGCTGTGCGCTTGGATGGAGGAAGAGGCTAGAACCGAACAGCGCCGAGGTGTGTCTGTAGATAAAAGCAAGAAGACTGGGCAAAGAAAGAAATCCAAATTTTTATGTGAACCCTGGAGGCAGGGGTGTCTTTGCCGAGCTGCGGAGAACCGAGGGCGCGAATCAAGGGTTGCCCTTGGGAAATCATCTCCTTGTACACCTTAAACTCTACTTCACGTGCCAATTGTATCTCAGTAACATTTCGGAAAATATACATATATTTATTTTTAAAGAAATTGCTATTCGGGTTTAATGCGCGCTGCACATTCGACACCAGTGGAGAAGCCGAGGAGGCGGGCCATGCTCGGGCGGCTTCCTCCCGCGTCTTAAGTGTCTGATTTCCGAGGGACGCGAGGGCTTGGTCCGTCTCCACGCCCTCTCTGAGCGGTCTGGGGCCGAAGGCTGCCGCGACCCGGCGCTCTGCCGGCTCGGGGTCCCACCTGGTGACACCTGCCAGGTGCGCTGGGCGTCTCTGCCCCGCGCCCGGGCTGCTAGGGGACTGATCTGGGGCAGGGAGAGGCGGGTTAGGGCGGGGCGCACGAGGCCACGCCCAGGAGGCGGTGCGCGAGAGCCCCCCAGCCCTTGCTCCCAGCCCTAATCGAGCTCCGGGCCATGGCGGCCGCCGAGCCCAAGCCCCCAACGAGGGCGGCCGCGGCCCGACGCCTGGCCCGGAGCTGCTGGTCCGCGTTCTGGGACTACGAGACGCCCAAGGTGATCGTGGTGAAGAACCGGCGTTTGGGCATCGTGTACCGCGCGGTGCAGCTGCTCATCCTGCTCTATTTCGTGTGGTGGGTGCGCACGGGGCCGGGCGCGGGGAGGGGGCGCGTGGGGCGTCCGGCGGGAGGGGATGTCTGGCGGGTTCACGAGGGTGGGGAGTGCTCGCGGCTAAGGCTGCTCTGAAGTCCCAGGGTGGAGGGGCAGCTCCGGGCTGTGAGCAGGGAGAATGGGTCGCAGGGGGTGGAGAACGCGGGCTGGCCCCTCGGGCCCCCGCAGAGCCTACCCAGCCCTTGAGAGGCGGTGACGCAGCCTCGTTCCCGCCGGAGTCGAGCTCATTCGGCATGGGAGAGGTTCCAGTCCTGTCCCAGGATCGTCCCGAGAGTCGGCCCTGCCCGTCCGCACAGGTACGTGTTCATCGTGCAGAAGAGCTACCAGGACAGCGAAACGGGCCCCGAGAGCTCCGTTATCACCAAGGTCAAGGGCATCACCTTGTCCGAACACAAAGTGTGGGACGTGGAGGAGTACGTGAAACCACCAGAGGTGCGCAACCCGGGCCCCGCCCTGCACCCCGCGCACCCTGAGGGTAGGACTGATCGGTGGCCGAGCTGTCCCCGCCGGCCGACCGTCCCTTCTTTCTGAGCCCAGGGAGGCAGCGTGTTCAGCATCATCACCAGGATTGAGGTCACCCCTTTCCAGACCCTCGGAACATGTGCCGAGGTGAGGCTGCGTCGAAAGCAGAGCTGGGATGGGAGGGGCCCTGCCTGGTCAGCTGCGCGTGTCCGGCTCCTGAGCAAGCGGTCTCCTCCCTAGAGTATGAGGGTCAGCAACGCCACCTGCGACTCGGACGAGGACTGTGTGGCTGGGCAGCTGGACATGCTGGGAAACGGTCAGTGTGCGCCAACTGGGGGTGGGGGCGAGCCGCGCCCCTCGCCACCTGAGCGCGCATCTGCCCCGCAGGCCTGCGGACTGGGCGCTGTGTACCTTATTACCACGGGTCCTCCAAGACCTGCGAGGTGTCGGCCTGGTGCCCGGTGGAAGACGGGGCCTCAGTCAGGTGCGCACGCCCAGTGACCCCACCCACCTGGGACCAAACTTCTTCGTTCCTTTCTCCTCACTGACCACGGGAGTCGGGATGTGTTGGGGGAGGGGAAAGGGAAGGACAGAGCAGCCGGGAGGCTGGGAGAGGCTTTGGAAGGGAAGGGAGACTAAACACGCCCAGTCTGCCTCCTCAGCCAATTTCTCGGTACGATGGCCCCCAATTTCACCATCCTCATCAAGAACAGCATCCACTACCCCAAATTCCAGTTCTCCAAGTAAGAGCCATTAGGGTGTGGTGACAAGGGGTGGGAGTTGCCTCTTGGAATGTGTTGTTGGGGGGTGCATGGCTTCTCAACATCTGATGCCAGTGGGCCTTGTCCTTAGGGGCAACATCGAGAACCGGAAGGGTGGCTACCTGAAGCACTGCACATTCCATGAGGTCTCTGACCTCTACTGCCCCATTTTCAAGCTGGGCTACATCGTGGAGCAGGCAGGGGAAAACTTCACAGAGCTGGCGCACACGGTGAGGGTGCCTGAGAGCGGGCAGGACAATTGTCTGGCCAGGTGCTGACTGTCACCTGCATACAAAGGGTCTCATTACAGAGCAGTCCCTTTTCAGTTTTGGCCAGCCCTGGCCCTGCTCAGGTAGAGGAAAGAGAAACAAGATCGGCTGACCCATCTGGGCATGTGGCTGCTGCTAAATTATTGACTCCTGGTCACAGATGGCTGCTGGCACCCCTTGTGCCTTGGAAGCAGGGCACTCAATAAGCCCCCCTCCCCAGTGAGTTGCCCTGAGCTGCCTGGGGTGCCCAGAATATGCACCCCATGGGCAACCTCAGTAGGACCCCAGGCCGTTGAAGGTACCCTGTGAGCCTGTCCTGACCCGTTTCTGTGTCCACTTCTGGGCAGGGTGGTGTCATCGGGGTCATTATCAACTGGGACTGTGACCTGGACCTTTCAGCGTCAGAGTGCAACCCCAAATACTCCTTCCGGAGGCTGGACCCCAAGCACATCCCAGCCTCATCTGGCTACAACTTCAGGTATCTTGGCCTTCGGATGCTGGCTCCTTGTCTGCCCTGGCTATGGAGGTCCAAGAACCAACCGGGTAGGTGCCCCAAGGCCCAGGGATGCCAGTAGTTGATGGTCTTGGAGCCACCCCATTGGGCAATGGGTGCACCCTGCTGTCATGCCTCCCAGCACTCTTGCACCTGGGTCATCCCATCCAAGGTACTGATGTGCTTCTGGGTCATTCTGCCCTGCTAAGTCACTTCAGTCGTGTCTGACTCTGTACGACCCCATGGACTACAGCTACCCAGGTTCCTCCATCCCTGGGATTTTCCAGGCAAGAGTACTGGAGTGGGTTGCCATTGCCTTCTCATTCTGCCCTAGGTTTGCCAAGTATTACAAAATAAATGGCAGCATTACCCGCACACTCATCAAAGCCTATGGGATCCGCATTGATGTCATCGTGCACGGACAGGTAGGCCAGCCCACCCTGCTTACATGGGATCCAGGCTGACCCAGTCTTGGTCTCCCCTACCACACCCCATGCCTCCCTTGGGCCCCACTCCTGACTATCTAAGGGAGTGCCTTTGCCCCCAGGCGGGGAAGTTCAGCCTGATTCCCACCATCATTAACCTGGCCACAGCGCTGACCTCCATTGGGGTGGTAAGAAAAGCACACTGGGGTTGGGGATGGGTGTGTGTGGGGCGAGATGGGGGCAGGTGCCAGGCCTTCATGCATCTATCTTGCTGGCCTCAGGGCTCTTTCCTGTGCGACTGGATCTTGCTAACATTCATGAACAAAAACAAGGTCTACAGCCATAAGAAATTTGACAAGGTGTGTACTCCAAGGCACTCCTCAGGCAGCTGGCCTGTGACCCTGGCCCTTGTCTTGGGCCAGGCCCCTCCCCCACCCTATCCCAGCTCTCCAGACCCAGGCCAGGCTGGCCAACTGCAGGGTGAGGGGCAGAGCCAGGCCCGGACTGTCCCACCCCCATGGCCTTGCCCCACCTCTGCCCCATCTGAGCAGATGGTGGATGCTCCCGAGCAGGGTGCGGGACCAGGGCTTTGTACCTCCGAGCCTTCCCAACAGGACTGCGTGCTCACAGACGCCCGAGGTTTGGCCCAGCTCTGAGCCTACTTCCACCTTCTGCCACACTGCACTTAAGGCCCTGGGCGTGTCAGGGACCCCTGACATCTGAGGCCCCAGCACAGCCCCTGGCTCTCCAGGGCAGCACAGCTGGGACCATGGACATGGGCCCTGCCCATACACCTCAGCAAAACCAGCAGCCAAAGGGTCCCCATGCAGCTAGACCGTGGGGTGACATGAATGGGATGACGACTCCTGCTCCAGCTTAGCCCCCAACTGTAGGGGCAAGTCCCCACCTCCTCCCTAGCTGCCTTCCTCCCAGGCTCTTTGCTCCTTCCTGCCCGCCCACCCAGCCCTACCCAGCCCTTCTGCTTGCCTCACAGCTAAGAAATCACACACATCCACTGTCCAATAAAACTGTGACCAGAACTTTCTAGCCTCATCTTTGGGGGAGAAGCAGCTTGAGGCTCTTGACAAACACACCATGGCAGGTCTGCACATGGTGGGCGGTGCGTGTGCTTGGTCCCATCTTCCCCCCAGCCAGCCTGGATGCAGTGTGTGGATCATCTGCTGCCCCCAAATCCAGTCTCATGGGGGGACCAGTGGTGGGGGACACGCAGGCTGAGTGCATCCCAACAGCTGTCCTTCAGCTTCCTGTAGGCATCACCCCAGACCCCAAACCTCAAAATAGTGGGGGGAAAGGGTGGTACCTCTAGAGGAGGAAGAAAGCCAGGAGGCGGGCAATGGGAACTGTTCCCAAGGAAAACAAAAGCTTAGGCTCACACCAAAATGCCCACCCAGAACCCGAGGCTCTATTTAACATGGGGATGGGGATCAGGAGTGGACATAGCAGCAGGGCGAGGTTGGAGCAGCCGGCATCAGCCGGATCAGGCCTATGAATAATCTGGTTATGTCCTTGGATGCTACAATGGTCACTCCACTCAGCAGCTCTGACACAACTTGGCCAGATGGCGGTTTCAGTTTCCCCAGCAACAGCAATGACCAGTGCACAGGTCTGAGGAGGCACAGTGCCTCCCACAGATCATTTCACCATGACCCTGTCACAACCAAGGTCAGAGCTGGTCTTCCCACCTGCTGACTGGACCAGCACCACTCACTGGAGCCAGCAACCCTCCAAGAAGCCCCCCTCACCCCTGCAGATCTTCTGTGCCTGTGATGTCAGCTCCATGGGCCACTCAGATGCTCAGAGATCCAGCTCTAGTTTTAGAGAAACTGGCTTTTCTAGTTGGGGTTGGGCTGTAGCTCAAGAATTCAGGCCAGGGGCTCAGGTTTCCCATCCCCCACCATGAGAGTGACCCTGGGACCTCCACCACTCCCAAATACTCCCAGGCCCAAAGCTGGCCTTTGAGGGAACCACTGGGAGCTGTGGTGCCCCACCCTGCTGCAGGGAGAGGGTGAGCCACACAGCCCCAGCTCCTCACTCCTCCGTGCTCCCCTGGGACTTCTCTGGCTCCGTTTCCAGGAAGCCTGGTTAGTCCTCCTCCCCCACCCAGCCCTAATTTGATTTGATCTCCATCTGGGGGCTGCCAGGCGCCATCACCTTCCAAGCAGAGTCAAGTTTCCTGCAGTCACTGGACCTGGACATGCCAGTGGGCAACAGCAGTACCCCGCTGACAAACCTAGCTGGACAGACGTCAGTTACTATCCTTCCTTCCAGATACCCAGGCGCGAGCACGCGCGCACACACACACACAGTAAAGACTAAGGAAATGTAGAGGTCAAAGTGTAAATTAGGTAACAGGGACAAATCTACACCAGGCTCCAGAGCCAACAGTGCGGCTTCTACTGTCCACCCGTTTGGGTTTCTGAGTTTATGATTTACATTTACTGTGCTTGCTGCCTTGCCAGCCTGACTGGTTTTCTGCTTTCAGTCGCATTTAGTTAAAAATGAGGTGCAGGCAGGCAGTCTTATGTTCTGGGGTTGCTAGAGGAACAGAGGAAGCAACTCCTGCTCAGCAGAGGGTTCCCCGGGCTGCTGGCAGGCAGACTCTCCAACCCAGCTCTGTCCTGGAGGGGAAAACAGCATGGGCCACATCCCTGTGAAGCAACAGGGCCCTGAACAAGCTGATGGTGTCACCTTTTAAAGGCGGCACAGGCCAAGGACCCTTTGCCTCAGGCAGTCAGAGGTCTCGGACTGACCTGAGGTTTAGGCAAGAACACAGTGGCCTCCATCCTGATAGCATTTCTGTTGCCCTTTTCTCCGTCCTCTTCCCCCACCGCTCAGAGCTGAAGCAAAGAACCTTGTGTTGCCCATGAAGAAATACTTTTCGAGAATCCAGGTGCTGAATATGATGTCAGAGTCTGCGATAATGGTGTGCCTCATCCCCTCTGGGGCCCCAGGCCTCCTGCTGCGGTGGTCCCCTCACTGCAGGTGCAGAGGGAGAGGTGCTGGGCCCCTCTGTGGCTGAGCCCCAGTCTGAGCCCCGCCCCTACCCAGCCTTTGTGCCCCCAGCCCAGTCTCGCTGCTATTGACGAGGTGACTGCGCCATATACAAACAGCCCAGCAGACCTCACTCTGACCCTGAGTCTCCAGACAGAGGAGCCCAAGCCCCAGAACTCAGTGAATGAGAGACGCCCAGGTGACCGCGGGTTCAGTCAGGATCCCTGGGACACGGCCCACAAGCTGCCAGCGCGGAGTGTAGGACAGCACTACTCCTGGAAGCTGGGGCTGCACACTCCACCCAGGTGCCCCTTCCAGCCCTCTTCAGGGTCTCAGCTCAAACAGAGGACCTCCGAGGGTACCTCAGGGCAGCAAAGGAGTGGGCAGGAAGGGCTGGGGCTACAGCAAGGGGCCGTGCAGCAGCAGCAGAGTGTGTTCATCCAGTGAGAAACCAGCCCTGGGACCCCCTCTCTAGAGACGCTTCCTGGGCCTAAAGAGGGCTGCCCTGCTCGAGGCAGGGAACCCCAGAGAGCCGGGAAGTGAAGCCACTTCTTGCTCTGACTGGTTCACGCTTCTGGGCTGTGTGACCTGCTCCCCTAGGGCCACCCTCCTGGGTGCCCGTCTTGGGTGTGGGACATAGGAGCAGAGAACAGGGACACTGCCCAGACTGCTAATGGCCCACTTGGGGGTTCTGAAGCTGCAGCCAATCCAGGGTCTCCTTGAGGTATGACATGCCATAGTGCTGGGCGATATTCCGGAAGATTCCAATCTGTTCCATGAAGACCTACAGAAATGACCAGTCATAGTGAGACCTAGTCCCAGAGGAGGCACAGGGAGGCAAGGCCAAGGCTCAGAGAGGACAAATGGCCCGGGGTGGGGGAGGGAGGAGAGGGGTGGGCGGCAAGGTTGGCTGTCCATTGGAGCCCCCACCTTAGTGTGGATGGTGAGGGAGAAGCCCCCCGCACAGCTGCAGTACACGGCCATGTTGGTCTCCTTCACACCCCGGCACTTCAGGCAGACCTGCAAGGAGAAGCGGCCCCCGTCACAGCCTCCCCGCCCCAGGCCAGAGCCGGCCAGTTACTTGGCATCAGACAGGCTTTTCACCTCAATTACAAATAAAATCTGAGACTTGATATGGGCTTTATCCAAACATGCCAATTGCTTCCCAACACCCTCCCTGTGGACACCTCCCTTTGAGTCTGCGGTCCCCTATCCATCACACCAGGCACCAGCTGTTCCCTGCCTGAACCCCAACCCCTCCCTTGGGTCTTCACTCCCCCATCGAAGGCTGAAAGCTTCCCTCTTTCACACACACACTGCCTATCAGTTCTTTACTCTGACCATTACTTCCTTGTTTACTGTTTGTCTCCCTCTCCTAGAATAAAGGTCCATGAAGCCAGCAATCGGCCCCTGTAGGTGCCCAACAGATGCTGTAAGAAAGAGTCAGCTGGGCCCGTGGATGAGGCCTGACCCAAGAGGTATCACCTTGGAGGATCAGGCTACAACTTGAGACTTGTGCACACCTCTCATCTCCTATGGGTGCAAACTGCTTACTGATGAGGCCTTCACCTACTGGAGGGGTGGTCAGACTGGTTGCAGACCCAGCACTAGGCCTGCTGCTCACCAGGTCCTGCAGGGTAAAGGCCATCAGCTTCTTCTGTAGGGCTTCCACCAGGGCCATCTCAATGACTGATAAGTCATAGGCAACCTGACAGTTGGAGCAGAGCCACTGAGGCAGCACGGTCCCATCCTGGACAGACAGGGAAAGGGACAGGTCACCTTCCTTAGTCCCCAGTGCTGAGAAGGGAAGGAGGGATTCTCAAGAAGTGTGCCACCGCGGTCACAGCTCCAGGGCACACTCACATCTCCACTGTCATCACCCATGTGATTACCAGGACAAGGTTCTGGCATGTGGCAGCTGAGTGGCCTGAAAAAGGGTGCTTGTTTCTAATTCACATTAGAGTTGGTTGGGGGCCCTGCAGGAACCCCCGATCCACTGAGGCCTGGATATTCTGACTGTACCAGCAAGGGGCCTGAGGGAGTCGGCCCACCTGAGAGAAGGAGGGGTCTTTGCACAGGTCCAGGTCCCGGCAGAAGTTACAGTTGTGGCAGATGACCTCAGGGAGCACGTAGGAACGGCAGGGGTCTCGGAACTCGGCCTCCTCTGAGAACTCGCCTACGTCTACCAGGCGCAGCAGGTCTCGGTTTAGCTTGTTCACCTGGTTTGTGACGTTGGTGTCCAGAGACAGGACCTGCCGAGAACAGAGCCCATGTCAGGGACGGCTCCCAGCCCTCCCTGCAGCTATCTGGACCAGAAAACCCTGCAGCCAGTTCTTTAAGCTACAGTTTCTCACAAGTATCTCAACTCTTCCTTTTCCTGTTAGAAGCATCAGAGATAAGAAGTGCCTCCTGCCCACCAGTGATTCCCCAAGTTAGGGTCACAGGCATGGAGGCGCTGCCCCTAGGCCTCGGGGTGTCTGGGACACACCAAAGCACACTCTACCTGTCACCCCTAGGGACTCCTTCTTCCTCAATGACAGGCAGCCCCAAGTTCACCAGAGCTTTACCATCTCAAATGCAAAGGGGATGACTTCAGCCTTCCATGGTGGAGGGATTTCCAGGCCAGCCCAGAAAAGTCCCTGTAGCACATGTGTGTGTTAGAGCCCTCGGTGTGGACACGGGAGGTCTGGCTCCCACCATGGTGCTGGCAGAGCCATAGGGAGTCATCAAGCTTCCTGTCTGTAAATGAGAGGACAGGACCGACATCTTCCCCAGGCCTCTCCCAGCCCTAAAGCTCCTGTCCTAGCCTAGCACAATGCCAGGAACACAGAACCAAACACCACTTAGAAAACACGTCTCTGAGGGGAGTGTTTATGGTCAATGTGAAGCAAAGTGGGTGAATTTGAAAGTATATTTACAATGAGGATCAGTGGCCTATTGGAAAGTATTGTTTAAAATATATATACATGATACACATCACTTACATAGGGAGAACACTGGACTTAATCAAGAAACAAAAAAATTACAGTGAATTTACCAAACATGAAGGAAGAAGTAATATTGTTCTATAGACAGTATCTTCCAGAAAACATAAGAGGGAGAACACTTCTAACTTCACTTGGAAGGCCAGCATCATCTAGGTACCAACACCAGACAAAGACTGTGTAAGGTAACTACTGATTCTCATGTGTACAGACCCAAATATCCTCAACAAAATAAGGGCAAATTGAGCCCACTTTTATTTTGACCAAGTAGGACTTACCCCCAGAATGCAAGGCTGGATCAACACTAGAAAATCAGTGCAATTCACCATATCAACAGACTAACAAACAAAAACCAATATGATCATTTCAAATGAGGGAGAAAAAGTCCTTAACAAAATTCAGCAACCATCCTTGATTAAAACTCTCAGGATGGGACTTCTTTGACGGTCCAGTGGTTAAGACTCTGTGGTTCCAAAAACAGAAATATAGACCAATGGAACAAAATAGGAAGTCCAAAAATAAACCCATGCCCCTCTGAGTACCTTATTTTTGACAAAGGAGGCAAGAATATACAATGAGGCAAAGATAGCCTCTTCAGTAAGTGGTGCTAAGAAAACTGGACAGCTGCATGTAAAAGAATGAAATTAAAACACTTTCTAACACCATACACAAAGGTAAACTCAAAATGGATTAAAGACCTACATATAAGACCAGAAACTATAAAACTCTTACAGGAAAACAGGCAAGATACTCAATGACATAAAGTAGGATCCTCTAAGATCCACCTCCTAGAGTAATGGAAATAAAAGCAAAAGTAAACAAGGGGGACCTAATTAAAAGCTTTTGCAAAAAAAAAAAAAAAAAGCTTTTGCACAGCAAAGGAAACTATAAACAAGGTGAAAAGAACCCTCCAAATGGGAGAAAACAGCAAATGAAACAGCTGACAAAGGATTAATTTCCAAAATATACAAGCAGCTTATAGAACTCAATACCAGGAAACAAACAATCTAATCAAAAAGTGGGAAAAAGACCTAATAGACATTTCTCCAAAGAAGACATACAACATGAAAAGATGCTCCACATCACTCATTATTAGAGAACGCAAATCAAAACTACAATCAGATATGACCTCACACTGGTGAGAATGGCCATCATCAAAAAGTCTACAAACAATAAATGCTGGAGAGGGTGTGGAGAAAAGGGAACCCTCTTGCACTGTTGGTGGGAATGTAAATGGATACAGCCACTATGGAAGATGGTATGGAGATTCCTTAAAAAACTAGGAATAAAATCACCATATGACCCAGCAATCCTTCTCCTAGGCATACGCCCTGAGGAAATCAAAATTGAAAAAAGACACATGTACCCCAATCGCAGCACAATTTACAACAGGTAGAACATGGAAGCAACCTAGATGTCCATCAGCAGATGAAAGCATAAAGAAGTTGTGGTACAAATACACAATGGAATATCACTCAGCCATAAAAAGGAACACATCTGAGTCAGTTCTAATGAGGCGGATGAACCTAGAGCCTATCATACAGAGTGAATTAAGTTAGAAAGAGAAAGATAAATATTGTATACTAACGTGGGCTGTCTATGGGGTTGCACAGAGTCAGACATGACTGAAGTGACTTAGCAGCAGCAGCAGTAATGCCTATATATGGATCTAAAAAGATGGTTCCAAAGAATTTCTCTGCAGGGCAGCAATGAAGAAAGACACAGAGAACAGACTTATGGACAACTGGAGAGGGGAGGAGAGGGTGAGATGCATGGGGAGAGTAACATGGAAACTTACATTACCATATGTAAAATAGATAGCAAATGGGAATTTGCTGTATGGCTCAGGGAACTCAAACAGGGGCTCTGTATCAACCTAGAGGGGAGGGATGAGGAGGGAGATGGGAGGGAGGTTCCAGATGGAGGGGACATATGTATACCTATGGCTGATTCATGTTGAGGTTTGATGGAAAATAACAAAATTCTGTAAAGCAATTATCCTTCAATTAAAAAACAAATAAAAAATTTAAAAATCCATAAAAAAGAAAAAGACTCTGCTTCCACTGCAGGGGGCAGAGACTGGATCCCTGGTCGGGGAACTAAGTACCACATGCTGCAAGATGCGGCCAAAAAACAAACTCACTCTCAGGAAATGACCATTATCAAGGCACCAAGGAACTTTCTCAACCTGCTTCAGGGTGTCCCTTCAACAGTCTACAAAGGTTTTTTTTTTAATGGAAACTGATATACTGATTTGAAATTCGTAAGGAAGGCAAATTAAGTCAAAATAATTTGAAAAAAATAAAGATAAAGCATTCACACTACCTGGTTTTAAAACTTATTGATAAAGTTACAGAAATTAAGACAGTGTGGTGTTTTAGAATAGAGAGACATGTAAACCCAGAAACAGATGCATATACATATACAGCCAGTTAAGCTTTGAAAAAAGCACAAACATAATTAAATGGAGAAAGGCTAATTTTTAAACAAATAGTGATGGAATAATTGGATATGCTTATGCATAAATATGAAAGTGTTAGTCACTCAGTTGTGAGTGACACTTTGAGACCGCATGGACTATAGCCTGCCAGGCTCCTCAGTCCATGGGATTTCTCCAGGCAAAAATACTGGAGTGGGTTGCTATTTCCTTCTCCAGGGGATCTTCCCAACCCAGGGATCGAACACAGGTCTCCTGCATTGTAGGCAGACTCTTTACTGTCTGAGCCACTAGGGAAGCCTCAGTTTATAACATACACATTGTACAAAAATTAACTCAAAATGGAATGACTGAATATAAAACCTAAAACTATAAAAATTCTAGAAGAAAACATAAGTGAAAAGCTTTGTGACCTTGGTTTAACAAAGATTCTTAGATATGACATCAAAAGCTCAACCCTTAAAAAGTGAACGATTAGATCAAAATTAAGATCCATTGCTCATTGAAAAATACTGTCAAGGAAATTTTGAAAAGACAAGCCAAAGTCTGGGAAGAAATATTTGGAAATCACACATTTGACAAAAGACTTATATCCAGAATATATGAAGAACTCTCAAAATTCAACAATAAGAAAAATAACCCAATAACTGATTCACTTTGCTGTACACCTGAAACTAACACAACATTGTACATCAACTATACTCCAATAAAAATTATTTTTTAAAAAACAGTTCTTAATTATGGGCAAAAGATCTGAACATTTCACCAAAGACACAGAGCAAACAAACACATGAATAAAATCTCCACATCATCAGTATTATGGAAAGTGAGTGACTCAGTCATGTCCGACTCTTTGTGACTGCATGGTCCATGAATTCTCCAGGCCAGAATACTGGAGTGGGTAGCCTCTCCCTTCTCCAGGGGGTCTTCCCAACCCAGGGATCGAACCCAGGTCTCCCACATTGCAGGTGAATCCTTTACCAGCTGAACCACGAGGGAAGCCCAAGAATACTGGAGTGGGCAGCCTATCCCTTCTCCAGGGGATCTTCCTGACCCAGGAATCGAACCAGGGTCTCCTGCACTGCAGGCAGATTCTTTACCAACTGAGCTATCAGGGAAGCCCAAGTAGTATTAGGGAAATGCAAGTTAAAAACATGATGATATACCACTACACATCTATTTGGACAGATAAAACCTTGAAAATGAACAAAGTTCCAGTGGGGTGTGGAGCGGTTGGACTATAGTCAGTTACCATCGATGAGAATGCAAAACAGAGCCACTATACAAAACACGATATGACCCAGCAATTCCCCTGCTAGGTTTTTACTTGAGAGAAATGAAACTTATGTTCACACAAAAACCTATATGAGAATGTTTATAGTGGCTTCATTGACGGTCACCCATAAGCGCAAACAATCTGAATGTCCTTTAATCGGGGAGCTATGGTACTCCCATACAATGGAGCACTAGTCAGCAATGGAAAGGAACAAGCAACGACATGGAGGAACCCCAGGTGCATTTTGCTCAGTGAAGGAAATCAGACCTAAAAGGCTACATGACCAACCACTCCACTCATGTGACATTCTGGAAGAGGTTTCAACACAGGGACAGAAGACAGATGGGTGGTTCTAGGGATGCAGGCAAGAGGAGAGGCTGAGTCCCAAGGGGAAGCACATGGAAAAACTCTCAGGGGTGGAGAACGTTCTGTACTTGCTGTTGGTGGCCAGTTCACATATCCATATGTGAAAACACAAACAACTGCACTTCACAGAGAAAAAATTTTAAAGTAAATAAACATAGGGACATGGGGGCTTCCCTGGTGGCTCAGTGGGAAAGAATCTGCCTGCCAATGTAGTAGACACGGGTTCAATCCCTGATTCGGGAAGACCCCACATGCTCAAGAGCAGTAAGTCCATGAGCCACAACTACTGAGCCTGTGCTCTAGAGCCCAGGAGCTACAACAACTGAGCCTTCGGCCACAAGTACTGAAGGCTGTGTGCTCTAGAGCCTATGTTCTGCAATGAGAGAAGCTGCCATAAAGAGAAGCCTTTGCACCGCAATGAAGAATAGCCCCTGCTCACCTCAACTAGAGAAAGCCCAAAGAGCAATGAAGACTCAACACAGCCATAATACATAAAATTTTAAAAATAAAAAACAAACACAGAGACAGACAGATCAGCATGTACCAGGGGTGGGGAACTTTGGAGGATGCTGTACAACTCTGTATCCTGACTGTGGTGGTGAATACGTGACTGGCTGCCCCATGAGATGCACTCTAAAAATGGTGAATTTCACTGTATGTAAATTATACTTTAATAAAAATAGAACTTACAAATTCTGAAGTCTACCAAGGAGTTAAAGTGTTATATTAAGCCATTTCTTAACCACCATGAGAAGTCACTTGATCACTGTGAAACACAGAGTGCTGGAAGGTAACTTAATGGACAGTAAAGTCCTCTGTAAGGGGACGCCTGCCAGGTCTTTATCTGGTAACATTATCCCTCGTTTGAATCAGCCTACCTTTCCCAGAAGGCATTCAGCGTCCGGGCAAGCTCTCCTCTTAGGTTCCACAGCAGCCTGGATGCTGTGGGTGCCCTGTCCAGTTCCTGGTCTGGCCCACCGGCCTCACGTGACCCATAAGCTGGCTTTGCCGTCCCTCTGCTCAACTTTCACCAGCACCGCCCTGTCACCCCTCCTCCCAGGGGCTCTGTATCCTCTCTGCCCGGACTTCATTCTTCCATCAGATCCACCCACTGCCAGGGCCTCCCGGTCCTTGTGGTCTCAGCCCAGGACCCACCAGAGGTCCTTTTTCACCTGCCCCTGCCCTGAACTCACCCCTTGGCACCTGTGCTCTCTGAGCTCACCTGTGCCCTCCAGGGGATTGTGAGCTCTGTGAGGACAGGGGTCATTCCCATAGCAACTGCACAGACTGGGTGCAGTGGGTGTTTGTGGAATAGAGGAGTGACTTGCACACACGTCAGTGGGAGTGTCCTCACCTTGCACACGTATTTGATGAATTCCAGAGCAGGGTTATTAAGCAGCAGGTGAGAACCGGGGAGGACAGGAAACATTTCTGAGAGCTCAGTAGAGTTCCGAGAGCCTGTGACTTTCTTCTGAATCTTCTGCGTGATGGTGAAGAAGTTCTGAGTGAGTTCGTTTGCCACATAATCTTGTGAGAAGGTGATCATTCCTGGGAAGAGAAGCAACATGGCGCCTGCTCCCTACCTCACACGGCGACAGGACACCAAGGGAAGGAGATGGGGACCCTGAGAAGCACACACTGGTGGCCTCACACAGCAAGGGTGCTCACCAGGAAGGGCTCCAGCCTCCCCCTGGGCCTCCTGGGAGAGCTGGCTGGCTCCCCTCCTCCTCACGGGGGTGCTCCCTGGGGTGCTGCGCCTCAGTTCCTCCTTCATGCTGTGGTACACGGCCACGATGTATGCTGCAGAGAGAGGGCAGGCTCAGGCCACAGGCCACGTGAGTCAGCGACGCCTCACACATCCCAGAATCTGGGGGTACCCTGTGGCTGGTCCTGCTGCTAGCCAAATGAGGCTGAAATGTCATTATTGGTGATGATTCTATTTGCTGCACTGAGATGAGCCAGAGTCAGTTAGACAAACGGGAACAATCAGAGCACTCACTGATGCCCCGGTTCATGCTTAGAGAGACTGCTGCACAGCTGAGGCAGCAAGTACCAACCTTCACACCAACTGGTGCAAAAGAGTGCTCACCTTGCCTCTCGGGGGCAAAACACTTCTCCAAAAACTCCACGGGTCCACTCGTTCCAAAAAACTTGAGAAGGCAAAGGACTCAAATATAAACTGACAGGGGATAAAAGAATCATAAACAGAACTCCCTGTCGGTGTATACATGGGTGTACCTGCATCTATGTCTGCTGACAATTTACGATGCTCTTCACCAACTGTTCTATTCTAATGATTAGTTCTGAATTACAATGTGTGCTTAACTTCTCATTTCTTTGTCACATCAACCTAAATAACTTGGTTTGGAAACACTAAACTTTTATTTCTGTTTTTAAATTTTGATTGGAGTATAGCTGATTTACCATGTGGTGTTAATAATGACCACTAAGATCATGGCATCTGGTCCCATCACTTCACGGGAAATAGATGGGGAAACAGTGGAAACAGTGTCAGACTTTATTTTGGGGGGCTCTAAAATCACTGCAGATGGTGACTGCAGACATGAAATTAAAAGACGCTTACTCCTTGGAAGAAAAGTTATGACCAACCTAGATAGCATATTCAAAAGCAGAGACATTACTTTGCCGACTAAGGTCCGCCTAGTCAAGGCTATGGTTTTTCCTGTGGTCATGTATAGATGTGAGAGTTGGACTGTGAAGAAGGCTGAGTGCTGAAGAATTGATGCTTTTGAACTGTGGTGTTGGAGAAGACTCTTGAGAGTCCCTTGGACTGCAAGGAGATCCAACCAGTCCATTCTGAAGGAGATCAGCCCTGGGATTTCTTTGGAAGGAATGATGCTGAAACTGAAACTCCAGTACTTTGGCCACCTCATGCGAAGAGTTGACTCATTGGAAAAACTCTGATGCTGGGAGGGATTGGGGGCAGGAGGAGAAGGGGACAACAGAGGATGAGATGGCTGGATGGCATCACTGACTCGATGGATGTGAATCTGAGTGAACTCCGGGAGATGGTGATGGACAGGGAGGCCTGGTGTGCTGCAGTTCATAGGGTCGCAAAGAGTTGGACACGACTGAATGACCTAACTGAACTGAATGCCTTTAGCCCCAAACGAAATATAGGGGTGTCTCACACTAGAAGTTGAGCCTCAGAGACCAGCCAGTGGGGCAGTTGATTTAGGAGTATCTAAACTCCTCTACATGGGATCTCCTTTAATCACTGTAAGTGTACACACACAACCTCGGGGGCGGGACTATGAAGCCTTTGTGATGCCCCAGGGCAGCCTTCCTCACCGTGGGGTTCTGTGAGAGGTCTGGGGCCTGGGCAGAAGCCGAGGGTCTTCTTTCTGCCTCTCACAGTGCTATGCAGCCAGGGCACGCACGCTGGGCATGCTCTCATCAGGGCCACATTATTCCCACCGCATGACTCAGATGTGACGGTGAGTGTGCACCACTCACCTGAAACGATCATGAGGAAGTAGCTCTGGCAGGAGGCTGCCTGGGGCAGGAACTGCAGGATGTTCCAGTTGTTTTCCAGCAAGTCCTCGACATCCAGTTCCTGTGCGTCTCCCTCATCCTCCTTCTCCTCCTCGTCCTCCTCCTCCTCCTCAGGTTCCCCCCGCTCTGCTCTGCCCTCTTCTGGGGAGTCCTGCTTTGACACAAAGACAATCCCAGTAACGTCTGCCCACATTGGCACCGCAGGGTGGGGAGCGTCCCAGTCTGTTTCGTGTCCTGTGCATCTAGTCGTTCCAGCCCCTGAGCCCAAGAGAGATTCCTGCAGGATGGCTCCAAAAACAAGGTCATGTACAGAATGTGCCTGGTACATTCTCAGTAAGCTACTGACTGTTACTTTCATTTGCTGTTTCACAGGATTTACTTTAAAATTATTCAATCCCCACTTCTCAGGAAGGGAAGAATCAAGGGTGCTTCCTGGGTGACCACCTCTCTTGTTGAGTTTCGGATCTCTTCCTGGGAGGGCTGCAGTTCTGAGAACTGATCCTTAGGTAGGTTGATAAGGAGTTCAGGACCCTCAAGGAGAAAGGGGTTTGGGGCTTTCAAGGAGGAGCAAAGGACAAACAATTTTTTCTACACTGCTTTGTCTCAGTCAATATAACAATGTATCTTGCTCCTTAACAAGAGCCTTCTGACTAATCTTGTTATCTTTAGACATATGTTGTGGGAGTGGGTCTGGTAAGACCTCTCCATTGATAGTTCTAATCCTATTATCTTATATTGAGGGAGTGGGTCTGGTAAGATCCTTTACTGTAATAATGTATATAGCTCCCTTGCTAAGACTAGCGACGGGGGCACTCTCCATCCCCTTCTGATGTCTATGTCAGAAGCTTTCTCTGTCCCTTTTTCACTTTGATTAAACTCTGCTACACAAAAGCTCTTGAGTGATCAAGCCTGGTTCCTGGTTCCAAAACTAAATCTTCTTCTTTGGAGATCACGAATCTGACATGGTAAGCTATCAGTTCTACCAAAGATCTAGTTCTGGTGGATGCCCTCCTGCCACCCCCCGACTAAGGTCCCCTTTCTATACAGCACCTTTCATTTCAACATCTGAACTCTGACAGCCACCATCCTTAAAGAGCAGCAAGCACTCCTGCCTTCCGCTATTCGTCTACATGACCTGCACTTCCTTCCCCTGCATGTGGTCTCAGTGAACCTCCCAACCCCAGCACCAAGGGCAGCCTTTGCTTCTGGTCTCTTCTCAGCAGATGGTGACTTCCTTCCGGGGGTGCTCTCCTTTTGATACCTGAGGCCCCACCCACTGGTAGCTTCCTCCATGGGGACCTGCCCTGGGGGAGCTGTCCTCTCAACTCATACTTACCCCCAGGTGATCTCACCAGCCCCAAATGCCAGGCTCACAGATGACCCCAAGTTTCACGGCCCCCTACCCAAGACGCACAGTCACTACCCGACCCCTGCGTCTCCACCTGTGCACATTAAGCAAACAATAGGGGCAGCAAACACCACGTGCCCCAGCTAAGCACAGCTCCCTTCTCCCCACACTTGCTCTCTTGCCCCGTCCATTGGGGTTTACACATCCAGACACAGCTCCCTCACACACAACCTACACGCTCAGATATCACCCCTGTGTCCCAAGCGTCACCCCACTGGCCTGTCCACACCGTCTTCATTACCCACCTGGGTCATTCTCCCTGACTCTACCTTGCCCTGCATCCTTCTCTGGGCCGACACTAACTGGGCTCCACTTAGACCTTGACATCCTGCAGTAACGTCCACTCAGGACCCAAGTGGAAGTCAGGCCCTGACACTTGCCCATTCAGAATCTCCCCGTCAATAAAAGCCAAGTCTCCACCACAGCCCTAGGGCCCAAGTGGCCTGGTCCCAGCCAGCTCTTTGTCCACATCTGTGACCACTGACCCTGCCTGTGCCATAACTCAAGGCAGCTTCACACCTCGGTCCCATCACCTCCTCGGAGGACTCCTAGACCCCCCATCAACATTGGCCCCTGCCCCAGGACTCTCTGCCTACCAGCTTTGTCTACCCTGAGCCCTTACTGTTGTAGACACTGCCGTATACATCTACTTGTCTGCTTGTTCATGATCCTTTCCCTTACAGACTTCATGATGCTTACTGCTGCATGACTGGGGCCAAGAGCCGTGCCTGGAACTCTGCTTGTGACCATCAAGTGTGCACTGAAGGGACAACATGGACCCTTCAAGTTGCTTCAGATTCCAACCTCAGCTCTCCAAGACTGGTTACCTCTTACCTGCCCACAGTGAATCCTAGATGGAACAGTTCCTTTGATGCCACCATAATTAGAGGGATCCATCCAGAGAAGAAATTCCCAGCATCGAGAAAAGGAAATTGTCAAAGAATGGAAGATCTCTTTAGAGTGGATGCTAGAAAGAAACAAGACAGAAATCGCTTAAATGAAATCAATAGTCTTCCCCTTTTACTCTACTTTCCTTTTTTTATTATCTATTCACCCTCTACTTATTTAAAAATGAATTTAAAGTGGATTCACATTTTATCATCCCTCAGGCTTTCTAGGGAAAATGATTGGTGTGGCCACTATGGAGAACAGTATGGAGGTTCCTTAAAAAACTAAAAATGGAATTACCATATAACCTTGCAATCCCACTTCTGGGCATATAGCCAGAGAAAACATGGTTCTAAAGGACACATGCAACCAATGTTCATTGCAGCACTGTTTACAACAGCCAAGACATGGAAGCAACCTAAATGTCCATCCATCAACAGAGGAATGGATAAAGATGTGGTACATATAGACAACGGAATATTACTCAACCATAAAAAGAGAATGAAATAATGCCATTTACAGTAACATGAATGGACCTAGAGATTGTCACGATGAGTGAAGTATGTGAGAGAAGGAGAAATATCATATGACATCTGTTATATGCAGAATCTAAAAAGAAATGATGCAAATGAACTTATTTACAAAACAGTGACAGACTCACAGACTTAAGAGAACCAACTTATGGTTGCTGGGCCTAAGAGCTGGGAGAAGGGAAGTTAGGGAGCTTGGTTGGGAAAGACATGTACACACTACTATATTTAAAATGGATAACCAACAAGGACCTACTGTATAGCACAGGGAATTCTGTTCAATGTTCAATTCTGTTCTGTTCAATTCTGCCTGCATGGGAGGGGAGTTTGGGGGAGAATGGATACAAATATATATATGGCTGAGTCTCTTTGCTATCTACCTGAAAGTATCACTACATTGTTAACTGGCTACACTCCAATATAAAATAAAAATTTCAAAAACAAACAAAATAAAAATGAATTAAGGTGGATTCACATTTTACTGTCTTTCAAGCTTCCTAGGGAGAATGATGATAAACATGATACGAAGGAGACAGCTGAGTTACCCAGGCCGGGGAACAGGGAGCAGTGCTGAGAGAATGACAGGTGAGAGCTGCAGAGGGAACCCCAGGAGTACTGTGGCTCGTCCTCCAGCACTTAGCAGAGCACAGACCACACTTGTGTGTGAGAAAATCACACCAGCCTTGAGCACCTGCTCCCGCCAGTGTCACAGCCTCATACATAGGGGCATGTGGGGCTGTGCTCACAGAAATCTTGCTTCAACAGAGGTAATAATGAGCCCTAGACTAAACATTCCTCTGGCTCTGACTATAAATCTCAACAAATATCCAAAAGGATCTAATTGTTTTCAAGTAACATAAAGCTCAAGAATATTTACAGGAATGCAAAAGTAGCTAACAGACAAGCCAAGGTTCTTAACGTCTGGCATCCAGTCCTGTATCACCAGGTGTGCAAAGAAGCAGAGAAACACAACAAATGAGAACAATCTATCAGCTGAAAACAAATCAGAGTTGACATAGATATTATAATGAGCAGACAAGAACATTAGAACAGTTATAACTGTACAGTTATTATAATTGTGTTTCATGTATTAAAAAAAACTAGAAGGAAGATTGAACATGTTAAGCAGACTCTAGAAATGTAGGAGACCCAAATCAAGCTTCTAGAGATGAAAACTGTCGTGTCTGAAATGAAAAATATAATGGATGGGATTAATGGCAGATAAAACACTCTAGAAGGTCAGTGAACTTAAAGATATAACAACAGAAACTTATCCAAAAAGAAACACAAAGAGGAAAAAAGGACTTCCAAAAAAATCTATCTAGGGGCTTCCCTGGTAGCTCAGTGGTAAGGAATCCGACAGACAACACAGGAGACATGAGTTCCATCCCTGGTCGGTAAGATCCCACACGCTGCAGAGCAACGAGGCCGTGTACCACAGCAACTGAGCCTGTGGTTTAGAGACTGATAGCCACAATTACTGAGCCCATGAGCCACAACTACTGAAGCTGGTGCACCCTAGAGCCTGTTCCACAACAAGAGAAACCACTGCAATGAGGAGCTGGTGTACCACAACCAGACAGTAGTGCCCCTCTCTGCAACTAGAGAAAAGCCCAAGTGGCAGTGAAGACCCAGCTCAGCCTAAATAAATAAATAAATAAAAATAAAATCATATATACATATCCATCTGCAATTCTATGCCCAGCAAAAGTATCTTTCAAAAACAAAGGTGAAATAAAGGCTTTTTCAGATACCCAAAGGCAGAGAGGATTTGTTACCAACAGAGCCACACTACAAGGTTTGTTAAGGAAGTCTGTCAGCAGCAGGGAAATGGAGCAAATGAGAACACGAGCGAACGAAGGGGACAGGAATGCTGACACCTGTTGGTGATGTACTCCACGTAGGCCAGGGCGTCCTCCACCCGCCGCTTCTTGGTGCAGAGGATGATGCGGTTGAAGTTGGCATAGACGACCGATGACCCCAGGCGCCTGAACTCAGCGATAAGCCTGCAGACCAGTTCAGAATCAAAGGTCAAGACACCACAGAGAAAACAGTTAATGGTCCCGAAGCAGAACATATACCTAGAACCCAGAAGTAACAAAGAACAAAGAGGTCTGCATGGCCAAACCCTACCACAGACAAAATCATAGACAAAGAGAGGAAAAAATCTGCAACTCATATCACAGAAAAATGGTTTTTATCTAGAAAGAGCTCATACAGATCAATGAGAAAAACACAAAACAAAAGTACAGAAAAATGGTCAAAGGAAGTCCAATTTCTTTCATAATTAGAACTGCAAATTAGGGGGATACTGAGAGAGCATTTTATTTCATCAGGTTGTTGTTGGGGCTTGGCATGGGGACACGCATTCCCAATCTAGTTCCCAAGAGCTGGTAGTATAACCAACTGTACAACCTTTAGAGGGAGCTGATAATATTGATTCAAATTAGCATTTACCTCTCTCAATTTATCTGAAAATATCCATCAGACCTGCAGCAGTGTTACTTCCTGGAGATTATTCTAGACATGTTTACATGACCTCATGCACAAGACCAATCCTTGGTTGGTTACTGTGACAACAAAAGTTATGGAAGCTGCCGAAACATTCATTAGTGTGGTACATCCACACACAGCTCTCCAAGACCTACTGTTAACAAAGGCAAGCGAGGTGCAGAATGATAAGCACAGTGTGCAGTGACTTATAAAAAAGCAGCAGAGACTCTGCACCATATGGCGTGTCTCTGGAAGCTTGACGGCAGCTGAGCTCTTCACGGGCCCCATCTGGTCGCTATGGACCACTAGCCTAGAAGTGGACTCTTGATCCAGGGGTGCTGACTAGCCATCTTTCTGGTTGGAGGAGAAAGCCACTGGTGGCACTCACTGAAGGAAGAGCTTCTTCATCATGCTGTGCAGCGTGCGGTGCAGGGCAGGGTCGTGCAGCAGTGAGGAGGGCGACCGGAGCCAGCGGTAGAAGTGCATCACCTGGTTGTCGGCGTAGACATTGCGGTACTGCGTGATCTCCTTCACCCAGCCTACCACCATGCTCTTCAGGATCCTGCAGGAGGGGTTCAGAGGGTGCCCCCACTGTCGCTGGCACCAGCTCCTCACCGTTCTGCTGTCGCCTCTGTGCCCTCTCTTCTCACTGTCCAGGCTCCATTCCTCGCCCCTCTGTAACTCATCCGCATCCCCCACTCAACACCACCTTTCCGGCTTTTCCAACAGAGCCAGGACAGAGCTGAGAAGATGCGGGTGCCCTTCAAGGAGGCACCTCACTGCTGTGAGAACCAAGAGACTCACAGCAGAGACCTCAAGGGCCCCCTCTCCCTTGTGCCAGTGAGGGTCCTAATGGACTGCTTCGTCACAACTGCCCCTGGTTAAATCGCCCCAGATGACTCTGCAAACAGCATCACAAAGCCAGTGTGATGGTTCTGTCACCTGCAGTCTGACTGCACCACCTCTCGGGACTGAACTGGCTGCTTCTCTGCCCAAACAGTCCTTGGCCCTGACTACACCACATGCATTTTGGCTGCTGAGGCTTTCTTTCCACAAGTCCCCTGGCCTGAAGCCCCCTCCCTCCAGTTCTGTCCTCTTTCTGCGAAAAGGCTACAGGGTGGCAGTTGTAGAAAACAGTTCTGGAACCACAAGACTTGCTCTTGAACACCAACCTTTCCCCTCAGCTGCACTATGACCACAAGCCTGGGCCTCAGTTTCCTCATTTCTACAATGGGCAACAGCCATCTTGCCTCGTGTGGCTATGAGAGCGCATGCTCCCTGCCCGTGCCCCCACTGCACTTCTCTCCTGATACCCGTGCCTTGCAACTCGCACCACTTTCTGTAGGGCTTTACCCATGTTCATATCCTGCTGTGCACCCCACAGCAGATGCTCAGTGAACACCCACACCCCAAGTAAACTGGCGACTTCTTGCAGGCACACCTCCGGCCATAGGAAGTGGGCCAGAAGGCAGCATCTGGAACTGTCGCCGGTACCTGGAGGGCGGCATTTGTGAGTGCCACCCGTGAGCAAAGAAAGGAGTCTGGCCCTGGGCTGGTTTCTGACCGGGCAGAGGGAAGCCCCACTGATACTGACTTAGCTCTCAGTTTCCAAAACAAGGACAGAGGATAAAAGGATTTCTACTGCTCCTTCTAGAGGCAAACTGTTGTTCTGCCTTTGGAGAGCTGAGGGTACAAGAAGAACCAAAGGGCAGGTGATGTTCTCAGGGCGGCAAGCCCCTGGGTACCTGAAGGTGTTGGAGCAGAGGGCTGTCTCGTCATAGCTGGCAGGGGCGCTGGCAGCCTGATTGCCCGTGATCATGTCCTCTAGGGAGGCCTGCTGGATCACATCGAAGCTGATGCCAATGCTGTCAGCCCCCTCCATATCATTGACGTGGTGAGACTGCAGGATGGTGTTGACGGCCAGGTTCTGAATATCCAGTTCCACGCACACTACACACAGACATCACCGCTTGTGCACTGACCCCTCCTGGGTGTGGAGCCCGATCCCAGCAAGCACAATCTCAGAAAAATCACTGCTGCTTAGGGCAGCTGACTGCACAGCCCACACCCACAGAGGTCCCCTGCAGGTTCAGCTCCCAGCCCAATACACCTGAGTGCTCCCACCAGCCCAGAATGGCAACAAATAGCAGGAACAGCAGTCCCTGGTGCGCCTTGCCCTCCCACCTGTGGAGTAACAGCCGGAACTGTTGATCTCCACAGGGGCTTGGTCATCAAACTCCATGACAAGCCTGTTGTCGTCAGCCTCCTTCCCACCCAGGTCAGGGCGTGACGTAGGAGACAGCCAGAGCAGGTGGTTGTGGCGCTGGAGGTGGCGGGCAAAGAAGAGGTCGGAGCCAAAGGTAGAGATATCCTCAGGCAGATTCCCAACGGGGATGTGGAAGTACCTGGAGGGGAACGGGGTCAACCCCAGGAGCTGAAAATGACTGGGGAATGCCTTCTTGTGCCCAGAGACCAGTGAGGCCAGTGACAACCAAGGTGGCCAGAAGCACCCCTCCCCTCGGCCCACCTGCTCATCTCAAAGGCCTGTGACAGACACGTGTCCAGGTTGAGGTAGTGCCGGATCATGCGCCGTGCTCCGTGGCGCTGCCAGTCCAGGACCCCGTAGCTGATCTTGTCAGCCACGCGGACAGGCACCAGAGGGAATTCCTCCAGGACAGGGATCTCGCCAGCCAGCCTCTTCAGCTCCCAGTTGGACTGAACAGCAATGAGAGTTGGCCCACGGCGCTCCTCCTGGGTGCAGGGAAGGAAGCAGTGAGGTGGACCAGGCCCTGGGGAGGGGTTTCTCACAGCATGGGGTCCCGATGGCACTCACTTTGTAGGTCAACAGGAAGCGCTGGATGGCTCTGCAGACGATTTTCAAGTCTGTTTCAGCACGAACTTCAAAAGCGTGTTTTTGTGGGGGCAGGAGCTCAGCGCCCACTTTCTCTAGCAGGAGGCTGTGCTCTGTTGAGTACAGGGTATTGAGGTTGGGCATCTGGTTGCTTCGCACCTAGACAAACGAGGGCCAGGTCAGCCGTCTTCCCACGGGGAAGGAGGGGCAGCCCTGCGAGTCGCCACAGGTGGCAGGGCTACCTCTGCAGATCAGCTTCTCACTCTCACAAGAACAAGGCAGTGATGGGAAGGAAAGGGGAGTGGGAGCTTCCTGCCCGGGGCTGTGTGCCTCCCCCAGCGAGGCTGTCCCGTGGCCTGGCCCGGAACTCACGGTATCCAGCACAAACACGGCCGCCTTGCGCTGTGAGGGCACGAAGATGCCAAAGAGAGCCTTGTGGCCCTGTGCGTGGTGGTACAGGTAGATGTGCCGGACACTCCCTGCAGGAGGACATGGCCCGTCACCCCGAGATGTGCAGGAGGCAGGGCCAAGCAAGGGCGGCCGGCAGACGCCATACCTGGTTCAAGGTAGCTGAACTGGGCCAAGGAGCGCATCTCCAGGTGCTCAAGAGTGAAGGTTTCTGCTTCCCAGCCTGAAACGTGCCTCACCAGCTGTTTATTGACCACACACACGCAGCCCAGCTGCACCAGGGCCCGAAACACTAACGGAACCTGCAAGAGGGGATGTGTGAGGGCCGACGGGGGAAGGCAGAGGCCCAGCTGCTGCTGCCGGCCTGTCCATGCCTCGACTGGGTTTGTCTCCCTCTATTCCATTTAGGTGGATCCTTGCACCATTCGGCTGGGAAAATAATCACCTGCGTCTCGTACACGCCCTCGATGTCTGGCGCCGCCAGCTCAGTGTTGATCTCGTTGATATGTTCCTGGTACATGTCCTCTGGCACCGAGTATTCGTAGAGGTTGTAGACCATATTGGAGCGAGGAAGGACTCGATTCACCTGGTGACATCATGTGACAGTGACCTCACCCCGCAACTGAGCTAAGTGGTAACGTTTGCAACAACGCACAGGCAAACACACGTGCACACACTCTTACACACATACATGCACTGTTTAAACAGTCCTAGGATGTCTGCACACAACCATAGAGTAAAGTTCTACAGCCCATTTCTCCCTATCAGTAAAATTAAAAGGTCTGGGCCTGGCTTCAAAAAGCTGCCTGAGGCTTCTGAAAAGTAGACAAGTTCCCAGACTGTGAGGGGCAGGTGCTCCTGCTACATTTTCCTCTGTTCTCTCCTGGTGTAACCTAAGGGTGCAAGAAGCAAAAACCCTATGAGAGCTGTTTTCCCAGACAGAAGACTAGGAATGGAACACCTGTCCAGCCAGAGTATGGATACCTCAGCGAGGAGGGAGGAGAGGGGGTGCCCCAAGGGGAAAACATCCTTAAAGGAAGGATCTACTCCTACTCACTTACATCACACACATCTAAGAAAGCTACAGAATCCTAGATCATCTGTTGTCTGTTGCCCACTCCTTCCCTGTCCTCTTCCAGGGTCCACATTCTGCTGAATCTTCTGGTCAGAACTGGATTTCAGAAGCATCCTCTGTCTAGCTGGCAGTTACAAATACTCTAGTCTCATTTCCTCAATTAGATGTCACCCTGTTCACTGAATTTTAGTACCAGCCAAGGAATGTGCTCATTTGCTCAGTAAATGATCCCTGGGCAGAGCTAACTGGGAGCTCAGACGGAGACACCAGGCAGGAGCCTCTGAGGATGCCCCAGCTGAGAGGAGGACCACCTGCTGTAGGATTCCACATATGTGAAATGTCCACGGCAGGCTAACCTAGAGGCAGAATGTGGACAAGTGCTTACTGAGGGCTGGGAGAGGGGAAAGGCTGCTAAGGGGCTGGGGTTTTTTTGTGGGGTGATGAAAATGTACTAAGATTGACAGGGGAGATGGCTGCAAAACTCTGTGAATACACTAAAAGGCACTGAGTCGTATACTTTGAGTGAGCTGTATGGCATATGAATTATACCCCAATAAAGCTGTTCACATCAGAAGAACCTATGGAGACAGAGCCTGCAGCCTCTGACAAATGTCCATCTAGTCCTTTCCCTGTTACATGGACAACAGATGCAAGAGACGATCCACCAGGACAGCTTCCTCACTGAGCATTCACTCAGTGCTCCACAGCATCATTTCAGTTAGTTTTTGCAGCATCCTAAGAAGGTTCTCAGGAGAGATGGAGGCACCAGAACACCTTGCTCAAGGTCACAAAGCTCACATGGTCTTTGTATCTGCAAAGCTTGAATCTGTATGCAGCCTCTGCCATAGTGGAGGCAACCTCAGAGGCTGAGCAGGCAGCTGACCTCAGTGATCAGAAACAAGAGCTGCCCCCTTACCTTCCGATAGGAAGGGCCCTCCTCCGCTTTGGCCACCCGCTGGTTCACGTAGAACACCCGGGGAATGTTCAGCTTGATGCAGTACAGGTCACTGCCGATGACAGCCCATACCCTGAACAAGCCAGCCTGGCTGGTCTCACTGATCTGAAAAGGAAACAGATCGTATAGCACTCCATGTCTCACCCTGTCACAGAAGGCACTTAATACCTGTGCACAGGCCATCTCCCAGGTGGCCTCCAGAACCAGCTCCTTTACAGAGGCACACAGGTAAAGCCCTGTCCCTTCTGCCCCATTCCAGATCAGGTCCCCAGGATCGGGAGCTGGTCAAATACCCCTTCCCATCAGCCATGCTCCTGCCCTCTCTCTGATCACTGTCTGCACCTGCACAATCTGCCACGGAAGGTCCAGAATGCTGCGAGCCGTTCTGCGAAAGAAGCCCCCCAGTCCTGTGGAGGGCCCCTCTCGGATGGCCCCAGGCCTTGGTGCACCCTCTGCCCCTTCCAGATGCCGTCTCTTCTTGTGAGCAAGGCGCTGTTGAGCCTGCAGCCGCCACTTCTTCTTGTGGAACTGGAGCCAGACCAGCCACTCTTCCTGGGACAAGTCAAGAGAAGGAGATGGCAAACAGAGCTGAGCACGCAGTAGAACAGAAACATCCTTCCACAGCAACTAAACCTTGGAGCTCCCAAGCTCTGTAAGATCTGGGCACATCATACCAACTTCCTCAGGGGTCAAGCCCCATTTCTAGGCCCCCGCACTACTCAGCAGACCCCAGAGGGAGATGGCTTGTCACAGGTCAGGCCTGACCAGCATCACTGCTCCCCTCTCCCACCAGCCACTCCAGGCTCCCTGAGAATTCTTGCCTGGGTGGTTCCGAGTGCCGGGGGCTGCCCCAAAACCTCCTGCCAGGGCATCGTCAGCTCCAGGTCCTGCGACCCCTCTTGCCTCTCACAGTGGATACGCTTTCTCTTGGTAGCAATGGGCACTGCCGAGTGAAGTGGCTTCGTGAGGCCAAAGTCCTCCATGTCAGGGGAGCCAAGGCTTTGGGTACCTTCTAAAGTTTGGGCCATGCCCACCTGTAAAGATCCAAAGGAGCCTTAAAATAGCTCTCTCTCTCAATAAATCTCCCTTCTAGAAACCCACCAAAAGTGAATTCCTAAATAAGATAAAATACTTGAACACATTTAAAGACTAACCTATTCTTTTAATATTTAAAAAATCCACTTATTTGGCTATGCCGGGTCTTAGTTGTGGCATGTGGGACCTCTTTAGTTGCAGCATGCACACTTTTAGTTGTGGCATGTGGGATCTAATTTCCTGACCGGGGATGGAATCCGGGCCCCCTGCATTGGGAGCAGAGTCTTAGCCAGTGGACCACCAGGGAAGTTCCAAACTAATCTATTTTTAAACTTTTAACAGTGAAAAGGTCAGAAAGAAATGGGTACCACCATTACAAAGTGAATGTTATATTTTTTTGTGTTTGCTCCAGAACCCTCTCCTTTTTATAAGAAATATTGTAAAACAGGTAAAGGATCCCTCTTCCTCAAGCCCAGCCCCCAAGTGTCTATCACTCCCTGCACATTTTGTACTTTTACTCCAAATCTATAAACCCATAAACTGTCCCTTTAAGCTGCAGTTTTATATGAATAGAGGCACATGGTACACATACTGTGACTTCCTTTCTTTACTCAATGATAGATTTTTGCAATTAATCCCTGTTGATACATGTGGACACTGTCCATTCATTCTATTATGCATATAAACCAGCTGACCTATCCAGGATATTCTAAAATGAAGAATGGTTCAATTCCACTCTTTCAGAACCAGAAACTGGGTTCAGCAACCATCCTTTCACGTGCTGCCTGAAGACTTTGTGCTCACACTCCCACAAGAAACACAGACAAGATCCTATTTCCCCACGTGTTAACGCTCAATGTCACCACAATCATTTTTTTTGCTATGATGTGGTATCTAAATATTTGATTTTGCATTTACCTAATCAACAGTGGGGTGGACCCTGGGGTAGACAGTTTTCTAAAATGACCCCAATGACCCCAACTCCAGTTGTTCATGCCCTGTATGACTCTCTCCTGAGTATGGGCTGGACCCAGTGACTGACCTGCCTCTAACGAAGAGATTACAACAAGTGACAGGGTGCCATTCTGAGGCTAGATTATAAAATACAGTGACTTCTGCACTGCGGGCACCCTCTCTGGCTGATATCTAGGGCCTGCTCTGGAGTTCGCCGTCAGGCTGTGAGCTGTCCTGTGGAGAGGCCCATGGAGCCAGGAACGAGGATGGCTCGACCAGAGTGAGCTCGGGAGCACATCCCTCCTCACCTCCTGGGGAGGCCTTCATATGGGAGCACAGCCCTGGCTGACACCTGACTGCAGTCTGCGGGAGACCCTGGGCCAGGGGACCTGGATAAGCTGTGCCCAGATTCCAGATCCACAGGGCTCAAAATGTGCAAGATAATAATAAACCCATGATATTTAAGCTGCCAGGTTCTGGGGTCACTTGCTACACAGTAAATAGAAAAATAACATACATGTTTATGGACCATTTCTAACTTTGTACATTTCAAATATCTTCTTTGAACTGTGACTTTTCTCTTCATTTTATGTGGACTTCTGTGCTAGAAAAAAGTTTGTTTTTTAATTACAAAAGTAACAAAAGAATAGTAATGAACATCCATGTTCTTATAACACAAATTCCACAAATTCAATAAATACCAACATTTTGCCTTTCTTGTTTCAGACTACAGAAAATTTACATTTTAATTAATTGAATTTGTTGGTCTTTCCTTTTGTGATGTGTGTGTTTTTTAGTTATGACTTAAGAAGCTCTTTCCACCCCAGCATCATAAAGATAGCCTCCTGTGCTTTTCCCCCAAAGAGTTCTCTTTTTTCAACTTATATCTTTATTTGGAATTTGTTTTCATACTCAGTGTGAGATAGCTACTTTCTTCTTAAAATATGAAAAAAACATTTTCCCCAGCATCATTTATTGAATAAGCACTCTATTCTCCTTAATCGTGTATAACATACCTCTGTGATAGACCAAGCTCCCAGGTGCACGGGATCAGTTTCTAGGGTCCCTATTATTAGTTCCACTGTTACATGGTCTTGCCTTAGTAAGAGTGAGCTTTGTTACACACTAAGACAAACTTCCCCTTTTTAATCTTCAAAATTGTTTTCGTTTTTCTTATCCTTGTTCTTCACATGAATTTTAGGATTGTCAAGTTCCATCAAAAAACTTTTTGCAGATATTTTAACTGAAATTACACTGAATTTTACAAATTACCTTGGGGCAAATCACCCCAAGGATTCTAATATTGAATCTTTTCATCCATGAACATGGTATATCTCCTTATTTATTTAGGTGAATTTCTCTACTCTTCAATAAAGTTGTATAATTTTTTTCCATAAAAGTTTTACATATATTTTGTTGCTATGATTTATTCCTTGGTATATTATTCGCCATCATTATAAATAGTACCTTTCAAACAATACTTTCTAAGGAATTCTCTAGTGGTCCAGTGGTTAAAACTCTGTGCTTCCTTTGCAGTGGGTGCAGGTTCAATACCTGGTTGGGAAACAAAGACCCTACATGCCACATAGCCAAAATAAAAAAAAAAATTGATCAATTTAAAAAAATCCCTAATTGTCTCTAACATAAAAGAAAGCTATAGGTTTTTATATATGAGCTTTGTATCTAATGACCTTGCTGAAATGTCTTAGTTAAAATAATTTGGGGGTTCCTTACATTTTCTGTGTTAACAGTTATATTTACCTACAAATGATGTTTTATATCTTTCTATCCTTAAAATTTAACTTCTTTTTCATGTTGAATTATGCCAGCCAGGACTTCCAAACAATTTTGAATAGAAATGGTGGTAACGGGCATCCATTTCCTCTTCCTCACTTCAATGATTCTAATGTTGTGCCATTAAATACGATGTGTGCTATTGAGTTTCAACAGATGGACTTTATCAGAGAAATATATCATCTTTTCTGATTTTGACTGTTCAAAGTTTTATCATGAATAGACATTAGTTCATCAAATGTTCTTTCTTGACTCTATTGAAAATGACACCATAAGCCTTCTCTTCCCGATGAATCGATTTTTCCTAAAATGAACTAAATTAGCAGATTTCTGAAGTTAACACCTGCCATTCCTTGCATAAATCATACTTGGACACAATGTTACTGTCTTTACACAGTGCAAAATTTAGTTTGTTACTATTTTTGTACCTATAGTTCTATCTGCCAATGGCCTTCCTTTTCCTGGCTTGTTAGTCTGTTATCAGGGTAACAAAAGTTATAAAGATTACCAAATGAGCTAAGGACCCTCTTTTTTTAAATTCTCTGGAATCATTTGTTTAAAAAGTTTGGTAGGGGGCTTCCCTGGTGGCTCAGTGGTGAAGAATCTGCCTGTCAAAGCAGAGGACACAGGTTTGATCCCTGGTCTGGGAGGATCCCACATGCTGTGGAGCAGTTAGATTCCTGTACCACAACTAGTGGCACTCTAGGTCCCAGGAGCCCCAAATACTGAGCCCATGTACCTGGAGGCCAGGCTCTGCAACTAGAGAAGCCACCGCAATGAGAAGCCTGCATACCATAGTGAAGAGTAGCCCCCCGCCACTTGCCACAACTAGAGAAAGTCTACACATAGCAACGAAGACCCAGCACTACCAAAAAAAATTTTTTTTTAAAGTTTGATAAAATCCCTGAGAAACCATTTGAGCCCAGTATTTGTTTCTTTTTAATGCTTGAAGTTCTATTCAGTTTTTCTATTGTTTCTTAGGCTAATTTGAATAATCCTTTTAGGATACTGTCCATTCCATCTAAGTTTTCAAATTGTTTAGGAAAGATAATTCAGTCTTTATTTTTTTTAGACTTTATAATAGCTACATTGATAATCTGTTTTCATTAACACAAAACCTGAAATATCTATCTTGACAAAGATTTATCTATTTCTTAAGTCTTTTCAAAGATAAAGGTTTTGGCTTTATTGTTTCATTCATTGCTGCTCTTGGCTTTATAACTTCTTTCTACTTTCTTGGTTTCTACTGTTTCTGAATTTTTCAGTTGGAAGTTACTTAATTTTCTATTGGTTTTTCTTTTCTATATATTAAAATAGATTATGTGCTATTTATAGTCTTTAGTTACAAAATACAAATTTTAATAGTATTTTCATTTAGTATTTCTAATTCCATTGTGACTTCTTGATCCATGAGTTATTTATAAATATATTTCTTTATAGTTTCCAAACAACATGATCTGTATATATATAAATTATTTGGAATGTTACAAATTGCTTTGCAGCATTCAGTCTTATTTTAGGTGTTCTTAAAAAGAATGTGTATTCTTTAATTACTGAGTGCAAAGCTCTGTTTGTTAACTCATTCTAACCTCACATATTTTTACTAGTTTTTGGTCTGCTTGATCTATCAACTGAGAGATGTGTTTAAATCCTAAACTGATTAGATGTCAATTTTTATCTAATAGTTAAGTAAATTTTCACATTATTTAATTTGAAGCTAAGCTATTAGAATTACTAAATATTTCTAGTGAAATTTGACTTTTAGTAGTATTTAATACCATCATTATCATTACTAATACTTTTTAAGTTAATTTTTCTTTTGGTCTTGCATTAATATAGCTACATCAGCTTTGCTTTGGTTAATATTTACTTGATATATATATTTTTGCATTCTTCTAATTTTTTTGAGCCCTTTTAGGTATAACTCATAAATAAAGTAGTTAGATTTTAAAATTCAATCTGAAGATCTGGTTTTTAGCAGGTGAGTTTGTATACTGCTCTGGTTTAAAGCTCAGTTTCCATTTTCAGTACCTGAGAATTTTCTTCTTGCTCTTCTGATTTTAGCTATGCTTTTCATTACACTGGTCTTTAGTATTTTTTTGCGTTTGTAACAGCTTTTTTTATAGTTTAGAAAACTGAAGTCTCAAGGTGCAGTGATGCATTCTAAGTTACTGAGTCTAATACATCATATATTTAGATAGTTTTTCATCCTAAAGTGATGCATTACAAAGCTTCCTATCACAGAAGAACACAAGAGAAGAACTAAAGGGTTAAGTATCAAGATACGTATTTTTAGAAAGAAAAAAACACTCCAGATGCTTGAATGGAAGCATCCAAAATGATGCGCAGCAGTATGGAGACTGGTGCCTGTGCGCCCACAGGACCCAGCCCAGCCCCGACTGTCACAGCCTCTGTTGTCCTGGGCCAGGCCCCATTACCTGTCTCTTGCCCTCAAGGACAAAGAGCTCACTGATCTTCTTCTGCTTGTAGACGTCATTCTTCTCTAGTAGTTTTTTGTGCAGCCAGTCAGGGTGTTTGACACGTGGTACTGGGTTCTTCACCTACATGAAGGCGATACTGATCACTTGTCTGACTCTGTTAGTTTGGTCAGGTCCAGGTTTCACACCGGGCTCTGTTTCTGCTGGTCTCAGGCTCACCTGCTGCAGGGCCGCAGGAATCGTGATGATCTTCTGTATGGCACTCCCCAGCCGCTCGATATAGTAGTCCCAGTCCAGAATCTGAGCATGCAGGAAAACAGCAACGGGGTGCATGAGAAAAGCAGCAGAGCAGCAACACACCATGCCAAGCACTGTGCTGAATGAATGCTTCATGTGTCTTATTCAATCCTCTTAGAAAGTCTATGCTGAAAGGCCCCATTTCACAGAGGAGGAAATGGAAGTGGAGAGTATAAATGATCCCCCAGGATCAGAGCAAGTAAAGGAGCCAGCAGTAGAACCCCGTGCCAGACCCCAAGCCTTAGTCCATCCCAGAAAAGAGTTAAAAAGGCCTCCCCAGCATCTAGCTTTTCCAGGTTTTCCCAAAGTGTAACTATTTCTTCATTCATTCCATAATAGAAAAGAGGAAATCAAGAGTGAAGTCCCCAGACAAAAACATGACCCGAGTCTGGGATTCTCTGCCTTATCTAGTTTTCCTCCTCAATTTCTAACAGTAGGAAAAAAAATCAGCACTCACTGTCCGAATATCAAAGTCCTGAAGGGAAGAACTCTTTAACCATTTCCGGAGAAAGTGCTTCCTCACTGTGGGCTCTGCCTGGAAAATGGCCAGTGGAATGGCCCTGGTTGAGAAGAGATAAAAAACTCACAAATGTGAAAATCTCCTGCAGTTTACATGGAAATAAGTACTTATGACCTACTTTGTAACCTATGTTTTTAGTTCATGTAGTTATTTTGTATAAACTATACCTGTATCTGATGTTTATCATACTTAATAAATATTAATACTTCATATTAAAATGTCATGATTTCATGCACAACTCCTCACCATTGGCCATCTGGTGTATGTTTGACCACTGTTATCAGAGCTATTTACAGATGTCTTTACATAAATTATATATTCATGTGCATGCATATAAATAAACATTAAAAATGTTATTCACTGGGTAAAATACAGACAGAGCCCACTGCTTGCCTGAAAATGAAATTAGTTTTCACATCACTAGCAAAGCAACATGGCAACTGTCACTACCCCTCTCTCACTGGAAGAAGTATTTGTTATTTTGAAATATCATAAAGAAACTTAGAAAGAACAGAAACCTGTGCATCCACCACCTAGTTCTATCAAACCGGCCATGCCATTTTCATGTCATGGATGAAAAATAAAGATGATGATGAAGTCCCCTGTGTAGCTCTGTCGACCCTCCTAATATAGAAGTAAACACAGTGTTTATCTTGGTGCTTATCAGTCCCCTACATGCTTTTATAGTACTCCTATTGTACTTCCCCTGTGTGTAAACTTAAGTAGACAGAAGTACACTCTGCCTTCATGCATCACTCTGCTTTTCTTGCTGTCAGTGTGGTAGCATGTAGCTGTGGTTCAATAATCCCAACTCGAGAAGTGCAGCATCAGTCTGCTTGTGTGTGAGTGACCCGGAGCTCTGCCCTAAACCTGAACTGGACCTTGTGTTATGCTCATTGTAGCAGACCCTCCAAGACTCCCCACTGCCCTATGCCTGACTGAGATGGTACCCAAGAACCCAGATTCTCTGGGCTCCAAGTGGACAAGCTCACTACACCCTCTCAGGATTCCCACCAAGGCCCCAGCAGCCTTCCAGGCATCTGCTCTGTAGGAAGTCCAAGGCCTGGTTCCTCCCTCTTCTGAGTCCTGACTATCCCTGCCCTGTTTAAGGAAGCTCATCTCTCTATGGAGGGACAGAGGCTCTACAGAAGATGAAGGTTTTCAGAGAGCAACCAAGACCCTTAAGGAATTCCTTCCTTGACGCTGGAAACCCTTACCTCTCTGTGACTGGAGACCCCTCAGGCTTCCGGGAGATGATGTAGCGGCAGCTCAGCCCTGCATCCTTCACCATCTGATCTCCCAGGAACTCAGCCAGGCGCTTGGCCGTGCTGATGGATGTCGACTTCTGCTCCCCATAATCTTCCAGCTTCCGAGACATGGAACGGTTCTCAGAGATCAGCTCGAACAGTTCAGAATCAGGCATGTTAGCTGCCTGGAGAGAGAGGCAACGAGCAAAAATATCATACAGAGAAAGGGGGCACCAGCCTGAGCTCACCCAAGACTTTCTCCATGTGAAACTGTGTTTATCTAGCCTGATGAGCTGAAGGCAGTGGTGTAACAGGGCTGTCTCATACCACTGCACAGCAAAACATCACACACAAAACCTTAACTTATATTAAACTGTGCAGGAAAATATCAAGAAACATTTATTGAGCTTTTAGTACCAAGACTGCAGAATAATAGGAAAGACAAAGAATTTATTTTTGTCCTAAAAGGAAGAGAAAGACAGGGAAAGGAGGAGCCAGGAGGGAGAAAAGAAGAGAGACATGGCCAGGTTGGATAGCAGATGGACCAACCGAGGAACCAGCTGCTTTCTTCAACGATGAGGAGGAGCCCAAGGGGCCTGTCTGAGGTCGAACAGCTTACACCTGGCTCATTATCATGATAATATTTGTTTCCTCCACAGAATTCTGTCACTGGGCACAAAAGTTAAGGGGGGTTTGGGGTAGCTCTGGCACTAAGGAAGTTATGGGATTTCATCAGAATTAGCCTTGAGTTCATCTGTCACCTTGCTTACCAGGACTCTGACTGCAGGACCCTCAGAGCCAGATGAGGAGCCTTACCTTGCTGTATAGTACGTCCAGCCAGTAATCAGCCACCTTGGCGACAGAGCCATACACTTCTTCTAGGGTGCTGCCCTTAAGAAAGGCCTCAAACACTGAGGACTGGAAAATTTTAATCAGCTGCAGCTCCCCACGGCGTTTGACTTCAAAGCCCTTGAGTTCAGCCAGGGAACCATCCTCATTGAACACGGCATACCTAGAAATATAGGCAAAGAGAGCAGAGGAGAGAGCCTGGAATGGTAGCTGCTTCTCATCACCCCTCTGCCTTTTTCCTTCCCTTTCTCATCCTCCCTTCTAGCATCCATCAAGCAGCAAACATCTCTCTATTCTGATCTCCAAAAGGAAAATGACTTAGGACCTGCAATCTGTAGAACCAGAATATAACAGGTGGAGAACAGAGTTTGTGGGTGTCAAGAAAAGCTTTCCAAATTGAATAAAAAAGGTCAAGAAACCAGAACCGAGGTCTGTTCCCATTGTGGGTCCTGGTCCATTTACTAGAGGAGTTGTTAGACCTTTCCCAAGCATAAAGACTGTGGGATTCCTACCTCTTCTTCAGTTTCTTGCCTTCTTCCTTGGAGGCTGGAAGGATCATGGCAAGGTAGGGCCCATCAACCTCGAAAAAGATGCTGTTTTCTGAGCGAGTGACGTAGGTGAGTGAAGAAGGCTCAGCCAGCTCCTGGTACTGATCATTGGTGAAGCCTTCCTGCCAAGCAAGAGTGAAGAGGGGGTCAGCCTCCCTCATCATCACCCAAACCTGGAGACGACCAGCTGCCCTCCAAAGGATGGATGGATCAGCAAGCTGGGGCTCTTCCATACAATGGACACCACTTGGCAAGAGAAAGGGATCAAGTTCTGACATACGTCCAACGTGGATGAACCAAAGTGCTTCCTGCTTGGTCTACCAAGGTTACACAGCATGTTTCAATTCACAGGACACGCTGGAAAAGGCAAAACTATCGCACAAAAGAACACACAGGGGAACCAGGGCTGGGCCTAACGAGAAGGGCCGACAACAAAGGGGCAGTGTCCAGGAGCCTTTGGGGTGGAGGCTGTTCTATGTTGCTCTGTGATGGTGGACACACGCCTCTACGTCTGGGTCAAAACCCACAGAAGTGCTCCCTGTAAAGCATGGATTCTGGACTTCCCTGGTGGTACAGTGGATACGAATCTGCCTGTCAATGCAGAGACACAGGTTCGATCCCTGGTCTGGAAAGATTCCACATGCTGAGTGGCAACTGAGCCTGTGTGCCACAACTACTGAGCCCACGCACCCTAGAGCTCGTGCTCCACAAAAGAAGCCACTGCAATGGGAAGCCCACGCCCAGCAGCAAAGACGCAAAAGTAAATGAATGAATGAAAACAACAAAAGAGTGAATCTTACTGGAAGCAAATGAAACAACATTCAACTAGGATCTAGGGTGACCCCAAGAACGCCTGCAGATTGGAACAAATGAATTCAACTGCACTAGCACTGCTTGACAGAACCCTGCCAGAGGGCTGGCTTAAGTAACTTTGGCAAATCTCACATGGTGTGGGTGGTGTAAGAGTAAAGACTAAACACTGTACTGCAGCTGGTGGGCTTACTGCTCACAGACACACAGCTCTGAACCTGCTTTACACAAATACTAGGGTTGAACAAATAAATACACACACTGGGAAAATCAGAGATAGGACAAAGGAGTCACTAATAAGGAAAGGAGAACAGACTGGAGCCGGATATATCAATATGCTCATGTTATGTCTATTTAAATATGTATGCAGATAAACAGAGAAATAAATATACACACATGTGTGGGATTATTACACACACACACACAACTTCCTAGCCAATCTGCTGTGAGCAGCAGAGACAGTCCATCTTGGTTTCTACCACCAATTCCTAATAGAAGGAACCTGGCCTCCTTGGAGAAATGGGTGATTCCAAGGTGGGACAGGGGAAATACAAGATGAGGCTGGAGTGTCTTGCAGTCCCAGGAAGTAAAGCACTCCCCCAAAAGCCAAATCCAAACCACATAACAGGGTGTGTCTCAAGGACACAGGGGGCTAACGTGAAGGAGCCTCTAGTGGCCAAAGTGGAATAAGCTGAGCAACAAAACACATCAGGATGGAACTGGGTTGTTACCCCACACAGCATACATCCACACATCCACAATGACCTAACGAATGACTCAATAAAGTGATAAGTGAGGGACTAAGTAGGAGAAAGGGGCTTCCCAGAAGTAAGAGGAATTGGTACAGGGGTAAAGAATCTGCCCACCTAGCAGGAGACTTGGGTTCAATCCCTGGGTCGGGAAGATCCCCTGGAGAAAGGAATGGCAACCCACTTCACTATTCTTGTCTGGAGAATTCCATGGACAAAGGAGCCTGGAGGGCTACAGTAAGTATGTGGGGTCACAAAAGAGTTGGACAGGACTGAGTGACTTAACAAAAATAGGATAGAAGTGTGACAACTCTTCCTTACAAAAGGTTCCAATTAATAATGTACAAAGAACAAGGGAAATACAGAGTTGCCCTGGGCAGACTGATGCCCTCTGTGACAGGATACTGCCAATGCTAAAACCAGAAGGCGAAGGTTCAGAGTGAAACAGCACATCTGCAGAGTCTCAGTGTAGAGGAGAGTATCTCCTTCATAAAGTGAAAGTGAAGTCGCTCAGTCGTGTTTGACTCTTTGTGACCCCATGGACTGGAGCCTACCAGGCTCCTCCCTCCATGGGATTCTCCAGGCAAGAGTACTGGAGTGTGTTGCCATTTTCCTTCTCCAGGGAATCTTCCGACCCAGGGATCTAACCAGGGTCTCCCACATTCCAGGCAGACGCTTTAACCTCTGAGCCATAGTCTTTACTAATTACCGGGATGGCTTTGCTTTATGGCTGGGGTCTGCCACTCCTGGGAGTGTGGACTCATGGACTAGTTCCTGTAACGTGATAGCTGGGAAGCCAGCAGGAGTGCTGATCCTGACTCAGTGCGCCCCAAGAATGCCAACACAGAGCATGTATCTGTTTTCTTTCCTCCAAAAAACCCAAATAATCTAGTAACGAAGAACAAGGGACAAATTCAAATGGAGAGTTAGTCCACAAAGCACCTGACCAGTATTCACCAAAGTGTCTGGGTCATAACAGACTGGAAAGACCAAGGGGACTGCCAGGCTGGAGGGGACTAAGGAGACAGGCTGGCCAAATGCAGGGCGTGGTCCTGGAAAAGCTGAGAAATTCAAACAAAGCTGTAGTTGAGTTACGGTGTGGTGCTGGCATGACTTCTCAGTTCTGACAATTACACTGGGGTTTATAAAAGATAAACAGAAGCAGGCAGGACTTCCCCAGTGGTCTAGTGATTAGGAATCCGCCTTGCAATGCAGGGGACGTGGGTCAGATCCCTGGTTTGGAAAGAGCCCATGTGCCACAGAGTAGCTAAGCCTGTGTGCCACAAACTACTGAGCCTGCGAGCTCCAAAGCCCGTGCACCACAACAAAAGACCCCAGATGATGCAACGGAGATCCGATGTGCCACAACTAAGACCCATCACAGCCAAATAAAAAATAAAGAGAAGCAGGCTAAAGGATATACAGGAATTCTTGTTCTATTTTTCCAATTTTGCTGTAAGTCTGGTCATTATGCTAAATAGGAACAGAGACACAGGTAACTTTTGAACACAACATCTCTGAACAAGATGTTCAGGCTAGAGAAAGATAATCTGAAAATCAGAGACATTCAGAAATGGGAGCCCCCACTCAGAAAGGGGAGTGCCTCAGTGTAAGGGCCAACGCTTTCCCCTTTCCCACACTCCTATCAAGGGAGGTGGCGTGAAGAACCCCACCCCAGACAATAGGTCCTTGCTAGAGATGCAGGCTCACCTTGACCATGATGTTTAACATAGCCCCAGGGTAAGAGATGGTCACCTTGGGCTTTTTCACATTGGTGGTCTTGATAATAAAGTTTTCGGGGAAGCTGTTGGGCAGGACACACCATATTCCATCTGTGTCCAGCTCTAAGGGCCTCCTTCAGAGAAAGAGAGAAATGAGACATGAATGACGGGCATGATGTCTACAGAGCAAGAACCCTGTGTCAATGCTGGACAGTGGACGAGGTTCCTCCTGGCTGGGAACCCACCAAACGAAACACCTTCCCGTCTCCAGCATCGCCAGCTCCATCGTCACCAGCTTGTTCCTTCTCAGCCCCTGCATCCAGCCTCTTCACCTCAGGCCGTGCCCCCCAAGTCCCAGCAGCTGGTGACCAAGTGCAGCACTCACCCGATCTGCTCGATCAGCTCCCGCGCCTGGGTGATGATGTTGGCCCCTGTGAAGCAGACGATGCCAGCCATCTCCATGGAGTACCAGCGGGCCCTGGAGGGGACAGTCACAGCTGAGGGGTGGGAGGGGCACCCTCAAGAAGGACGTTAGAGGAGTTAGGGTTGGGAGGAGTGGACATCGAAGCAGGGAAGAACTAAGGTAGGATTAAGCTCTGTGCTGAGGATACTCCTCTGTTCCTACTTCAAAGCAGTGCTCAGCTCAGGAAAGTTCTGAAAGGATGCAGCATGTGCCGTGGCAACAGCTCACGACCTCAGCTCAGCAGGGCTCTCCAGGGCAGTGGTCAAGAGAGCCCCCTCGACTTGCCTCCCTCTCCCCCAGGCACCACCTCATGCCTTCCTCGTTCTCCCACACCCCACACTCATCCTCTGACTTCTCAGGCAAAACACCAGCCCACCTGGCTCCGCACTCACATCAGGTCTCACAGGTGTCAAGTGACCCGAGGCCAGGCCTGCCTGCCCCAGGGAACTCTGCTCAGGTTCTAGCCCTGCTCTCAGCCCTTCCCTCTCTGCCATTAAAAAGCAACAACAAATAAACAAAGCCACTTTCCCTCAAACCAATCTGCCCCACCACCACCTTGCAGGGTCACCCATGTTGACCCTCCTGGGTTCCACTCACAACAGCTAGGCCTCACCTTCAATGACCTGCTCGGCCGAGGCCCCACCCACCTAGCTGCTGGTTCACTGGACACACTCAGGCCCCACCTTGCCTCATCTTCCTTTGGCACCCTACCCTGGGAACACACTCCACGTTGGCTTTAGGATGCCCCCATTTCTGGCTTTCTTGACTCCTCCGAAGACTTTACACCTCTCACTGGTCATATGCCCTGGAGTAGGAAGTGGCAACCCACTCCAATATTCTTGCCAGGATAATTCCGTGGACAGAGGAGTCCGGTGGGCTACAGTCCGTGGAGTCACAAAGAGTTGGACGTGACTGAGCATGCATGCACTAGTTGTATGCCAGAGACTACCAGACCGCTGCACAGCCCGGGATGCTCAGAAGCACGTGTCCAGGAGTGCTGACGCCCCAGATGCCCAGAACCCTCTGAGTCAGTGTGACCTCAACCCCCACCCAACCCCCCCCCAACCCACCCTCTCCCGCACTCCTTGAACGAGGCCCTGACTCTCCCCTCTTGCTCGTGCCCACAGGCCCCACCAGGCAAGGGCCTACCCCTTGCGCATGACGTAGCCGTAGAAGGAGTTGAGGATGCACTTGTGCGCCAGCTGCAGGGAGTCGTACAGGACCTCCATGTTCCTGCAGCGCTTCACCTCCGCCGCGTCCCCCACCTCCACGGCTGCAGAGAGCTTCTTTTTCCACACCTGCAACCCACACAAAGACTGATCACCTCCTAGACTCTTCCACCTCACATTCTGTACTTAGGCCCAAGGTTTTGATATTTTGAAAATTTCAAATCTGTAGAAAACTTCAAAAAAAAAAGGGTACAACAAAGACCATATACCAGAGGGGTCACTGTTGATACTTTCTGCCATATTTCCTTTATTCCATTCTAGAGAAAAACTCTATTGGCACAACCAAAGGCAAGTTGAAACTATCATGACCTGACCCCCCTAAAGACTTCAGCAAAAAATTTCCAGGAACAAGGACATTCTATATAACCTCAACACTATCACTACACCTGAGAAATTTAACGTGGATATATCAGCTTGTCCCCCATAGTGTCTGCATGCTTAGTTCTCACCTACCCTGAAAACACTTTCAATCTAGAACTGCCCCATGTAAGACAGATATCCTGAAAGGACTTATGAACACAAAGAAACATATCAATACTACATTTTTATTACTTGTGAAACTAAGGACTAGGAGAAAATACTTTGTGATAGCAACAACCCACTTTGACACCTCAGACTTAGGGCAATTTCAAGCCCACAGAACAGAATCCAGAACCTGGCAGCTAACTGGAGAAGCAGATGAAATCTACACCTTAAGACCAGTGACAGAGGCAGGGGCTTCACTCCACCAGAGAGGCCCAGGGGCTCCCAATCCAAGTCCTGTTACTTAATTTACTCTTATTAATGCACTCAATGAGCTGAGTTATAGGGTTTCTTAAACAACAAAACTCAGAAACCACTGACAGGCTGAAAGCAAAGTGCACATTCTTAGAGGCAACATCTGAGAGTAACAATTTACTCCTTCAGTTCAGTTCAGTTCAGTTGCTCAGTCATGTCCTACTCTTTGTGACCCCATGAGTCGTAGCACGCCAGGCCTCACCAACTCCTGGATACTTATGGACCAACAACTGTTTATCAGATACTATTCCAACCACTGGAAGATGGACACAGCTGTGCTAACAAGGGCTGTGTGCTATTGTAAATGGTTGCGAAGGAAATGTTCTCATCACTGTGGTGGTAGTTACACAGGTGTACGCATTTGTCAAACTCTATAGAACTGCACAGCTGAAAGGGTCAGATGTACCCCACATCAATTTTACCTCAATACAGCAGACATGGTCACCACCAAGGAGGGTGAGAGACAGGGATGTGATTCAGGGGTATCTGAACTCACTTCCTGCCTGAGTGGCATTTCTTTCTGTTTGCTAGGCTAGCTGCTGTCACAGTGGCCAAACATTGGACATTCTCTTTCATCTCAGAACGTTCCACCATTACCTCCCCACCTGTTGTCTTTTCAGTACCTAGAAAAGGGTCTGGTACAGAACAGGTGCTCAACCAACGTGCTAAGTGATACAAAATTTGTATCACACTGGAAGACATCAGATTGTTACTGCTGAGGGGAGTGGGGAAGGGGCATGAAGGACCTCAGTAATACCCAGTGCCAGTCAGGGCTGGGGTGAGGGGGAGAGGCGCAGCATGGTGACACCCATCTCTCACATCCACACAAGCTGCACCTCCTGGGATGCTGAGCTTCTAAGAGGCCAATGGACAGCTCAGCTCCCCAGCATGCTGCGAGGCTTGCGTTTGGCAGATTAGCTCCTTCTGCTTCACCATGACAAAGTAGTTTGCTGACCCCTGTCCTAAATAATTATTTTAAAAGCAATCATTTAGTTTCGAGGCCCCAGGCCCTTATTTCTTCAAAGTTAAAAACAACTGCATGTTTATTGTCTGAGTGCCTGCATTGGGCTCAGAGATCGGGAATAACACATCGAGACAGTGCTGAGCAAGGATTTTCACCTCAGAAACTAGATCCTGCTCCAACCTCACAAAGGTCAGGCTCACCTTGTGGAGACCTTTGAACTCATAGCGCCTGTCCCGAAAAGCGCGTACAGTGTCCACATAGAAGGAGTTCTCCCGCTGGCAGATGGTGGTGAGACGCTCCTCCACCTTGGTCATGTGGATTTTCTTGTACGCCTTCCGGCAGTAATCTGAAGCACAATTGAGAATGGCGGGCACGTGAGACTCCACACAGGGGACAGGCCTCTTGGACACAGCCAAAGAAAGCTAGGCAATGGATGCCAACAAACATGGGTTTTTTGGTTAACTCAAAGGAACAGAAAACTCAGAAAGACAAGCTCCTAATGAATCACATCAAAGGGCAGCCCCGTATGAATAGACCAAATACACAAAGACTACAGGAGGAAGGGTTTGGGAGCCAGAAACTTGCAGAAGGATAAGTGACAAAAGGAAGCCTATAGGACAAACTAATTCACAGTGGTCTCACCTACTTCAACAACTGGCTCGACTGACCTCAAGATGTGACACACCAACATGGCCCAACTGCTCACCTGCCAGCCTCCGCTTCTCATATTTAGCCTGCTCCTCACGGGACAGCTCGTGAAAGGCCCGGGCTGGGCCCTCGGGGGTCAAGGGAGGGAACTTCTCTGACTCCAGTTGGTGCTGGATCCGATGATACTCACTGCGACTGGCTGGCACTAGAACGAGTGATGGGAAGAGAGGATGTGACAGAGACCCGCCCACCCGCTTCCTGCTGAGCAGCCCCCCAGGGCCGACACTCACTGAACTCTCCCCTCCACTGCCAGGCCATCTTCCTCTGGCAGTTCGCTCCAGGCTTGTTGAAGTCACAGGCTGCGCAGGTGGCCTCGTCCACCATGGCAGAGGGCTGTGAGGGGACAGGAAGAGAGCAATTAGGGTTTAGGCAGAAAGAGCTTGATTCTGATATGAGAATGTGTCTCACCTGCAGGCGGTTTGTCAAGATGATGTTGGGGTACATGGCCCCCACGTCCAGGTGGTAGATGAGGGGACACTCAATTCGGTTAGGAACATCTTTCAGGGAGGTGAGCTTGGTCTTAATCTGATCACACACCTACAGAGAAAGTGGAAAGAAGTGAAGGCTGGTGACCAAGATGGAAACGGGAGATTGTACAGAGTAACAGAAAACACCATGGGTCCCAAATGGACGACAGACAACAGGCACCAACACACCAGACCCTGGAGGTACAGGACAGAGCACCGCAGCACGGGAAGCAGCAGTCCCCGCCCCAAGAGAGCTCTGGGGTGGGGAGAGAAATGTGTAATATGCAGCCTTATATGGCACAGCCCGTCTGCTAGCAAGTAGGGAGACCCGCTGGATTACCAACAGCCACACTTCCTGGGGGCCCCGAGTACCCCCACAGTGCAGGCAAGTGACACACCATCAATGTCCCTGCAATTTCTCATCTGACGTATGAGAAGTTTCAAGTTAGTATGGACCCTCTGAGGGTCCTCTGAGACCAAAAACCATGCTCTCTCAACTGTGATAATAGATGGTTTCCAGCATTACTTTATAAACCAATGAATCAGATTCTGTTTCCAGCCAAGGCTCTTAGCTTAAAAACCCTCTTGACACCAAACACATGGAAATCCTAAATGAAATATGAAAACTATCCCTGTGAATGCAGATGTAAGCTTCTAAGTTATCCCCAGAGAACAAATGTGATGAGGAGACTCAACATCAGAGCAGTGAGTTGACTCAATGGTGTCTGGCAGAGGCTGGGCCCTGTGTTGGGATCCCCAAGACCACTCCTAGGTTTGGTGACTCACAGGGAAAAGACACACAGCTCAATGAGCAAAGGGTAAAGGCACTTGGGGGAAAGTCGGGAGGAGCCCAGATTCAAGCTGAGATGAGCTTCATTCTTCCAGCAACAAACTGTGATAACACATGAGAAGTGCTGTGAAAAGTACTGTCCCCCGGGGAAGCTCATGGAGACCCAGTGCCCAGAGTTCTTATGGGGGGCTGATCACATAGGCAACTCTGCCTGCCTGGACCAAAACCCAGACTCCAGAAAGGAAAGAAGGCACTTAGCACAAACCACACTGTTTGCACAAACAACCTGAGCACAAGTGAGTGAGCCATTCTTACTAGAGGAAGGTGAGAAACCTCTTGAAGCCCGAGTTCCCGGACCCTGGCTGAGGGCAGCCAGGCAGCAGGCCTCTCTGAGGTTCGCGGCCTCAGGCCTGTGCCATGAGCTCTGACCTCACATTTCTCATGCTGCCTCAAGGAGGGACAGGCTACACACAACAAAAGGGAGACAAAATGCAGAGCCCCAAATAAAGGCAGGACTCTCAAAGGCCGCCTCCATAAAAAAATAAACTACAACAAGTCTGCTCACCATGTCTATTTTGGACTCTGGGCAAAGAAAGCATTTTCCCTGAGCGTTATATCATAACAGGCACTAACAGGTCTCCACTGGCTCTGGGACTCTTCAGCCAAGGAACCAGTTAAGAAGGGGCATCGGGCCCATGTTACTTTTGGGGAACCAGGAAGAAACTGTCAAAACTACCAACAGCCCTCCTGCTGAAGAGGAGTTCAGATTCCAAAATTGCAGAGCGACAGGACTTCCCTAGATGTCCAGTGGTTAAGACTCCGCTTCCAATGCAGGGGGTGGTGTGTGTTCGATCCCTGATTAGGAAACTAAGCTTCCACAGGCCACGTGACACATCCAGAAAGGAAAAAAATGTCTCAAAATTGTAAAACATGGGGAAAAAAAAAACCCTACCATGACTGAGAGCAGACACAGTGGGAGGAGAACCCTAAGAACATAAGAGAATAAACCTCCTGGAGTGAACATGGTAAAATAAGGCTAATTAGAGATAAGTGAACAGGCAAAATCTAAAACACAGGACGAGAAACAACAAGGACCTACTGCACAGAGAATTATATTCAGTCCTTGTGATAACCTATAATGTGAAAGAATCTGAAAAAGAATGTATGTACACACACACACACAATGTGAAAGAATCTGAAAAAGAATGTACACACACACACACTGTGAAAGAATCTGAAAAAGAATGTACACACACACACACACACGTGCGCGCACACACGCACACACACATGCACGCACGCACACGCACGCACGCTCCCTGGTGGTTCTTGAATTCACCTGCCAAATCAGGAGACACAAGAAATACTTCCTGATCCCTGCGTCAGGAAGATCCCCTGGAGAAGGAAACGGCAACCTAACTCCAATATTCTTGCCTGGGAAATCTCATGGACAGAGGACCTGGGCAGGCTACAAGTCCATGTGGTGTGAATAGTCAGACATGACTTAGTGACTAATCAACAGGAACAAGAATATATATACATGGAATTCCCTGATGGCCTAGTGGTTAGGACTCTGTGCTTCAATGTAGGGGGTATGCATTTGATCCCTGGTTAGGGAACTAAGATCCTGCAAGCTACATGGCACAACCAAGAAAAGGGGGGGAAAATATATATATGTGTGTGTATTTTAAAAATCTGAATCACTTTGCTGTATACCTGAAACATTATAAATCAGTATAGTTCAATAAAAAGTTTTTAAAAATAAAACATAGGAAGAGAAAGTCCACTATAAAGAAATAAATAAAGCATATTTGAAAAAGAACCAACAGAGAGCTTCTAGAAATAAAGATATTGTCCTAAAACACAAAAACAGTCACTGAAACTAAAAAAGGCTAAAAATGAGAACATTGGATATGTACTTATTTGATAAGTTCATTTTGTCCAAAACTTATGCAACAACAAGAAATACAGCATTAAAACTTGAGAATTACTGTACTTAGGAGTTATTCTAAGAAAAGTTGGCTTAAAAAAAAAACACCTTTAGATCTGGGGTCAGCAAACCTCTGTGAAGGACCAGATAATAAGGATTTCGGGTTTTGTGGCTACAGTCTACTTTTTCTTTTAAAATATTTTAAAAATATGAAAACCATTCTTAGCTTGCTGACTGTACAAAAACAGCCCTTCTGTATTATAGCTTACCAACCTCTGGACATTCAAAGTATTAATTGGAAAGCATCTAAATTACACAAAAATCAACCAGAAGAAAAAAGGAGTATCTATCAAGTAGAACAGGAAATACCAGAAAGATAATACTTACTGTTTCTAACGGAATTTTAAGCAAATGAACCATTAGGAGAATAATTCCCCCATCCTTCTCTGTGCTAGGGCATGCTCTGAAATGCTGCTCGGAGAGGGAAGATGAGACGACAGTAGTGGGAAGGCTGGGATGATGGGATGACACCTGGACAGGCCAGATGCCGCTGTGTGCCCCCAGCTAGCACCTCCCACCAGCTATCACACTACTGCCGAGATGGTCACTCAGGAACAAAAGGTGAACCTGCTACCCCTTCCCTAAAGACCCTAGCCCACCATACAGAGAACAATTTCAGGGACTCTGGATGACCATCTGTCATCTAGAAAAAGTCCACGTCCAAATTCACTAAAGTGTCTGGGGTCCCTCCAATTAGCACACCTTCAGCTCACTTCTCACTCATTTCACTGGTTCATAGACGTAAAAGTAGTATCTTCGGGGAATTCCTTGGCGTCCCAGTGGTTATGACTCAGAGCTCTCACTCCAGGGGCCTGGGTCCAATCCCTGGTTGGGGAACTAAGATCCCACAGGCCTCACGTCAAGGCCAAAAAAACAGTATCTTTGTTTTGTTCAAGTTGCTCTTTAACTCCTATTTGTCATTCAGCCTACACTCTCTTCTTCCCAAGTTGGTTCATGGAAAGTTCCCAAAGCATATGATAGCTGTAGCTGACAAGGGCTGCACAGAACTTTGTACTATGCAGAGCAGGTGCACACATTCTTGTTTGAACTTTGCCTGGTGAATATGTTACATTTCTTGAAATCAATGCTAGAACTGTTAAGAGCTGCAAACCACTGGAGTAGCTGAATATGCTGAAGCAGGGCCTGATAGAGACCCAAGATGCACCACATCCAAAGGAACAGGACCAGCAAAGCAGGCAGTGCTTGGTGCCTCTGGTCATGTGACACACTTTGCAAATGGCGCTTTCTAACTGCTATGTGAAGGACTTTGCAGTTACGATATTCTACCTTGTAATTTATAGGAACTCCTATCATCATTTTTAAAGTCTATAGACAGAAAGAAAGTAAAAACCTCCAATGGCTCCTTGCCGCCTACAAGACATAGTTGTATCTACCCTTCACTTGCCTTTCTCTCCCACATCAGCCCACCACTTTGTTCTGAAAGCCATTGCCTCCTCTGTGAAATTCTCCTGAACACAGTCAAGTCCCTCACTGTGCCAATACTCTGTCCTGTCCTAACTACACGAGACCAGGCCCCGTGTCCTGTCTCAGCAACCAAGCACTATCACACAGCAGGTGCACAATGAATAGGCCACTGAAAGAAGCCACTCTGCAAGGCAGGGCATGTAAACAGACTGTTCTCCCCACACCACTCCCCCGAGCCTGTGCATCACCTCTTGGAAGTTGATGACCTGCTCCATGGGCACCTTCTCCTCTTCCTCGATGGCGTGACGCATGGTTTTCTCCACCCGCTGCAGCAGGAAGTCAAAGGCAGCAGGATTCTAACACAAACAACCAAGAGAGGATGTGAGAAAGACAGGAAAATGGCCCCACACCACGTAACCTACTTCAGGTGGGACTCTACCAAGAGAACACTCCAGAAGGAGTGGCAACCTAAAGGGCAGGCCAGACAAAGGACAGCTGGTGAGGAGTCCATGGGTGAGAAGGGAGCGAGGTTTTATTTCAGCCCTTGTGGCTGGGTCCTCCCACAGCACTGGCGGGACGAGGCCCTGCCTCAGGAGTGGCGCACCATCCGGAACCGGCAGGGGATGTCGCTGCGGAACACGCCCGACTCCAGGGCTTCTACGTGGCCACCCACGTAGGTCTCAGCATCTAGCACGTGGCCATCATCTGTCAGCTTGTTGAACTCCTGCTCCTGCTTGTTGGGGAAGACGATGTTGGCATGGAAGGCCTGCACCATTAGCAAGGCCTCGCACAGCGTCCCAGAGCCTTTCCGCAGCACCTACCGGGAAATATCAGGCTGTGAGCCAAATACAGCAATCCAACGGCTGCACCTGCATCAGCTGCCTGAGGCCACCCTGTCAGGCAGCGGGCCAGGACAGGCACTGACCTCATCGGGCTCCATGGGGATGATGGTACACAGGGCGAATATAAACGGGTGGACATATTTCATGTACAGGTAGTATGTGGCCACTGCGTCCGACACCGAGTAGGTGGCCAGAGTCTGAGGAGAAGACATCAGACAGTAAGGTCAGTGAGGGGTCCAGAGGCCGCCAGCCCCAGCAGAAGGTGACTCAGCAAGGCAGCACACGTGCCTGGGGCTGCTCAGTGGCCATCCGGCACATGTCTTCGGGGTCCAGTTCCACTGGGTCGTAGCCCAGCTTGGCTTTGGCCGCTGCTTTGAGGTTGTGGCTGCCCACGGGCAGGTAACTGTCCCTCTTCACCCACCTGGAAAGGAGAAGAAAAGCAAAAGCCAAGGATAATTCTGAGACAAAGCCCAGGAACCTGTGAGATGTGGTGAAGCTGGACATTCTACAGGAAGATGCAGGGTCCTGACAGGTACCCCAAAAGATCACCAAGACCTCATGTGGTGCAGGCCCCTTGTGAAAAACTTTCACCTGGACCCAGTCAACTTCATAGAGAAACCCACAAACACAAGGAGACGACACAGCCGGTCCTTCCAGTCCTTGTGAGGCCTTCCTCTCACCCTCACGGAGAAATAAAAAGGGGACCAGGCAGGAACCTGCTGTCTGAACCTCTAGATTCCTCCACAGCTTATTTGCTACAGGTGCTGCCAGGCTCTGCCCTGCTCTCCCTGCCCCTCACACCCTGCTGTCAAACTCCTGTCCTCTTCTTACACAATCCCTTCTGTATAAAAACACTCGAGGCCCCCTCGTGCCATCTCTACCTCCACCTTCCTCACAACTCAGCCCCACGACAGACACCACTGTATCTCTAGGACTTACAACTTTACTGGCAGCATCCATTCTCACCGTCTGTGGCCTCTGCCCTGTGGGCCGTCCTGCCCCTCAGAAATGCCGTGCTGAAGGATCCCCAGTATTGCTGCCTCCACTGAGGAACCCCACCTCTCTTTTACTCCTCTTACTTAAAAAAAAAAAAAAATTTGACTGTGTAGGGTCTTAGCTGCAGCCATGAGGGATCTTCAATCTTCACTGTAGTATGTGGGATCTTTTTTAAAAATCATTTTTCTGGCTGCACTGGGTCTTGGGTGCTGCGCGTGGGCTTTCTCTAATTGTGGCGAGCAAGGGCTACTCTCCGTTGCAGTGGCTTCTCTTGAGATGGAGCATGGTCTCCAGGTCTGTGGGCGCAATAGTTGTGAAGTATGGGCTTACTTGTCCCTTGGCATGTACAATCTTCCCAGAGCAGAGATCAAACCCATGTGGCTTGCATCAGGAGGAAGATTCTTAGTCACTGAAACACCAGGAAAGTCCCTATTTCTCTTCTTGAGAATCCATCAACTATCAAGTTTTTTGCTTTTATCACGGAGCCCCCCAGTCTCCAGATCCTCCATGTGGGTGGAGCTCCCAGGTCTGCTTTTATTCTGAACCTGAGCTCTGCCTTATTTCTCCAGGAGCCCAGCCCAAGTCCTGAGAACCAGAATTTCCTAATGCCTCTTGCACCTGTCCCCATATCTATAGATCCCCAAGTCCTCGACTCTCAGATATCTCAAGACCAGCCCTCTCTTCACTCCTCTTCATGTTGCAACCCGCCTGCCCCTTAAATCCACACACCATAATACCAGCGGTAAGGAGAAAATTCATCAAGCTTTAAATGTGTCAGTGGCGCCCCATGACCACCAAGATAAAACCAACCTCCTCACTGGGCACAGGAAGCCCAGAAGACCTTTCTCTCCAGCCTTCCTTCTCAGCACTCTGGGCCACCTCGCACGCTTATCCTGAGTCTGGACACCCCAGCCTATCTGGACACCATGCTTGTCCTTCAAGAGAGGCTGGCTGCCACATCCCAACCTAATGTGGGGAAGCCAAGGCCTCTCTGTGACCTCCCATAGCACCAGACCTTTCTTCTTTCTGGTCTGGTTTCTATACCCTGGGGACCAGCCAGCAGTCACTGTCCTCTCAGGTGACAGGAGCTACTTCTCGGCAGCTTCTGTAAGAAGGTATGGAAAGGACCAGTGTGTATAAGGGAGTCTCACTTGCAGAAAGCCCTCCTGAGAGGGCTGCCTGCGATGAGCCACCACGGGAGCTGCAGGGCCTACCTGAGACAGTCCATGTGGATACACTGGGGTGATTTGTACTCCCCCTGGCTGTCCTTCTGGAACCCTATCTCCTGGTACATGCTCAGTCCATGGACCGCTGCTCTGGCCTCCACAAATGGCCTAAGGACGAGAGGACAGAAAAGCACGTGGGACAGTGAGTCTCTAATTTCCACAGGGGCCGGGAAGACTACCCCAGCGGACACTTCACACCATCTCCTCTTAAACAGGGTGAGCAGCTCACCCGTGCTACCAAGAGATGCTTCTCCCATCTCTCCCTCCCCCATTCTGACTCACCAATCAAAAAAGTCCCCATTATAGGTGACCATGATGGTGGGTTTGGCCTCCTGGATGTGTTCAAACCATCTTTGGATTAGATGAACCTGAATTTAACAAATTTTGGTGGTCAAAGGGTTACTTTACTCTTCCTCAAGTGATTTTAATACCTCTCCAAAGCTGAGGAGTAACAACTTCACATGACCCCTTTATTTCCATCCTAACCTTATGTGATCAAGGACCAACCACTGGGGATTGAGCCCAGCTGCTATTATGATTAAACAAATGCTGAGATCTGAGAGGATCACCATGCTTGCCTCCTCTTCCTATTCCCAAAGTGGCATCTCTACCTCATCAGGCTCATTGAAGACACAGAAGGGTCCTTCATATTCTGGCTTGGGGGTGAATTCGAAATCTTCTATATCTTCTGAGACAATCTCCCTGTTGGTGATGAGGTAGCCCTGGAAAGTTCATTAGCAGTCAGTGCGAGTTATAGAAACAAAGCCTAAGACACACCTCCCACATGCAGCCTGGAGACTTTTGCTATAAAACCTTTGCAGCAACTTGAAACACCATGGCTTTCCCAAAAAAGACAGGCTACTTAGTCCTAAGATTTGCCTGGAGGGCAGAGAGTGACTAGATGCCAGAATAGCTTGCTTGTTCACTTGTGTGGACTCCATTCTCTCATTAGTCACCAAACAAATACTAACCACAGGTGGACACTGTTTGGGTTTGGAGACCAGACTTGGTTCCGATTCACAGAGAGCTCACATTCCAGAAGGCACCCACTCACCTGACCATCAATCATATAGGAAATCATCATAATCTGGTCGGTCTCAGCATCTGGAAACTTGAGGGGCAGTTTGGTTGTCTCAATGTCAAATGCTAAAACCACGGGGTCCTGAAGGGACAAAATGTAGCATTAAGTTGGCCAAGAACCAAGCTGAGCTTTGGAGACCCTGGTGGTTCTCTTGACACCCATGACAACTCCACCTCTACTGCTAGTTACTAAAAGCAAGAGTTGAGCTGCTGTGGGAAAAGGTCCAGGAAAAAGCAGGACAGGCATCTTGGAGTGGACTGATCTACCATGATGATATGAAAACTTGAACATGCAAGATATGGCTGGAGCCACTGTTCACAGGAAAAGTCTAGAATTACAGAACACTTGAGTCTCTAGACACCTTAAAATGAATCACCTCATTTTGACCTTTATGACAACTTTGACAGAAGACTATGATACAGAACTGACAATCTTATCTTAGATGTGAGAAAACAGAGTATAGACTAACCCACGATCACAAAGCTGTTCCGGAACCAGTTTTGAATCCATTTTTCAACATAACATGCTGAAACCATGCTCTTAACCATCAAAAATGGAAGTCAGGGCTTTCCCTCCAATGTTCAGATCCAGACTAGCTCAAATACTAACAGTACACGATGATAGATATGTGCAAGGTCAGAAACTGATTAAAAAAACCCCGATTATTTCAAAATTCTTTTAAGAAAGTATTTGAGGAAAAAGAAGCAAACCAATCGCAAAATCAAATTCACCTTTCTCGCCAGAAACAACTGGAAAGTTTAGGATGGAGGAAATGAGAGCAGTACTTACTGGTCGTTCAACGAGGTCATCGCGGCGGGCAATTTCCACTGGAAAGGCACTTCCTCGGTACCGGACATTGTACCAGTGAGCCTGAAGGACATGTGGTGCATTAACCAAAGACTTCTACACCTGCCCAGGGAAGTCTACTCTATGGATCTATCCTTCAATATCACCTCCTGGCTGTCAGTAGCTACCCCCATGCGACAGCCCACTCACCACGTGGATCTTCAGGTCGATGGAGAGACGGATGTGGTAAGGCACATCATACTCTCGCATGTCCACAATGTTGTCCAACTGGTCGGCAATCTTCTTAGAGGTTTCCTCTTCATCAATAATTACACTGCCTCCTTGCAGAACACTGCAAAATAAAGAGAGCGGCTTTTTCAACTATACTCTGCTAGAGACCGAAGCGGGGAAAGGCCAGAGTCCAAACAATGTAAACACAAAGGTTTACAAGGTGGCTGAGATGATCACGACAGGCCCTTCCTAAGGAATGACCTTGGATGACCCCCATCCGACCAAGCAGCAGGCCACAGACACAAGGAAGTTCAGTACACGTAGGATATGCATTTTATTGGATGTAAGTTCCACCCCAATTAAAAGAGCAAAGAAGAAAAGAGACTATTACTCGGAATGCATATCTACAGACGTGACCCACCTTCACTGAGGTTATTTCTTCATCAAGAAAACAAAGACGACAGGAACAGGCCCACCCAGCACAAGCATCATAAGGTAACATGCTCACAAGCTCTTAGCATGGTGAAGTGACTGGTAAACAGTAACTATTTCTGCATCATAATTATTCTTACCATATCTAAGTGGGAATCACTGTCACTAGAATATTCACTCCAATATTAGTCCACTAAGCTTCCAAATACTGAATGGACTATTAAAGGGGAGAAAAAGGCAATGAGTTTTAGAGAAGGCTCAGGCCTCTGGGGACTCAGTCTCTGGATATAACTTGCAGTATTCTGAAAAATCATCAATGAGCCCCTGGGCAGGGGGTGCTGGTGCAAAAACATCCAGGGTCCCAAACTGATCTACTTTTGCCAGAGGTTACAATTAGCTCTCTTCTAAAATCCTCATAAATTTCTGCATGTCTTTTTTTAGTTGATTTACAATGTTGTGTTAATTTCTGCTATACAGCAAAATGATTCAGTTATATACACAAACACATTCTTTTAAAAATTGTTTTCCATTATCATTTCTCACAGGATGCTGAATACAGTTTCCTGTGTTATACAGTAGGACCTTGTTGTTTATCCATCCTATCTATAATCGTTAGCATCTGGTAACCCCAAACTCCCAATCCACTCCATCCCCATGGCAACCGCAAGTCTGTTCTCTGTGTCTGCAAGGTTATTTTTGTTTCATAGATAAGTTCATTTGTCAAATTTTAGATACCACATATTAAGTGTTATCGCATGTTATTTGTCTTTCTCTTTCTGACTTACTTCACTTAGTATGATAATCTCTAAGTCCACCCAGGTTGCTGCCAATGACATTATTTCATTCTTTTTTATGGCTGAGTAGTATTCCACTGTAGATATGAACCCCATCTTTATCCATTCATCTGTTGATGGACATTTAGGTTGTTTCTATGTCTTAGTTATTGTGAACAGTGCTGCTATGAACACAGGGGTGAATGTATCTTTTTGAATTATAGTTTTATTTGGATATATGCCCAGGTGTAGGATTGCTAGATCATATGGCTCTATTTTTAGTTTTTGGAGGAACCTCCATACTGTTCTCCATAGTGGCTGGACCAATTTACATTCCTACCAATAATGTAAGAGCACTGCCTTTTCTCACACGTTCTCTAGTGTTTGTCATTTGCAGACTTTTTAACGACTACCAGTGTGAGGTGGTACTTCATTATAGTTCCGATTTCCATTTCTCTAACATTTAGAAATGTTGTGCATCTCTTCATGTGCCTGTTGGCCATCTGGTATGTTGAAGTCATCGTAACTTTTAATTAGCCGAGATTTCTTCTTAATCTCTTACCCTGTTTCTTATTACTGTTGATGTTTAAATGTTTGATGAACAGTGTTTGTTGTCCTTTATTTAAATTTCTCTGTATAATAACCAGGGTTCTCTGGAGACGATGTGCTACATAAATCTAGATATTTAATAAAATTTGCAGACATCTTAACGCTTTCTAAAAACCATGAAATTAGACTTTGTTATGGTGGTGGGATTAGAAATCTAAAATGTCTTTATTGTTACAGAAACTCAGTTTGAAGCTAAATCTATCCCCATGTAAGAAAGAAGGGACAGCTCAACTACAACCTGGGAATTCACCATTAATTTAATACAAAGGGAACATATAAAAAAGTCTAACTAATTGCTCAAAAGTGTTTTGCACTGAACAAAGCCAATCATTAAGGAAACTTTATTGCTGAGTTTTCCCATGCCCTATTCATCTTATAAACTTAGGAAAAATGGGAAACAGTTCTATGGACCAACTGGCTGCTTTGCTTATGTGAACAAAACTTACCTGGAGAGCATAGTTGTGTAGGCATCACTGGCATGACCCTGCTCCCTGTTTTTCTTCACAGCTGGGGAGATCTCCTTCCTCACTTTGACGAGGTCCTCCACGGTGTTGAAGGACAGCTTAATGTAATTTCGTTTCAAACCAACCAAGTGATTTGGCTACAGAATGAAGAGATGGTGTTCATGAGTTCAAGAGAAAAAAATACTACGTTGGAGAGAGAAAATAAGGGGAGAACGAGTCAACAATACATAATGAGTTGAAGAGCTGGCAACTCCAAAGCAACTTGCTCAACTCTGCATGTGGCACCAAAGATGCCACTAGAGTTTTTGAGGAGGAGGCAGGGACAGTCATGAAAATCCATCATCTATACTGCCCCACAGGTACCAAACATGTCCTCCCCCATCTCATCCCATGGACAGAGCAGACCCAGCCTAATTTACCCAGAAAGGGCTGGGTGATACTCACCAAGTCCAGATCCTCCTTAGGGACAGTCTCTACTTTGGCAATTTTACCCTGAAACTTCTTAGAAAGAAAAGACGAAACTTCTCGCTCACAACCCTAAATCAGGATCAGAATGAAAAGATATCCCATTAGTAAAATCTATTTCCTTCCTTGCCTGTTTCTCTAGAAGCCTCTTTATTTCCAGTTTTGACTCTCCCCACAAAATGAAGCTCAGGTCATTTGACCTAATGACATAAACGACAGACCTACCTTTCTGGTCGCAATGTAGAAATATGGCTTGTAGGGCAAGGCCACCTGTAAGAATCACAGCCCATGTGGGGTGATGACAAAGAAAAAAAGGAGAAAAATGAAGATAGGCTCTCTTTATTATACCTGTGAGCAGCCTAGATTCAGTGCATCACTGACCTGGACATATCTTAAGAGAGATGATACAACAGAAAATTGAACTTGCACACATCACAAGGGCAAGAAGATAAGAGACACAATACTGCTCATCTTTCAGTCTTCCTGAGCTAGCTTCTCTTAGGACATCTTAAGTGGTGACTAGTGTGGCTCCATGGGGCCCGTGTTCCTAAAGAGCTTTGGGCAGCTGCCTGCTACAAGCCTCCCATAATCCCTCTCTCCTCACAGCTGCAGAGCTAAAAGGACATGTATCATTTTGGGCCCAGTTATGCCTCATCACTGAGTGGTTTACAGCTTCTTTGGGTTCAAGGGCCTTACCTTAAATCTGCTCCCATCGTCTTGAATAAAGTAGTAATCCACAGCACTAACTAAGCGTTTATCTTCATCTAAAATCTCAGTCTGCAAGAGAGTCGGTCAACAAGAGCACAAGGTTTTCCTCTACAAACTACAAGAGCCTTTTCTTCCTTCTCTAGGAAACTGAGTACTTTAAAAACAAAATCTTTCTCTACCTTTGCATAAACCCTACCAGACCCATTCACAAGAATTGTGTCATAACAGCATCCAGATGGGAATGTCTGTCTCCTCATCTTTGAAAGCTTTATTTTTATGGGTAACAGGGATGCCCCTCACCTTTGTTATCCCAGTGACCTCTTAATGACCCAGAGAAGACCCCGAGAAGTTAAAGAGGAAAGCCGGAGAGCTGCAAACAATCCCATCTCTACCTGGATGGTCTACAACATGTTCCCACCAGGTGTCACCTGCTCTTCAGATAAGGGCTGTGCTGCCCTCCTGAATGGGAGGAGGAAGATGGAGGAAAAGCACAGGTGCTTACAGGGTGCATGTTGATGAGCCAGCCTGTCTTCTCACCAGGCTCCTTGAGTCTCTCAAAACCAAACCGCAGATCCATCTTATCTGTCCACTGACTGCGCTCCAGGCGCTTGAGTGCCGAGACAGAGGAAGAGGAGCCATCATCCCTGAGTAAAAAGAGGGAAATCCAAGTCTCCACTGATCATGACACTCTACACCCGCAACCCTCAGTCCAACCAGTATAAGCATTTCAGATGTGACATGGTAGGAGCATCCCCGAAAAGTGCTCTTTAAGAAAACAGGACTCATAGGAAAAATATGACTGGGACATCATATTGTTTGATGTCATACTCATTGCAAAACTTGTTTAACTATGTAACCAGAACACTAATAAACACAACAATCTTGGCTGGACATGCCGCCTCATGGGGTAGTTAAAAAGGAAAATGCATCAAGTCCAGTATTGCAATCTTGAGCATTTATCCCAGATGAAAGAAAACTCATGTTCACACAAAAAACTTGTATGTGCATATGCACTGCAACTTTGTTCATTATAGACAAGAAATGGAAGCAACCCAGATACTCTTCAACAGGTGAATAGTTAAGCTGCATTATATTCTTCTCATGGAATACAATTCATCAGTAACAAACTTATTGATACATGCAATAACCTAGAATGGTTTCAAGGGAATTAGCCTGAGTAAAAAAAACAACTCTCCCAAATTACATACTCTACTCGACTTATATAGCATTCTTTAGAGATGGAGAACGGATTAGCCATTAATAGGGGAAGGGAGATGGCTGTGGCCATGAAAAAGTAGCATGAGGGACCCTTGGACCAGAACTGTTCTGTGGCCTGACCGTGGTGTTGGTCATGAATACACAAAGTGCCTGCCTGCCAAGTCGCTTCAGTCGTGTCCGACTCTGTGGGATCCCAGAGATGGCAGCCTACCAGGCTCTTCCGTCCCTGGGACTCTCCAGGCAAGAACACTGGAGTGGGTTGTCATTTCCTTCTCCAATGCATGAGAGTGAAAAGTGAAAGTGAAGTTGCTCAGTCGTGACTGACTTCACGATCCCATGGACTGCAGCCCACCAGGCTCCTCCATCCATGGGATTTTCCAAGCAAGAGTACTGGAGTGGGGTGTGCACAGAACTAAATCTACACACATATAAACGAGTGTATGTATCATGTCAATTTCCTGGTTGTGACATTGCACTCTAGTTATGTCAGCTGTTACCACTGAGAGAAATTAGGTTAAGGGATCTCTGTGTAATTTCTTACAACTGCTAAGAACCTACAATTATCTCAAAAGCTTTCTCTATTTTTAAAATGATGGTACTCAAATTATTAGTTTGTTTCTTGCAAAAAATGCAATTAACTGTATTTGACCACACAGGATTTTCAGAACTTGGGTTTGATCCATGGTCTGGGAAGATCCCACACGCCATGGAGCAACCAAGTTGGCGCACCACAACGACTGAGCCTGTGCTCTAGAGTCCGGGAGCCCATGTGCTGCAACTACTAAAGCCGGTGCCCTCTAAAGCCCATATTCCCCAAGAGAAGCCACCGCAATGACAAAGCCTGCTCACTGTAACTAGACAGTAGCCATGGCTCACTGGTTCTCTGCAAGTAGAGGAAAGCTCCCACAGCAATGAAGACCCAGCACAGCCAATAAATAAGTAAATAAATAATTGGAAAAAAAAAGAATGACCAAGTTGGACACTAGTTCTACCAAAAATCAGTGGTGGTGATTAAATCACGATACATATAATGTGCAGACAGAATTTTTTGTAGAGTGCATGCTTAATAAATAGCATTTTTGATATTTACTGAAGACCAACGGAAACAGAAATACTCACTTTTTGTTGTCTTCAAGATAAAATTTCGTAATGTCAGAGTTATTTGAAATAACCTGAATGAACTAATTCACTTATGTTTTCAAGTCATGTAATCTGAGTTGGAAAAATATTTACTGAACACTTTTCAAGGCACTCATACAACCATCGAGGCAGCTGCAGCACATCTGGGGAAGTGCATTTCATGCTAGGAAAGTGAAACAAGGATGGCTGCAGTGTGCTGGGCTGCACAGTTCAGTGTCTGAGTGCACAGAGACAGCAGTGTTCCATGCTAAGCCATTTTTCTTTTAGCTGGCTTAGAAACACTGAAAGGCAGCTCTAATTTCTATATAGCAAAGTCAATAACCATGTCTCTACAGAGTTGTTTGCTTTAAATGCATAACACAAGCAGCAAGGTCCTGGCTTATGACTGTTGAGTACAGGAGAAAAAAGTGTAGCCTGCCACCTGAGATTGGAGAGAGGCACTGGTACAGGCACTCAGATAAAATTGTCTTCAAACAGAGCCAACAGGGCACATATCTGTGCCATACTCCAGCCAAGGGCTCTTTCCTTCTCTACTGAAGACTGTTTAATTCTACTCGATTCTGACCCCCTTGCCTAGGGAAAAATTGCAAATGAACCAATACAATCACCACATTTTACTGATATTCTCCTGTTTACCAACTACATGTGAGCAAACTAGGGTTACAGAAATACCTGTTGTGGTAGAATAAACTGTACCTTAAAAGCATGACATATCTTCTAGGACACTTGAGTCTGGATGTTTGAAGAACCACATATGGATAAAAATGGGGCTATAACATTGTTCAGTGTGAGAGGAACTATTTCAACTGACAAGGGAAATCACTTCCCAGCTCAGTTACATCTGCCTCAAACCGCCCAAGCCTTTCTCTGCTTAGGGTTAAATAACTGTTTATACAGATTTTATCATAAACCTTAAATTAAGTACTTGACAAAGACTTTCCATCAACAGAACTATCCAAATCTATTTTGATTCCAGAGATTAGAATAATCCCAAATTGTTCACAATCTTTTAATTTCACAGGTGTGATACCATCTAGATAGAATACAATAATTATGGCTTATCCATCTTCAAAACAGAATAATTACCATATTGCATTCCAACTTAAAAAGCAAATGTTATTAACAGTTTCTTCTTTAAACTGCAGTTCTGAGATTCTGGCCCCTGTATATTTTGGGCTGAAGGCCTCTTTATTAATTAAGCCAACTGTATTCTCCACTCCTCAAAAATGTACAGCTAAGAATCCATACCCCATGACTTTTTGTCTTAATGTAAATAAATGAGCTACTTTATTATAAATCAATGAGCAGAGAAAAAAAATATGTATGTTCTAGAATGGTGCAGTCTAAGAAAGCTAAATATACAAAACAGAGACTAGTTAGAGAAAAAAAAGATCTGAACCAAGCCTGTGCAGAATTCATGTCTTTAATTACTGTAACATGATTCATTAGTTATTAATTTATAAACGTTAAGTGGTCAGAGAATTTTGCTTAAGAAAAACTCCTTTGCCTGAAGATATTCCTTGGGTCACCTACACCTAAAGAACAGAATGACCTATTTCAAGATGAGGACCCTTATTTTTCACAAAAAATTATAGCCACCTGCTGTAGAGAATTGACAGCCCCCACACCAAAGATGTCTGTGTCCTAATCCAAGGAACCTCTGTTATATTACATGACCAAAGGGAGTTTGCAGGTGTGATGACTTTAGGTATTTTGAGATGGGGATTATCTGGGTGGATCCACTGTAATCATAAGGTTCTTTATAAGAGCCAGAAATTAGAGACAGAGAGGAGAGTGAGGCTGGAAATGCGGCAGCGTTGTTTTTGAAAACAGAGGAAGGAGCCCCTACAAACTACAAAGGGCAAGAGAAGAGATTCTCCCCTAAAGCTTTCAGAACGAACAAAACCCTGTCACATCTTAATTTTAAGGGCTTTCGACCTTAGAACTAAGTCAGAAGCTGCTCCCCTTACTCCGCAGCCTCGCCGACACCGCGGTCAGGGCCGCCCCGACCACGCGAAGCAGTGGGGCTGGACCCGAGAGGCCGGAGCCTTGCGGCCCCACCGCCCTCACTCCAGCACAAGATGAGCCGACCGTTGGCCTGCGGAGCCGACCCCGAGGTTAGGCTGCAAGGCCTCCGCGCGCGCTCCTAGCACAACCGGACACCCTCAGCTACTACCCTGAGAACTCGTGGGCAGCGATCAGCAGGAGCCCGGCTATGGCGCGTTCCTCCTCCCCGCCCCCGTCCTAGAGCCGCCCCTTCCCCGTTGCGCTGCCGCCGGGCCGCAGGCGGAGGACCTCGGACACGGCGCCAACAAGGAGACGGCGGGGAGACGGAGCAGCTTCGGAGAGCTGCCGGACTCTCAACCCAGAGCCCACGTCGGGCGGCCGAGGGGAGTGCCCCAGGCGCTCTGGCAGCTGCTCACGGACGACACGCGCGCGCTAAGGAGGGGGCGCTCCTGCGCCGCCAGGCCGAAAGGAAGGTCCTCGGCGCCCGCCTGCCACCTGTCTCACCGGCTGGGCTCTCCGTCCGCGCCCGGCTCCGCGCGCAGTCGCCCAGTATTTCTCAGAACCATAGCGCTGCAGCCGCCGCCGCCACTTCCCTGTAGAAATTTGGCGCGCTTGTAATAACTCTCGCGAGAAGCCGGAAGCGCCCCACCGCCCAATCAGGAGGCTCGTTGCACCCCGCCCCCAAAAGCTCCAATCGCCGCCGGCGCCCGAGGGGGAGGTGGCCCGTTAGGGAGTCCGGGAAAAGTGCGCGGAGGTGCGCGTTGCGTATTCAGGGGTCTGTACCCGGCGGCACTGCGGAACGCGGCGGGGCGGGAAATGTCCGGCCGTCCCCGCCCCGCGCCCTGGGCCCAGAGCCTGGCAAGCCAGGAGTGGGGACGGTGCCCCCGGTGGGCGTGGACCGGGGAAGGCGATGGCGCCGGCGGCGTCGAAGCTGCGGGCGGAGGCTGGACTAGGGCCGCTCCCGCGGCGGTTACTCTCTCAGTACTTGCGCCTTTTGCGGCTCTACCCAGTACTCACCAAAGCGGCCACCAGGTCTGCGCAGAGAGGCGGAGGAGGGGAAGGGACGGGGCCGGTGGGGGCGAGGCGGGGTGCGGGGGTGGGCGCGGCCCAGAGCTCGGTCGACCGGTGACCCAGCCCCACAGATACATCCAACATGGGGGGTTGAATGTGGAAGGCAAAATCCCGGTGTGTCAAAATGACCCTCCAGTTGCCTTAAATTAACCAGAACTCTTGGCACGTGCTGTGCCGAGCTGTGACTCCTAAACACCCTAAAATGTGGACCCACGGACCAGACTAAAGGAGTGCACGAGCTGAAGGACTTGCTGCAGACCTCGGGGCCTCCGGCCCCTCTGCCCCAGAGGTAGCGGTCGTCCTGGGTAAAAGGGGACTGGGGGAAACATCTGTCACCCGCTCGGCTCTGCGCAGGTTCTGCAGCTACCTTCCAGTTCGTTAGTACCTGCTCTTGTTTTGAGGCTAGACTGGGGCTTCCCTGGTACCTGCTCTTGTTTTGAGTCCAGGATAGGCTGGGGATTCCCTGGTGGCTCAGTCGGTAAAGAATCTGCCTGCAATGCAAGAGACCCGGTTCGATTCCTTTGTCGGGAAGAGCCCCTGAAGAAGGAAATGGCAACCTATTCCAGTATTCTTGCCTGGGAAATCCCATGGACAGAGGAGCCTGGCGGGCTAGGGCTACAGGCCCTGGGGTCCTAAGAGTCGCACAAGACTTCCTGACTAAACCACAATCACCACCTGATGGACTAAATGGGTTGAGGTGAACGCCTTTAGGAAGGGCGAGGAAGGCTAGACCGGGTGGGAGGTGTTAAGACATGCTTCAGCAGCTTTGCATTTGGGAGAAAGCTGACACTGCCCCCCTTGCTGCGGTTAGGTGGGTCCTTTGATTTGAAGAACTAAACATTTTATGAGACATCCCCCCCCTTCCTTTTAATTAATCCATTTTACAAGTTTGTCCTCTTTTATTAATACAGTCTTTCATACATGTGTACAGCTGCTTCCTGTCTGGGGAGCATTAGCAATGATTGAGACAAGTAGATCCTGTCCCTACCCTCACCGATCTTGCATTCTAGTAAAGAACTAGTCAAAAAGTAGATAAATGAATAACACAGATAAAGTGGTCAGGGAAGTTTTATTTGAGGAGGTGACACTTAAATAGAAGCCTGAAGAAGGAACAGGCTGTACAAAAAAGGGAATCAGAGGGCAGAGGGCACAGCAGGAGCAAAGGTCCTGAGGGAGGAGCAATCTAATAGTGGTGGAGTGGAAGATGGGCCTGTGTTCCTGGAGAAAATGAACAACAGCCAAGGGAGAGGATGAGGAAGAAGTAGGGAAAGATCAGATCGAGAGGCTCCTTGTCTCGTCCAAGAATTTTGGACTTTATAGCTTAGAAAGCTTCTCAGAATGCAGATATATAGACCAATTATTGAGTAGCTGGGCCCGTCTCCACCTTTCTATTTGAAAGTTTTATTGTGATGATTGTAGATTTACATGTGCGCATGTGCTAAGTTGCTTCAGTCATGTCTGACTCTTCGACCCTGTGGACTGTAGCCCACCCAGCTCCTCTGTCCATGGTACTCTCCAGGCAAGAATAACTGGAGTGGGTTGCCAGTCCCTCCTCCAGGAGATTTTCCCGATCCAGGGATCCGAACCCGTGTCTCTTGCGTCTCCTGCATGGCAGGTTCTTCACCACCTAGGAAGCCCCAGATTCACATGTAGTTGTAAGAAACAATACAGGGAGATCCCTAGTACACTTTCCCCAATTTCCCCCATTGGCAACATTCTGTAAAACTGTAGTATCACAACCAGGACACTGCATAGATAACAGACCATAGGACTTATTTATATTTCTCAGCTTTTCTTGTACTCCTCCGTGACTGTAAGTGTTAAATTCTATGCAGTTTTGTCACATGTACAGGTTTGTGTGTCTACCACCGGAGTCAAAATATAGAAAATTTTCTTCATAAGGATCCCTCGCGTTGCCCTTTTATAACTGCACAGGGTAACTGTTTCTAAAATTATAGGATAGCATCACAATCCAGATATGACACTTATACAACCCACCGATTGGAAATCTTACCTGCTTCTGTGTGTGTATTAAGTTCTGCCGTCTCCACCTTTTCATGCAGGGAACTTACATTTCACTGCTCTGATAAGGGTTCATCTCCACCCATCCCCAGCATGTTCTTGGAACCACTGTGCTAATTATGTGCAGGAATAGATGTCCCCCGCCACCCCCCGCCCCAGCCCCGGTAGTTCACTTCTGTTTTCTGAATACCCCTCTCTCCACAGTGGCATTTTGTCAGCACTTGGGAACTTCCTGGCACAGCTGATTGAGAAGAAGCAGAAAAAAGAAAACTGCTCTCAAAAGCTAGATGTCAGCGGACCTCTCAGATATGCTATCTATGGGTGAGTTCCATAAAGGGACTGGTTTACTCAGTAGCAGGCTAAGTGCGACAAAGCTAGGATATCAACACCTGGAATTACCTAATTCGGAAAAGTAATTTTTTAAAAAGCATTGAAGTCATCATGGGAGAAAAATCAGAATGATGGATAACGTTAGCTTCACTTGTTTTATAGTTTTATTTGGTTTTTATTTTGAATTGCATGGGTGAAGGTAGCCACAGTAATTGAGCTGAGAGGCCTGAGGGCACCTAAACCTGAAATCAGACTTCAAGACCCAAAGACTCTGAAAGAGGAAAACAGACTCAAATATGACCAGTTAGTTTCTGTTGTTAAATTCAGAGCATAACCATTCAGAAAAGAAATCCTTAGGTATCCTGAAAATTGTCATTTCTGAACTACTTTTTAAATCGCAAAAGCACAGAGATTCAGAAGTTTTATCTATTAAATCCACCCCGAGTTCTCTGGTCAACAACAGTGTTTGTATAGATGGATTATTTAGAAATCTTTTGCAATAGGATTGATTTTTTTTCAATTCAAAATTCACAAATGACATTTTTGTATTGTAAGTATGCCAACTTGAGTCGTCACAGCTTTTCCCATATGTATTTAAAGTCCTAATCCCTCCAAAGAGGGGGTGATAATCCCTCCACCTGGGAGTGATTCTGATGCATTCCCCTTATCCAGTCACAGTTTTCCATCCTCAAGACTTCCTGTTTTTCTTCCTCCTGAGAAGCCCTGCTCTGGGCCAGTTAACATTCTGTGAAAAGGTGGAGAAAGACTAGGGAAAACCATTTTTTAAAAGGCTTGGCACTGTGGAGCTGGAAGGCCCCTGGGCCCCTGCTCATCTTTTGATTCTGGATTTCATGGAGTCTCAGATCTGTTGATCCAGTAGACATGGTGGCAGGGTTCAGTTTTCTTCCTGTGCTGTTTGGAATGAAAAATAATACAGACAAGCCAGCGCACAGCACCAGGTCTCAGCCCTGATAATGATCGGAGAGAATTTGATAAAAAGCTCTGACACCTGGGATGCTTCTGTTTATTTACCAGGCACCTCTGAGCCAGGCCCTGTTCCAGACAGAGCAGTGAACAGACAGACACGATCCTGTCTTGTGGCATTTACCTTCTAAGGGTGAAGAGAGGGCACTGTATAAACAAATGAGACCATGACATCCAGTGATAAATGCTTTGAAGAAAATGGACAGGGCCTGGAATAGAGAGTGGCTGGGACAGCAGTAGGTTCATTATTCAGGACAATTGGAAGGCACTCTCCGAGGAGCCAGCCATGTGATGACAAGGGGGTGCAAAGGAGGAACAAGCCTGGTCTGTCAGAGGCAAAAATGAATGCCTGGAACAGATGCATTGAAAGCATGTTTTCTAGAAGGGCCACACAGACCTCTGTGGTCAGTGCTGAGGGACTCCAAGGAAGCAGGTTTTAGGATCTGGGATTTGAGGGTGAAGGGTGTGTCCAACTCACCCCCACCGCGGGCCTCAGGTTTTTTTTTACAGGGCCGCTGGGTCACTTCTTCTACCTCTTGATGGAGCGCTGGATCCCTTCAGAGGTCCCCTTGGCAGGCATCAAGAGGCTCCTCCTGGACCGCCTTCTCTTCGCACCTGCCTTCCTGTCTTTGTTCTTCTTTGTCATGAACTTCCTGGAGGTTGGTCTCTAGCACTCTTACACGCCAGCTGTTCGTTGGCATAAGGATGCTTTGGTTGGAATTCAGAGGGTCTCTGAACTTTTCACTCAAGTTGAAGTTTCACATTGTCCTCTATGAAATATCAGAAGCAAAGCACAGCTGTATTAGCAGTACCTGTTAGCCTGATGTAAGCATCCAAGGTAGACGGCTGTCACACGTCCACTGTCACAGTTACCCTGGAGTATCGTTTATGCTCATCCCTCCTGACGCCTTTCTGCTGGTCTTATCACTGAATGTGTAGGTGAAGAAGCACATATACCGGTTTATAAGAATGTTTTCTGAATGTTTCGATAGCTGTTCAGTTCAGTTCAGTCGTTCAGTTGTGTCCGACTCTTTGCAACCCCATGTGTTCAGCATGCCAGGCCTCCCTGTCTGTCACCAACTCCCATACTTCAGTATAATTGATTTCTTTGTACTCTCATATATTTTATGCATTTCAAAACATTCTGGGAAGTGGGTGCATGGGCTTCACCAGACACCAGAGGGGTCCATGGACCTTGCAGAATCCTGTGCTCACTCGGGGTGTGGACATCACAAGTGCTCTGAAGAGGTTAACTTATCAGCATAGACTTAACATTGCAATGGAAAACTTGAGAGGTGTGTTCACCCAACCTCATTCCCACTACCTACCACCCTCACCATCTCCTTTCCGTCCTCTGTGTGCTGAGATGTGTCATGTTCTGCCCTAGAAGTAATTTATTTCAACCAATCACAGCAAGTAAACACTTCTCACTTGGGTTTTATTTTGAAACCACATCTCAAGTTCTTGTTAGTGAGGAGAACACCCAGTGCTGTCTAAAGTGACCCTGGTGAGAGGTAGGAAAGATGTTTAAACTTCCCTGTGATTCCTAATAAGTCCCTGATAGTAAAAAGAAATATCTGGGAAGTCCTTAGGAAATTAGATAGAAGAAAGTGAAAGGCGCCTATGTTAGGATTGAGGGTACCACAGCAGCTTCTCCCTATTTTTTCCTTCCAAATAGGAAGTGAGTATATTTTCATTAAAAAATAAATACCCTGCATGGATAAGGCAGATGTTACCAAGGCACAGAAAGTTCCCACCACATAATGACACGTGTGGGACCACACTCTCCATACGGTACACACACTACAAGCTGCTTCCACATCTGACATTCTGTGATCCAGACATTGTGTTATAAACCATACGCCTGTCCCTGTTGTATAGGGATTCCTTCATGGTCAGTTCCTAGAATTATTATCCAAAAAGGCTGTCCTTGTCCTCCCTGCAGTGGTGCGGAATGATGGCATCAGCTGACGTCTGTTGAGCCCTGAGCTCTGCATCCAGTGCTTCAGCTCTTTGAGCCTAGTATCAATCCACCTGACAACCGGGGAAGCCGAGGCCTTCAGTTATTTACGGGGTAGACACTGGCCTAAGGTGCTGTAACTGTGTCTGTCATTGAGTCAGGATTCAGACACAAGTTTTGTGATCCCAGAGACCTCTAAACTCTGGTTGTGGAGCACAAGCTGTAGGCACGCAGGGTCAGTAGTTGCAGCTCTCCAGCTCTAGAATGTGGGCTCAGTAGTAGTGGTACCAGGCTCAGTGGCTGTGCAGCATGTGGGAGCTTCCCGGACCAGGGATCAAACCCGTGTTCCCTGCACTGGGAGGCAGATTCTTAACCACTGCCCACCCAGGGAAGTCAGGTGAAAACTATTTTCTGTATCTTTATGAGGTTGGGTATCTTTTTATATGCTTATCTGTATTTCTTCCACTAACTCTGCTCATTTTCTCGTAGAATGTTTGCATTTTTTCTTGCTTGTATGTTTGTACATATTAAAGATATCCATCCTTTGCCAAATAAAAGTTACAGATATTTTCCCCATTTTTAGATGTTTAACTTCATAAAAATGTTTAAGTTATATAGTGTCTTTCTCCATACAAAAGCTTAAAAAGTCATGTATTCAAATCTAGTCTTTTCCTTCATAGGCTTCCTTAAAGGAAGATACTAGAAATATATTCCTATATTTTCTTCTTCTACTCTTATGATTTTATTTTGTACATTTTGATATGCCCAAAGATAATAGAAATATTTTCCTATGGTTTCCTGTGGTATTATGTGTTTGTTTTTAATATAGTGTGAGATATACTTCGGTCTATGGGCTTCCTGGATGGCTCAGCGGTAAAGCATCCGCCTGCCGATGCAGATGTGGATTCAGTCCCTGGGTGGGGAAGATCCTCTGGAGGAGGAAATGGCAACCCACTCCAGTATTCTTGCCTGGGAAGTCCCATGGACAGAGGAGCCTGGCGGGCTACAGTCCATGGAGTCTCAACGCAGCTTAACGATGAAACCACCACTGCCGCCACCAGACTTTTTAATTGCCCTAACTGTACAGAATTTTTAAAATCTCTAGTAAAGCAAGCCTTCCTTCCTTACTCTTTTTCAAGATGGGTATTCTTACGCATCTATCCTTCCAGGTGACGTTTAGAATCATTTACTGGGGTCTATTTTTTAAAAAGAACTCCTGACAAGTTTTGATAGGAAATGCATCAACTTTGGAGGTTATTCTGGAAAGAACTGACAGCTGAGCCATCAGCAGCTGCAATTCTGGTGCCCAGGCCACCAGTGTGAATCACACCATCATCAGCTCAGCTCTTAGGGGTCGTGGGCAAAGGTCACACACAATGAGAGCACTGTTTCGATGATCTTCCTACTAGATTGTTAATTTATCCCGCTGTATCACTGATCAAGCACACACATGTGCTATGTCCATATAAATGGAATAAAACATGCAGTTTTAAAGAAATCTTGAGTTAGGCTTTGGAGTCCTTCGCCTAGAAGACCGGTATTGCTCACGGTCTGCGTTTCCCACCCTTTGCAGGGGCAGGACACTGCCGCTTTCGCTGCCAAGATGAAGAGCGGGTTCTGGCCGGCGCTGCGGATGAACTGGCGAGTGTGGACACCTGTGCAGTTTATTAACATCAACTATATCCCTGTGCAGGTGAGGCCAGCCAGGTGCCAGCCTGGAGCCACAGAGGGCTTCAAGCTTCCCTAGAGCCCAGGCTTCTTCCTGAGCCTTGCGTCATCCCAGGTTCTGGATTCCTCCCGAGGCTTTTCTCTCTGCTCCGAGTTGTTACCATTACTGGATTTGAGGAGGCAAAGTGACATAGGGGGTCCCAAGCTGGGTCCACGCTGTGCCCCTTCATCCCAGGCTGTGCTCAGCTTTCTAGGGTTGGATGCTCACCCCCACACCCCACCTCTAGGGCTTCACAGATTGCAGCCAAGGCAGCCTCACTCAGGGACGTCAGAGCCAAACCTGAGTAAGGCGGGGGCGGGCTCTGAGTGGTAAGGGGCACAGTGTCTGGGTGTGAACCAATTCACTGACCTCTGGCTGCCGGCCCTAGGCAGGCAGCTGAGGGGCCACCCTCTGGTTGGTTGAAGGCCCTGCCATTGTCCACTGTCTTCACATCCAGTATAGCTCACCTGTGACTGGGTCCCAAGACCACTGCCAGATGGATGGGCTCACGGCTGAGATTTATTAGGGCCACACAAAGGGATGTACAACTGGATCCTGGCAAGCCATTGCAGGCGCCCCATGCTCCCTGCCCTGAGGGCTACTGGGAGCAAGCGATCATTTACCCATAGAATCAGCCACGGCAATATTTCTGCCCAGGGTTTTACTTGGAGCTGGCACATGGACACTGCTGCCTGCACCAGAGTTCCAGACCCCCGGGAGGAGAGCAGGCACTCAGCTTCAGCCACACTGATTTTGTAGGCACTCTAGGCCCAGGGAGCCATTCTCATCAGCTGGAGAAAGGTGGGAACCCACATTCAAGTTCCCAGATGCCAACTCTCAAACAGGCCTTTCCAGAAATTCCCAGGCCTCAGCCTGCTGTGTTACCGTTTTTCTGCACACTATTTAAGGAATCTACCTGAAATTAGCTCATAAAAGCTGGTTTCCACCCTGCTTTAGATAGAGGAAAGAGACCTGGGGCAAGAGCCCCTTTGGTAAAGAGCTACCTTGAAAGGGTAGGAGAGGGGAGAAGGGAGGGCTTGGTAATCACACACCACACACACCAAGGATAGCAGAAAACCAGAGGCAGTGATGAACAGCAGTAGCTGATGTTGGAAGTTAAAAATCACTAAGTCTCCATTAGCTTAAATGACCTTTCCAAGAGCAATTTCAGTGGCTCAATGGGGCTGAAGCCAGACTGTTGAGGACTGAGTGGGTGAAAAAGTAGAAGATAAACTACAAAGTCTAACTACAAGTTTGTGAAGCATAGGGGGAAAACCGTAGTTAGCAGTGGTCCAGGAAAGGAGAAGGTTTGGCAGCTAGAAGAGTGGCCATGTGACAGGCACATGGCGCCCAGGCTGCCCCAGTGAGAGGGGTGGGGATAGGAGTGGCACATAAACAGAGAGATGCTTCTTCCCGTTGAGCAGAGGAGAGAGGGGAGGTCACTGTTGACTGGGGACCCCCGGCCACACCTTGTGTTTCCTCCAGGAGGGAGGCAGGTAGGGCAGGGGAGGTATTTTGAGGGGAATAAAGTAGTGGTCGGCTTGGCATTGTGAAAGATAGGATAGGAAGCTGATTGGAGATGGGGGAGCCAGCAGAGGCTAAAGACCCTTTTGTGCAGGGGCCTGGGGCAGGTGAGAAGCAGGGAGGATCGGGGTTTTCCAACAGAGTACAACTGAGGAACAGGAAGGGAAGAAAACCAGGGATATGGACCATAGGTTCTAAGGCATATAGAGAATGAAATAAAGACATGAGAAAACAGAATGTCTGAGGATGTGGCGGGGCCTGTGGATGAGGGTAGAGAGGCTGGAAAATAGAATCCTTCTGAGTAGCTTAGGGGAAGCACTGCAAGCTTGGGGTCAGAGAGCTCCCTAAAAGGTGGTTGCAGGTGAGCGCTTAAGCGGCAGGGAGTTTATTCAACACATATGTATCGAGCACCTGCTGTATGCCCTGTGGCTGTAGACTCTGGGCTAGAGTGATTAATGAGATAGGCAAGATTGCTACTTTCCTGGAGCTTATGTGCAGGGGAAACTCAGTAATTGACTAAAGGTGGTTTTAGGTGGGAGTATGTCTGTCAGATCATTGAAGCAGATAGTGGCAACAGGATGGGTCTGAGTGAACTGGTCATGGAGTTGTCAGGGAAGAGCCAGGTGAAGCTACCCACATGATGTCTGGTCCTGGGATGAGAGGGGCCTACCAGGAGCTGAAGTGATCAGTGAAGGAGTGTTTTCCCTACTGTACAGTTAACATCATCAGGCAGGGGGACTGTCCTCCTCACCTCTCTCTGCTGGAGCCCAGGCACAATGCCTCATGCAAAGTAAAGACTGAGTAAATCCAGCAGTGGGTGGATGGGCTGACCAGTGGATTGGCATTGTCCTGGGGGCCTCGTACTTGATGAGTGTGCCCAGGGCCTTCCTCTTCTTACCTTACCATCTGTTCTCTCTGGCAGTTCCGGGTGCTTTTTGCAAACTTGGTGGCTCTGTTCTGGTACGCCTACTTGGCCTCTCTGGGGAAGTGAAGATGACCTGGAGAAGGTGTCAGACACACTGATGACTAGGGTGGGGTGAGAGAACAGAAATAAGCCAGCCGGGCTCTAGATCATGAGATTCAAGATGACTCGAACATGATGGATGGAGAAACAGAAATCTCTTAATGTCAGAATCATGTTTTAAAAAGGTAATCGCTGTCCTCAGGTGGTGCTGCCCTAGAAACTTAAATATAGCAGAGATGATTTCACCTGTCACCCTGGATTGAATTAGGATCACAATAAACTATAATGTAGCATTTTCAGTGGTGATTTTAATTTCTCAGAATAATTGCTGTTGCTTTGATAGAAATGAGTGCCCAGAGGACTGCTCTTGGAATTTTTTAAATGTTTAAAAATTTGTGGTATAATATATCACAATACAGCTGTTTAGCTACTTGGCCGCATAGGGCAAGGGCCCCTTAGACCAAGACTTTCCCTGACCTTCTGAGAGGCCCTATATACCACCCTCTCCACTGGCTCTACTCTCCTGTTGCTCATTTACATTGGCCCTCCTTCCCTGCTTTTTCATTCTCAGAACATTCCTTCCTGATAGTTTCCCATCCTTATTTCATGGATACAGTATCCCTTGGGATCTCGATTGTATATATTTTAAAGTTTTCTTCTGTCTTGTGCGCTGTTTTCTGTTTTCACAGGGCTCTTTTTGTTTTTTTCTATTTGATCTTTGTTGTTGTTCAGTCACTAACTCATGTCCAACTCTGCGACCCCATGAACTGCAACATGCCAGCCTTCCCTGTCCTTACTATCTCCTGCAGTTTGCTCAGATTTATGTCCGTTGAGTCGGTGATGCCATCCAACCATCTCATTCTCTGTCCCCTCTTCTCCTTTTCCCTTCAGTCTTTCCCAGCATCAGGGTCTTTTTCAATGAGCTGGCTCTATCCAGTCATTCCAATGAATATTCAGGGTTGATTTGATCTTTGTTTTACCCTATCAGGATTACCTGAAATGTCTGTAAATACTTGGATGTGTATCATTGTTAAAAGAGTCAAAGCCACTCAGACATTCTTTGGAAGATTGTGTACATGGGTTGCACTTGTGACACGGTACTTGGTGGTGGGCTGGCCAAGCAGGGACCCAGTTTTGTTGGGGCCAGTATCTGTAACTCATCTGGCTCTTCCAGACTCACAGGACTGGATGAGCTTGCTTCTTGGCTTCCCTCAGTGAAAGCAATTGATATTCCATCTTTTCAGATCAATAACAATCTGATTTCCAGCTTTCAAAATTTTGTCAGCTGATCTCTTTGCTTGGTTTCTTCTGTGAATTCAAGTACATCTTTTTGAATTTGTCCTTTAAAAAAAATTTTTTTTTTGCTATCATTTTTTATAAGTGACCTTCTGGAAGGAGACATAAATATATGGGTTTAAGACACAATGTTTATGCAGAGGTCTGGGTATTTCTGTGGAATACGTTCATTCTTCAAAATCCAGAGTGACTTTAAAATGTAAGTCAGATCATATCACTTCCCCATTTAAGTCTGCCAAGATGATCCAGCATCCATTTAGTTGTATACACTCAGGAGAACAGAAAGCTAAAGCAGGGACTTGAAGAGACATTTGTATGCTGTGTTCACAGCAGCATTATTCTCAATAGCTAAAATGGGGAAACAACCCAGATGTCCATTGATGAATATTATTCACCCTTAAAAAGGAAGGACATTCTGACAGATGACCCAGATAAACATTGTTAAGTGACATAATCCAGCTCCAAAGGACAAATACTGTTTGACTCTATTTCTTTGGGATTCCTGGAGCAGTTGAACTGAGACAGGAAGCAGGATGGTGGATGCCAAGGGCTGAGGGAAGCGGGTGAGGAGTTTAGTGTTTTAACAGGCAGAGAATTTTAGTTAGGGACGATGAGAAAGTTCTGGAGATGGATGCTGGTGATACTCAATACAACAAAGAGAACGTGCTTAATATCCCTGAGCTGTACACCTAAAAGCGGTTATGTTGGTAAATTCTGCAATATGTGTATTTTGCCACCGTAAAAACAAAGCAACCAGCAAACCCTGCTGGAGTTTCCTAGTTCATCTGAACCAGAACCTCAAGTTATCCGAGGGTTCTCCCTGGGCTCTTTGCGCAGATGCAGGTGTAAGTACTCGGGTCGGGCCCCTGCCCAGACGACTCAACCGGGGCGCCATCTGAGCCCTCGCTCAACGGCGGAAACGACTCCCACAGCAGGCCTCCGGCAGCAGGTCGACCAAAGGTCTCAGAACCACCGCCTACCACCCGGCTCCGCCTTTATCCCCGGAAGTCACCGCGGCGAACGCGGCGGCTCCCGCGAAGCCAGCCGACCGAAGCGTACGCCCAACGAAGCGTGTCCCTCGCCGCACGCCGTCCACACCCGAACGCGCCTGCGCGGAGCCCGCGTGGGGTCGACGCGGGACTTGACCGGCATGGCGTTCCGGCAGGCGCTACAGCTGGCGGCCTGCGGCCTGGCCGGAGGCTCGGCCGCGGTGCTCTTCTCGGCAGTGGCGGTGGGGAAGCCCCGCGCGGGCGGGGACGCGGAGCCGCGCGTGGTCGAGCCCCCGGCGTGGGCAGGGGCCGCGCGCCCCGGGCCCGGCGTCTGGGACCCCAACTGGGACAGGTGCGGGGCCAGCGGCGGTAGCCCTTCCCGGGCCCTAGCCGTCCCGTCTGGTCGGTGTGGTGGGTCGCACGGAGGGGCGGGCGGGGCAGGTTTGCGTGCGGGTTTCTCTTTCGGTTCTGGCCGCGAGGCTGGCTGCGGACATGAGGCGTCCCTCGACCCCTCTTCTGAGCGCCAGTTTCCTTGTCTGCCCAGGGGGTCGTTTTGAGGAAGGAGTACCGGGATTCCTGGAGTGGTCGTTTTCAGTCCTAAACGGAGGGGTTGGACCTTCATGGGGCTCTCGTCCTTGTTTCTGTCTGTCAACTCATGAATATTCAGATTGGGTGACGGCATGCTAATCCCATATTTGGGATACTGCCGAGAGGGTCAGGTGGAGGTGGGTTCTGGAAGGAGCCTCTGCGAGGAGACCGCGCAGGGACAGGGCCAGCTGACATGAGGTCCAGGGGTCCCAGGCACCCCGGCCTCGGGCTGTCAGTATTTTTATCGAGCACTTGGAAATGGTGGGTTCTGTGATCCGGAAGCAGTTTTTAGCCTTACTTAATGTTAAATTTAAAAACCAAAGCAGTGCAGATCTTAAAATATTGTATTGAAACGATAGTATTTTTGATATGCTGGAGTGAATAAAGTGAGTTACTGAAATTTCCCCTGTTTCTTCCTACTTTGTAAATGTGGCTACTTGGAAATTTTAAATAACATACGTTGCCGGTGTTCTATTTCTATTGGATGGCACTGCTCTGGGTTGTGGGATGGTTTACCCAGTCCCTGCTCTTTCCTACTTAACACTTTGAGTGTGGGGCACAGAACTAATATTTATTGTTAGCCTCATTGTATAGACAACTTCAGAGGTATTCTTTTTAACCTTTCATTTTTAAAGATAAATTCATTTTAAAATAGTCTTCTAGTTACAGAAAAATTGCAAAGACAGTAGAGTTCCTGTTTTGTTAGAGTTCCACACATAACTTCCTCTGTTGTTAACACCTTACTCTAACATAGGGTATTTGTTACAATCAGTGAACTGGTGTAGGTACAATATTATTAACTGATGTCCATACTTTGTTGAGATTTCCTCAGTTTTTACTTGTAGTCCATTGTCTCTCCCAGGATCCTAAATGACAATCAGGCTTTGACAGTTTCTCAGACTTAACTTGTGATGAGCTTGACAGTTCGGAAGAGTGCTGATCAGGTATTTTGTAGAATGTCCTTCAGTTGGGATTTGTCTTGTTTTTCTCATGATTAGGCTGGGGTCATATTCCCTTTTAAACATCAGTACAATCTTCTTAATTTCTTGTGCCTTTCCAAAGAAACGGTCACTCTGAGGTTAAAGGACTTGAGGGAGAGCCAGACTTCAGCTTTGTTTGAGGCTGACATGCTATATTTGCTTGCCAAGTCTAGATTTATGAGGGAGTAAGGAAAGTGGTCGGAGAAGGCAATGGCACCCCACTCCAGTACTCTTGCCTGGAAACTCCCATGGACGGAGGAGCCTGGTAGCCTGCAGTCCACGGGGTCGCTGAGAGTTGGACACGACTCAGTGACTTCACTTTCACTTTCATGCATTGGAGAAGGAAATGGCAACCCACTCCAGTGTTCTTGCCTGGAGAATCCCAGGGACGGCAGAGCCTGGTGGGCTGCCGTCTATGGGGTCGCACAGAGTCGGACACGACTGAAGCGACTTAGCAGCAGCAGCAAGGAGAGTGGTATCCTGCATCTGTGCCTGTGGTACCAGAGGTTTTCTCTGGCTGAGCCCCAGCTCCCTCATGACTGCTAGTGTGGCATCTCAGCCTGGTTATGTTACTGGTACCCCAGGTTCACATGGCCCAAGCAGAACCCTTGAATTCACCATGACTTCCCTCAAAACTTGTTCTTCCAGCACTGTCTCAGCAGAGTACATTTTTTCCCAGCTCTGCCAGTCTCACAGACATTTAACTTCGACTTCTGGTCCATGAGCTAACAGAGCCTGTCTTCACTAGACTCGTTTCTCAGCATCTTTGCTACTGCTGTGCCCTCCCAGCCACAACCCCCCCGTCCATCAGCCCTTTCCCAGCACCCAGCAGGGCCAACCAGGGGGATTCCCATGATACTGGGAACATTCGTCTCCCTGTCTGGTGTGATGGCCACTGTCCCACTTGCTGCTGAGCTTTGAAAATGTGCTTTGTGTGATTGAGGAAATGGGAGTCTTAATTGTACTTAATTTTTATGGTTTTGAGTGTAAGTAGCCACACAGTCAGTGGCTGCGAAGGGGCAGCACAGCATCCCTGTCAGCGCGGCTGCCTGGTGGGCATGCCCCACCTGCCCTCCCACAGCCTCTCCCTCCTGTTCTCTGTGTCACTGGCCCCCTTGCTGTGACCGTCTGTCTCCTCACAAGGACATGACAGCACAGAGGCTTTGCTTACCTGTCTGTCCACCGTCCAGCCTCCAGGGCAGGCTAGCACCGAGAACAGAGGACGTTGGCTCCTCCCCTACACCTCCCAACACAGGAAGCCCCTCTGTCAGAAAGACTAGGGGTGACTTGTGAGCAGGGGCCCAGAGCGCGCCGTCTTGTGTTTCAACATCAGGAGAGAACCGCTGTCCCTGGTCAACCTGCGGAAGAGGAACCTAGAGCCTGGAGAAGAGGAGCTGACGTCCAGGCTGGACCACTGCAAGGCCAAGGCCACACGACACATCTTCCTCATCAGGCACTCGCAGTACCACGTGGACGCCTCCCTGGAGAAGGACCGCACGCTGACGCCCCTGGGTATGTGGCCGGGCTGCCTGCTGACCCGCCCGGCAGGCCTGCTTGGGCCTGTGCCAGGTGTTCTTGGCCCAGGTGTGAGCTTGTCATTAATAGTGATAATCAGCTTATTCTGACTCAAGACAGACTTTGAAAACGTCCTCAACCTTTTTTTAAATAAGTTTTTAAAAATGTATTCATTTTGGGCTGTGCTGGGTCTTTGTTGCTGTGAAGCTTTTCTCTAGTTGTGAGCGGTGGCTGTTCTTCATTACGTTGCATAGGCTTCTCATTGTAGTGGTTTCTCTTGTTGAGGAGCATGGGCTCAGTAGTTGTGGTGCACAGGCTTAGTTGCTTTGCAGCATATGGGATCTTCCTGGACTAGGGATCAAACCCGTGGCCCCTGCATTGGCAGGTGGATTCTTATCCACCTCCCCAAGGCAGGGAGGTCCTTGTGGCCGTTGGTTTTGATGCTCTTTCTGTATGGGGCTGGAGGTGGCTGTCTGTCTCACTGACTTTACCAGCTGAAAGCCTGACCTCTTCCTTAGGCCTGAGACCCGGGAGGGGCTGCCCGTCTTGTCCCCCAGCCCTAATGGTGCTTGGTAAGGACTGAAGTATTTGTGAAGTAGAAACAAGCAGGGACTCCCACCACCTGTAATTCTCCAGTGTATTCCACCTTCAAGGTCGTGAGCAGGCTGAACTAACTGGTCTCCGACTTGCAAGCTTGGGGTTGAAGTTTAATAAAATCGTCCATTCCTCCATGACCCGTGCGGTAGAAACCACTGACATCATCAGCAAACACCTGCCAGGTGAGTGCCAGGCACCCTAGGTGCCCAGCAGCAGGGAGAGAGGGGCAGCCGATCCTAAAGGGGCTGAGTCCTGTGCTTCTCTGCAGGCGTCTGCAAGGTCAGCACAGACCTGCTGAGGGAAGGCGCCCCCATCGAGCCTGACCCCCCCGTGTCTCACTGGAAGCCAGAGGCTGTGGTAAAAAACACTCCCCCCGGGGCAGCCTCCTGTGGGGAGCAGCCTCCACTCTGCCCTTGGGCTCCTGGTGGCAGCGGGGCCCACACTGCCATACGCACGATTCCTTCTTCTGCCCCTAGCAGTATTATGAAGATGGAGCGCGGATTGAGGCCGCCTTCCGGAACTACATCCACCGCGCGGATGCCAAGCAGCAGGAGGACAGCTATGAGATCTTCATATGCCACGCCAATGTCATTCGCTACATCGTGTGCCGGTGAGGGGTCCTGCCGGATGCCCTTGGCCCTACTTCCCCTCCTGCCAGCCTGTGCCCACAGTGTGTCTCCTCCAGGTCCAGCTGGTGGTCTGGTAGAATGGCTTTCAGTCCAGTTTTCTCATGACTGTGTGTTTTTGGTGGGAACAGACCAGACCAAATGCCCTCTGTTGGCAGTCTTTCCTGGGTGATGTTGTGGTTGCTTGGTTCGGGCGCTATGCGCCGGCTGCTCACACTGCAAAGTCACATTTTATATGCCAACACCCCATTTCCCTGACATGCAGTGACTGGTTTAGCACCTGTCGCTGGATCATGCTGCCGTGGTTACTCGATGTTTGCCTCATAGTTTCGTGTTTCCCTTAGCTTATTAACTGGAAATTTTTTGCAATTATGGGCTTATGGACCTGTTTGTGCAGGATTATAACCTGTGAGCGTATTAGTCACTTGCCTGCTCCAGCTGATCCAGGGTATGAAGTCGGGAGCTTCTCCAGGGGCTTCTGTGTCACTGGAGCCAGCCAACCACTTCCCTAGTCCTGGCCCCACCAAGTTCCAGGCCTTTGCAGTGATGCCTGCCCTGAGCCACATCCGTGAGTCACAGAGGGCCTGGACCTGGAAAGGCCAGCAGGGTGCTCATGTATTTGACCAAATCCCACGTAGAGCAAGATGTGAAATAACTGTAACCCTGTCTCCCACGTATCCATTAGAAGCTGTTTGGCAGGTGCTTCAGGAGCTGAGGGGATCCTCCTTCTCACATGGGCCCATTTGTCCAGACATCACACACAGCTCCAGGCGAGAAGCGCCATGCTGGGAGAGCAGGTTCCAGGCGAGGTCAGGTGCTGCTGGGAGGAAGGGCTGGGCTGCAGGCTTGTAGCCTGAGCCTGTGTGCTGCTTTTAACACGCAGAAGCCAGCTGCCTGAGCTTTGACTTCTGGGCTGTGTAAAACACACATCCTTCCATATCCCAGGACAGCAGTGACCCAGCATCACTGGGAGGCGAACCCAGTGCTGAAAACGGGCCAGAAATGACTGGGCTTGGAGCAGTGGTACCTGTGCTAAAGGCAGGGCTGCTGGGAGCCAGGGCCTCTGCCCCAGGAAATGGGAAGGCAACCTGCCCCCTAACTTAGGACAGTTTTTTAAAGTGGTGAGTGTGACGTTGAGACTTTAAAAAGCAGTGTGTAGGTAGTTACTCCTTCAAGTCGGCAAAACCCTTGACAGAGTAGTGGTGAGACAAGCCACGGGGCTGCCACTTGTTGACCCCAAAGTTCTAGGGCAGGAAGAGTGTCTGGTGACATGGACAGAGGCTGTAGTCATGCTGGGCTCTTCAGCAAATACTATGCCTCAAAAGCACTTTTAAGAGCATGAAAATGCTCCAGGGGTTGTGGTTGCACCTGCTGCACCATCTGGCTGCCCTCTGCCCCCTTCTGGTTACACTGGGAAAGCAGGTTAAGTTGCATGCATTTGTTAACCAGGGTGCTTGTGCCTCACCTGCAGGCCTTGAGAACGGTTGATCCCCATCCCAGAGGGACTGGACTCTCCCCTACCCCTTGTTGGTCTGTTAGGTTGACATCTGCCCGGCAGCTCCTTCCTCTGAGAAATGCCATCTGAAAACAGGAGGGACTTACAGATGCTGGATCTGGCCCCTGGAAGTTTGACCAGGGACTTCTCATCTGGGGTGGGGGACCCTCAGCTTTGTCGAGAACTGGCCCACCTGGCCTGTTTCTAGCACATTATCTCTTCTCCTCAGGGCACTGCAGTTCCCTCCAGAAGGCTGGCTCCGCCTTTCCCTCAACAACGGCAGCATTACCCACCTGGTGGTCCGGCCCGATGGCCGAGTGGCTCTCAGGGCCCTTGGGGACACAGGGTTCATGCCTCCTGACAAGATCTCCCGTTCCTGAGGGCCGCTTTGAGGCCCCACGTCCTCCTCAGCCCGTCGCCGGCCTGGTGTGGGTGCCGCCAAGACCGCAGGTTCCCCCGTGTCCCCCCCACAGGCTGCGCAGCGGGGACGGCCACCTCTAGGCAGCAGGAAGGCAAAAGGATCTACAACACAGAGTTCTTAACTCACGGTCCAGGAAGGAAAAGGGAAGCACTCAGATCAGACCAGCTTCATCTCTTTCGCAGGGTGTCTGCCTCCCTCTCATCCAGGACGAGCTTGAGGGGTCCAAGCAGGCCTGTTTGAGGGCCCCCAGATGCTATGACTATGGGGTCCAGGCAGACACGGCAGCAGGGTGTCTGCCAGCAGAGCCTGTCAGGCAGGAGGAAGAGGAGGGCGCAGCGCTTCTTCCGTTTGTAACTTATTCTGCTTCGTACATTCGTTTCCTAAAACTCGTCACTTACATAAAGATTTTCCTCATCTGGTTCTTGCTTTGGAAACCAGTTTCTCACTCCAAAGTCACACCTCCCTGACGCTGTGGGATCTGAACTTTTGTGTCGTGATGCCTTTCTGGACACACAGGAGGAGCACCTTGGCCGGTGAGGGAGGTGACTCGAGCTGCTGGCCTTGCCAGAGAGGCAGTGATGAATGCCCCAGGAGTGGCCCGTTTCAGTAAAACGTTCAACTGACAGTTCAGTCCCTGTTTGCCTCTGGCTGTTAATCTTTCATGCTTATGGATTAAAATATTTAGTGTGTCCACCCCAAATTGCTGTTATTTTAGGAGGAAGTACAGTTTTTATTAAGTGGTTATGAACATTTTCTGTAATCAGTGCAACTAATTGGAGTATTTGATGTTTCTGTCAATTTTGGAAATAACTACAAAATAAAATTTTATTTTACTGGTTTTTCAAAGTACTAATTGTGAATGTTTTAAAACAAGAGGCCTGTGCATGACACAACAGCAGCCCCAACTAGTAGAGAAAGTCTCAGCAGAAAGCCCTTTTCCCCAGTATCTTGTGTACCCTGGGGTGAAGTTTTGCAGGGCATCTGCCCAAGAGGGGCCTCAGTGAGAGGCCCTGACCCAGGACAGTGAGCTTAAGTGGTTTTCTAAAAGCAACAACCATGCACCATTCTGTAGAAATAGTTTTGACAAGTTCGCCAGGGGCTGTGCCAACGTCCAAGACCAGAAAAGTGAAAGGCAGTGCCAGGTGTCTGGCCTCGGGTGCTGTGAGATCCTGTAGTCGAGCCCTGGGCACCTACAGGTCTTCCCTGTTTCCTTAGGTTTGGGTGGTCATATTGCTGTCCTGTCTGCAGACCTGTCTTTTCAGTGGCATGTCCACCCTTTGTACTTGACCACTGAGGAGCAGGGCAACATTTCAGAAACAGAAAGCGAGCCCAGGAGCGGGACAAGGGTGTCAAGGGCCCAGGAAGCCATCCTGAGGTGGGACATAACTGAGAACTTACGAAACATCAGGAAAGACATCGTAAATGTGACCAACATAAAAACCCACCCCGAGAGCCTGTGCATCAGGAGGGATCCTGAACTGACAGCAGCGGGAATGAAGGTGGTTCCTACTGGCTGCATTGCTGTTTGTTCCAAAGTATCTCGAGACAGTTGAGGAAGGAACCTGAGGGCACATGTGACCCAGAGTTGCCTGCGGGTCTCCACACGGAATGAGAAATACATGCCTCCGACTGCCTGAGCACATCTGGCTTGGGGATGGGATGGCGATGTGCCCAGTGACTTGGCAACTGTGCCCGACAAGACAGTTACCCTACAACCATCCTGAGCTGTGAACGCTTCTGGAAACATCCAAAAACTACTCCATAAGACCTGGTTGTGGGTGTGGTGCCTGCTCTCCCCCAGGAGCAGGGGACCCTCTGGGGCCCCGTGCACTGTAGACCACAGCACAGCCACCACCCACCATGATGGGGTTCCCATCACCTCTTTCCAACCAAAGACATTACACACTGATTGTCAACATCACAGAAAAAGGCTTCCTGTTTCATAGGACACTTAGAAAATATTTGCTAGTTTAACTGATGCCAAGCAAGGCTTTTCACAACTGTGTTAGGAATGAAAGGACCCCAGACAGCAAATAAACCACTCTCAGATTGATGTTCTGTTTAACCCAAACACTGCTTAAGAGTTTGCTAAAAAGGGCACTTTTCCTGGGCACAGTTGAGAGAGGTCTTTCTAAAAGCTTCGAATGACTACCACATGGTTTTAAAAATAATTTATTCCATTAAGTAGTTTTAAAAAGATGTAGAATCACCACGGGACACATGATAATGCATTTAGTGGAACCAGGGCCAACTTACATAAACAAGTGGAGAAATAATCAAAGGTCTAAACTTCAGAAAACAGGAACAGCAGTCTGCAAAGTTAGGGCACATCCCTACTTTAATTTCCATCTGAATACTTATAACAATATACAGGATGGCATGGTCAAATTTTAGAGAAAACAGATCATCACTATGACTACATCTGTGTTCTGATTTCTTTGAGACTAGAGATGTCTTTTAAACACGCCATTTGGTGTGTAGAACGGAACGTATTTTTCTCTTATGCCTAGGTTGTCTACTACACAAGTGAGAACACCCTGTGTAACAACCTTTTGAATTTTAAAACCTTAATCTCAGGTCTGATATTCCTGACCTATCTCTTATTATTGTGTGAAAGAAATAAGCTTTTTTTTAACTTAAGTTTCAATTCAGAATCTTTACAAATAAAAAAGACTCTCACTTATGTCTACCTCCTATCACTGTATAGTCTCCAAGAGTTAAGTTCAGAAGAATCAAAAGTGATTTACAAAAGGCACTGGACAGCAGACGCATTGGTAGTTTTCACTTTTGATCAAACACTGACAATGCCCCTAGAACCCTGCTGTGAGTGGTCACTGGTAACACGGGAGAAACAGCCCTCAGCTCGGCTGCAATGTCCTAGCCCTCTGGGATGCTGAGCTCTGTGTGTGCAAACCCTCCAGCAGGTATGGCCCAGTGGGAGGGAAGACAAACCACAATGAAAGGACAGAAATGGGATCAGATATTTCCTCCAAAGCAAACCTTCTGTCTCTACTAAAATGTGATGCTCTTTCATAAAGCAAGTCCAACTGAAATGCATTCTAAAATACACAGTACACCTCAAAACCAGGGAACAACATTCAGGTTACTTTATTACACTGCACTGGCAGCTACATAAGGTGCACTGTGAAAGGCCAAGTGCTGGTGAGAAAGGAAACACCCTCCAAGGACCGCTGGTGAGTGAGTCCTGTGTGAGACTATTCACATGACTCCCAGCGACTACCATTTTTCCTCTAGAAAACAGCTAGTTTCATCTTCTGGTCACTCACTTAAATGCCTTCAGTGACTCCCAGCTGTAAGTGTCGCTGCAATTGTCCGACACATGCAAGGCTCCTTTACTCCTGGATGCCCACCTCGTCAGTGGTTGACCGGCAAAGCAGAGAGGATTTTCTGTCATGAACTAGAAAGTCAAAGACCCTCCCCAGAAAAGGCAGAGGCACTAACTTCACCTGTGTTTCAGGAAAAGAGCAGAAGGGAGCGCAGCACTGTCGAGGGAGGAGGGGGCACCCCGGCCTCTCTGGCGCCCTCTTCTGTTACATGTGCACCTGGGGCAGCTAACAGAGCCTGTTTGAAACCACACTGAGGGTTTTCAGAAAATCTGCAGGAGTTTGTGTTTACCTTCTCTCCAAATAACAGAAAGCTAAATTTTATACAGAATATTTGCAACTTCTAAAATTATTTTACTCTCTAAATAAGGACTGATAAATTAATCAGAATATTATTTCGGCATGTGAAATTTCAGCAATAAACACAGTACTTTTCTTAAAAAAACAAAACAACGAAGAACAAACCAAGAACCCCAGCAGTGTGCATGGGCCCTACAAGGTGGCAAGCTGGGCCAGGCGCGCCATCCGGCGGAGGTGGCCCCCATTGGCGGGGCTGTAGCGCCCAGGGCTGCCCAGGCCGGAGGCGTGAGGTGTGGAGCCAGGCTTCCCAGGGCTGCCGCCTGCAGGGCTGCTTCTCCCAGGGCTGCCGCTAGAAGGGCCACTGACGTCCAGGAGCTGAGACTTCAACTTCCCTTTCAGTGAGGGGCTGGACCAGCTGAGGAAACCAAGAACGGGCAGTCAGCATGGACGGCTGGATGGGATGGGGCGAGTGGAGGCCACAGACAGGATCTGGGCCCCTGCCCCCGAGAGAACATGGGCAGAGGTGCTGCAAGCCTGGGAGCTGTGGGCCCTGAAGACTGAAAGCTCACTACCATTCCCCGCACAAGTGGCATGTGACCCTGAGCAGGAACCTGGGCTACTTCCGTCCCGTACCCACCTGTCAGCAGCACCCTTCCACTTTGTCTCCCTCGGTCACACATCAGGGGACTTCCCACCAGCTTGGCTAACGGGTCTGTGTGAACTTCCCCATGAATCTAGCGACTCTGATCCCCAGGCCTGTGGGTACCTCTGTCTGTCCGAAGGCGAGTAGCAAAGGACAGTGCTCCTCCACCTGTGTACGGCTGGGTACTGGCGAGGGTCCACGTCCGTGCACTCCAGGGCTGCCAGAACATCCCGATCCAGTTTTGACGGCTCTTCTCTAGAAGGCACAAGAAGCAGAAACCTCCGTGATTACACCCAGAAATCCAGCACCACTGCGTCCGCTGCCACCACCACAGGCACTACCTGCAGGCTGCAATACGGGGTGGGGGTGGGGATGAGGGTGAGGGTGGGACCAGCACGGGTGGGGGCGGCAGAAGGAACATGCTGCCCACAGGGAGGAGACCCCGGCCCTAGCCCTGCTGGCAAGACGCGCTCTGTGTATAATCACCTCCAGGAAGTCAGAGCAGAAGGGGGAACAGGCCATCAGCTGGACAACTGAGACTGACCCCAAGATGGCCTTTCTTCCTAAAACTCATAGGACAGCTCAGTCATGGTGGGAAGTACAGTGGATGCGAGGAGGAGCCAGGAAGGAAAATGCTGTCTCCCACTGGCCTGGAGGACCAATGAGGATGGATAGAAAGCCACCAACTCATGAGACAGATGGAACAAGTGCCTGTCAGGCTGGCTGGGGTGGAGGGAAGTGTCCAAGAATCATACTGGCGCCTGTGCCCCCCACCCCCCAATACTCGTGCGTGCTCCCCGACTCATACCCAAAAAGGAAGAGCCTCTGGACAGGCTCCTTTGAGGCAGGAACCTCCGAGGGCTCCGAGCCATTGCCATAGCGGGGCTCATGCACGGAACTGTCCGGATTCAGGCACAAGTTAGCAATTCCAGCAGACATCTCATTTTCTGTCCTTCCCTGGTTATTTCCAAGTCTATTAGCAGCAAGAGGTTCTAACACGTCACTTCCTCCTGCATTCACTCTTGACGTCAGGATCTTCTTATCTCTAGTTTTCACTCTTTGATTTGGTGTCTTAGAAAAGCTACTTTCTAGATTCTGCAAATTCAATTTATCAAACTCAACAGTCAAGCCGGAGACGGGTGACAGGAGGTCTTCCTCCCCACTCTGGGCCTTGGGCCTCTTCCCACTCAGGGTCTTGCCATCCCTCAGAGGGCTGCAAAACCCATTTCTGCTGCTGTGGGGACTGGTCGGGGCTGAGGCTTCGATAAGTTCTGTCTGCTCCAAGGGGAGGATGTCACACCCCAAGTCTCCAAAAGCAGCTGCCCTGGGCGGGGTGTTGTTTCGAGCTGTGTTTTGCCGGTTTTTTATCTCTTCCAAGCTCATGTCATCATCTTCATCTAGAAACGCCCTCACAGAGATGGAATTGCTGCACTTCCTCTGACGGCCTGTGAGGGAGAGAAACCAGCTCTCAGAGGTGCTGACAAGGGGACTTCGGGATGTCACCACGCGTAGCACAAACCCTGTGACAAATCACTCCCGTATTCAAAGCCTCCTCCTTGTTGTTTAAGACAGAAAACCTTGGAAAAAGTCAAGCAGGACCCTGCAGACAGAATTACAGGCTCCAGGCCCAGCTGTCCCCCATCATGGGCAGGAAAATGAGAAGCCACAGGTTCCCACAGACCTGGCCACAGGACGGCTGCCAGTCTTACCAGTCTTGGATGCACTGCGTGTCCTTACCTAGGGCTGAAGTGTCCTCCTGGAGACACGCTGCATTTTCTCCCATGTCTTGTAGGTGCTTTTTGCCTACTTCCTGCTGAGTAAGGTATTCTTCTAGCTTTTGCAGGCCTGCCTGGGAAGACAGATCAACAAAACAGCCCAGAAAGTCCCAGTATTCGACCCAGGGATACCCCAGTTCATGAGCCAGCTCCCTGTAAGAATAAAGCAAATTAACCAGTTTTGAGAGCAGAAGAAAAACTCACAGAACTGACTACAGAGAAAAGAGCCACTTTATGCTGGAAATACCCAAACTGCACCTGCAACCTTGGTTTCATTTTATCCTGAATTTGGGGCTGAAAGAGTATGCTTAACTTCCTGAAGCAGCGCCCTCCTCATAGGGTAAGACAGTGCTACGGAATGAGTCAAGGTCATGGGTGAGAAAGGTACCACTTACAAACAAACCATTCCACTCATACCAACACTCACAAGAGATAAAAAAGGGCAAACTGTAAAACTCCGCTAACAAAGAACATTTTGGTTTTCATAAAACAACAGTACAAAGTTGAAGACAATTCTGGTTTGGGCCAGACATAAATGTTTAGAGGTCCTTTTCAAGTTGTGAACTTAAAGCTGGGCACATATTTTAAGAAAAAGTTTCCCTGTGTGGCTCCTTTCCCCACACAGCCTCAAGCTCCTTGGACACCCCACCTGACTGCCAGGAGGAACTGTTTTCATGGAGCCTTGCTGCACAGGCTGCAACGTACACCTCTGCAAATTAGACCTTAGTAGAAAGGCTTTAAAGTCTACCAGTAAACACTTCTGGGAATCACGTTCTGAAAGTCCCGACCAGCACACCGGCACATGGCACACAAGACACCACCACTCGGCTCGTCACTTCGTGCTCTTTAAGTACCTTCCCACTCTCTCAATGCCTCTTTCTGGATCAGATTTCCTGACGCTGTGGAAGAAGCCCGCTTTCTCTCGAGGCGGTGTTTTCCAGAGTCGACGAAAATCTTCTGCCTAGAACAGAAAATGTGTTGAGATGTGCCATGCACCCACGTTGCCAGGCAGTGCCCCCGCCCAACCCCAAACACAGTGCAGGCAACATGCCCTCCTGCCCTGGAGCTAAGAAACTTCAGCTGTATCACAGTAGAGGCCAGGAGGGACCCTGGCAAGGCCCGGGCTGGGCTGAGGGTCAGAACTGAACCAGGAGGGTTTGAGGGAGACCCTACAGACCTGCTGCCCAATAAGTGCTTTTTATGTTTCATGCAGCTAAATCTATTCCTAACATTTTATAGTTTAAGGTAACTAACTACAGCTTTCTTTACCAAGAGGAAAGAGTGCATACAGATCAGTATATGAAGTACCTCCATCTGGAAGGTGAACTTCAGAGTCTGCAAGTGGAAGTTTCCTAGTGACAGCACAAATCCAAGGACAATGGAATGGGCATATGCTGTGCAAGGAGCATGGGCACAGGTAATGCCAGCATGGGGAGAATAAGCCCAGGTAAACCTCATTTCTTGGGAGCACCGCCTGTCACATACCTGCTCTAGCTAACAATAATAGGGTCAAGACACTCTTGTTCCTCCAGGAAAGTTCTAAAGCCTCACTGACAACTCACTGGAGTTTCATGAGACCTGGTCTCCAGGAACAAGCACAAAGCAAAAGGCTGGAAAAAACCAGCACTCCTGGTGGAGACAGCCAGGAGTTGTTCCAGAACCTTCCACAGATGCTCACCTTGGATGGACTCAGGGGCCCTGCGAAGGCTCGAAGGGTTAGAACAGGGTCTTTGGAGAAGCCTCCAGTGTGGCCAATGTGAGAGACCTCGCCTGTCTGGTCTGAAGACCACAGTTCCCCGATCACAGGAGAAGACATGTCCTCTGCCCTCAGGAGGGGCACATAGTAGTGACCTGGGAGGAGAAAACACATGGGGCTAGGTGATGTGTGTGAACAGCCTGCACCACAGTGGCCATTGCTGCTGCTGCTGCTAAGTCACTTCAGTCGTGTCCGACTCTGTGCGACCCCATAGACGGCAGCCCACCAGGCTCTGCCGTCCCTAGGATTCTCCAGGCAAGAACACTGGAGTGGGTTGCCACTGCCTTCTCCAATGCATGAAAGTGAACAGTGAAAGTGAAGTCACTCAGTTGTGTCCGACTCTTTGCGACCCCATGGACTGCAGCCTACTAGGCTCTTCTGTCCATGGAATCTTCCAGGCAAGAGTACGGGAGTGGGTTGCCATTGCCTTCTCCAACAGTGGCCGTTAGGCCCTGGGAATCAGCCTGAGAATCAGCTGGGTTATTACCCCACAGGCTCTGCATGCCAGTCAAAGATATTAACAGTAAAAAGGCTGAGAAAGCTCTGAAGCCAGAGCAACTGAAGAGAGGTCAGTCTGCGCCAGACTCCTGCACCTAACAAGCCTCACGCTCTTCCTCTGCAGAGAAATAAGGAGGAGAAGAAAAAAGGAAAGGGGAGCAGCAAACACATGCTCGTTCCCAGGTTCGTAGGAGGACTGAGAGGGACCTGTGAACCAGAGCAGCTGAAGAGGAGCTGGAGAAACCTTACAAAGAAGATGCATGTCAACCTCTGTCCTCCCCCAACTCCTATTCTGTTTCATATGTTACAATTTTGTTATCACTGAACACACATATCCAAACAGACCTGGAATCACACACTTTGGTATGGAATCTGAAAAGGACAAAGGCTGTGAAGCCACAGGGACAATGTGGCAGGAAAGCACCAAGGACACCATGCGAGCGATGGTGGTGGCTGCCGGGGGCCCATAAGACTTCACACCAAGAGGCCTCACCAAGCCCTGCACTAAAGAACCATCGAGGATCTGGGCAGGAACGGAAACCAGAGGGAAGAAGATAAAGACGAGCACACAGGGGAGGCAAAGATCTTCCAGTATCTGCAGCAAGGCCACTGAGCAAGCTGCTGCCAACTGCTCAAACTCCCTGGAAACAACACAGAGGAAAAAGGGGGTAGGAAGCGGGGCTTTCCACCACCAGGTGCCCTGGAGCCTGCAGGCTGGCTGGGACACAGCCTGGGCACTCTGGGCCAGAGGCTGGAGGCCCCGGGAAACCAAGCAGGAAGGACTGGCCCATGGGCTATGGTCTGAGAAGCCCTTGGCCTGGAGAGTGGTGATCCAGGGCCAGGAGGTCGCAGAAGCGGAGACGGGGAGAGCCTGGGCGAGCCTGGGCAGAGGGCGGTGGAGGACAGGGAGCCACAACCACTGACACACTGGCTCCAGGCAGGCCTCTCCTGCTTTCTGGCTGCCCTGCAGGCTGTGGCCAAGGAAGAGGCGCCGGAGGCACCTGCTGCCCAAGAGGCTGCAGAGGTCAAGGGGTGAGGCCGCAAGCAACAGTCAAGTGATAGACAACTTGGTCTCCCAGAAAAACGAGGTGGAACCCAGGGGAATTCTGAGGGGGTCCCAATAGCCCTCTGGCTTCACTCCCACACACAAGGCAGCCTAGATGCTGCCAGGACCTTCATGGAGGGCCTCCTCACTCTGGGCGCCCACTCCCCACCTTACCCTTTAAGTAGTCTCGAATCCGCTCCTTCAGTTCCACAGATTTGTTTTTGCTTCTTTCACAAATAACCTATTCAAAAAAAAAAAAAAAAGTGAACACTCTGAATCGAATTTATCACATTTTCTTATCATGAAAATGATTTTGCAGAAGCAAGTATTAAAATCAACACAACAAGGATAGATAGATCCTAACACTGAGTATTTCATAAAGCCCACAATAAAAAATGTATGTTTAACAGTGCAATCTTCCTTCTTCAATGTTCTGTAAAAGCTCCAAGGGGCCAGGACAAGGAGAACAAACTCTGAGATTACAGGTAAATTTTACCTTCTTTCTTCATGCTGTCTACATTTCCTAATTTTCTGCAATGAAAGGAAACCTTAAGGTGAACAATCAAGTCAGAGCAGACATATCCACACCTCAGGGCTATACTCTTCACTGCCTGGGAGCCTGTCTTCTACGGTTTGGCTGGACTGAAATACAACTTCTATTGAACAGGGACACAGATGTTTCATTTTTGCAACTACAGGAATCAATGTTCTCAGACATTAGAGAATACAGAGAATTGTGAACATTTTAGCTACAAACAATAAAAAACCAATAACCTTAAAATAAAAAGGAAGGAACCACAAAATTACCATCTCCTGCCAGCCTGTGAGAAAAACAAACTACCACTGCAGAGTGAACCCTTCAAGTAGTGCAACATTTTCTTTTAAATTCTGTGACTGATTGTGAGAGATGTCCAATGCTTTAAAGACGTGTCACCACCTACTGTGTAGCACGTGGAACTCTGCTCATATTATGTGGCCGCCTAGATGGGAGGTGAGTTTGGAAAACGGATACATATATATATATGGCTGAGTCCCTCAGCCAGTTTACCTGAAACTATCAAGGCTATCAGTATGATACAAAATAAAAAGTGAAACAAAAATGTGTCACCATCTTATACCGAGAAAACACACACACATGCACACAGAAAGCTGAGTCAGATTTATCCAAAATAATGGTAATTTCTAAGTTGCAGAATTGGCTGGTAAATTTTATTCTTTTTATGTGAATTCTAAACTTGCTACAGAAGTGGGTGCAACTTACATAATCACAGCAAATGAAAAGGAGGTGCCACTGCCAGAACAGGATCTTACAAATTCTATTTCCACAGGGTTGGCAGGTCCACGCCAGCCAAGAGCTCCCATGCATGTTACAAATTAACTCATCTTCCAGTTCTTTCAGGTCCACTTTCCTCTCCACCTCACTGCAGAGAGGCACTGCTGCCTTCTCCAAAGCACATTTTGCTCAACTGTTGACATACATTCTGACAAGGCCTGTTCCTAAGGCTTGTATGGGCCAGGCGAGAATATAGAAGAGGGGCGCAGGACAGCTCCTAGTGCACACCGAGCTGAACACACGAGCAGCAGCATCTTCATCATCACATCATCACCATCTCCATTATCCCTCACCAGTTACCATCATCCTCACCATCGTCTCACATCACCACCATCATAACTGACTCCAGCCTCACCATCTCCAACATCCATGACCACCACCATCAGCAGCACAAGCACCACCTCCCATGTTCTCTCTGACCCTGGTGAGCTGAAGGATGCAGAGGGAACTTGTCAAAACACAGTGAGCCACAGAGGACAGCCTGACCACCCAGTTCAGGAAAATAAAATCTGCAAACTAGGGCAGTTCACTCCCTCCTGGCTCTATAGAGGCATCTTCTTCAAAGTACATCTTACTTGACAATCAAGCTTCTGTTGCCATAAGGCAAACACATGTACCCAGTTACTAGTGTCTTCACAGTAGCTGTGGTTGCAGACCTTGTAATTTTATATATTTTCATTTCTAAAACTATGTAGTAAGATTTTAATAGGTACTTACATCTTCAGGTGTTTTATCATATTTATTCCTCGGGTTTTTTACAATCAAAGGGTGTGAAGAAAGCACATTGACCACATCAACGTTTCCAAACTTACAAGCAAAATGCAATGGTGTGTCGTAGCCCTGGAAGAAATGCAAAAGAAGAACACTTACATACACTTTTTTGGTTCATAAAGTTGCTTCAAGTTACTAAAAATAAGTATTTAGTAAAACAAACAAAAACCCTTAAAAATAAAAGCCTATAAAAAGGCAGTGTCTTTATAGCTGAAAAATAACTGGCACACTAGCATACACCCACTTTATGCCAGGGCGTTAGCCCAGCATAACGCTCCGTTCCTGTGTGTCCAGTGGCTGGGGGGAGCTTACAACAGCACTAGGGTGTAACACCTGGTCAGCAAACAGCAGCTTTAACAATTCAGGGCCCAGTACAGTGTCTTAAAATCAGTGCTCATAAGGTAAAACAAATAGATAAAAACAAGACCTAGAATTGAGCCAAGCCCATGATTTGGTCTGAACTCACAACTCTCTCCAATGGCTAGTATTGCAATAAATGAAACTCCCTACTTCTGACTCCACAAGGTTTCCCAATTCAATCCCTCCCCAGTCTCCCCACAGACCATCAGGCCCCTGAGCTGAGGAGCCATCGCCCCCGGCATGTTCACTTGGATGGCCGCAGACTAGGAGGCCAGTTCGGCCAAAACAGAATCTGCTTAGGTCCACCTGCAACCACCACACGTTCCAGCCCTTGGGTTCCTTCCTCTACATGCCATGCTGCGTGCTCAGAGCTTCTCTCCCAGCTATCTAGAGTCCCAAGGGCCCTGCTGCCCGCACCCACACTCCCAGCTCCAGTCCCCCTTCTCCAAGGTGAGCCCAGGCCCCAGGGCAAGCAAATACCCTCAGGGCAGCTCCATTCCCATTCTGCACCTTCTAAGGTCATCTCACTGTCTCCAGGAGCTGCTGACACCGCCCCTGGCTTTCCCACGCAGTAAACAGCCACTAGGCTCTGCCACACACACCCGGCCCACCCACCGCAGCTGTAGACACACAGAAGGATCAGAGCTGGGCTCCAGTAAAGCTATACTGACTGAATGGGACAGGCTGCCCCTTGCCAGCCCTGGCTTGCCTGCCTTCTCCCACCAGGCCCTCCCCAGTCCACCTGAGCCGCCTCCAGCCCTGTGGCCAAGGCTGCAGCATCACCACAGCTCCCAGGCAGGCCCAGGGGGCCGGGGCCGCTGCACATCAAGGCCAGCTGTGTCCACTCAGTGTTCAAGATATAGACTGCAAAGTGCCCTCCACACTCCCCTTCCTTCTGGCTCAAGCACATAACATCCTTCCCTAACCTGCTCTGAGCTTTAGCAGCTTGACCCCAGTCACTTCCCTCATACCTGCCAGCAACTTTCATTCCCGCACAGCTCGCAGGCTTTGGGTCCTCTAGCCACTCCTGGCTGATCCAGCCTCTCCTTCACACCACACCCTCTGCTGAGCCCCTGGGCTTGGAGGTCAACACCAATTAAGGAGGTCAACATCAATTTAGCGATTCCTACTCTCAGTGCCTCGTGGTCAAAGAATGGGATCTGTAACACCTAATTTCAAGAACTTATCCAGTGGTCTCTGTGGACACACCTGCATATTTTCAATGAGCGCTACACAGGCATGAAAAACACTGCATTATACTTCCGGCAGGGCACACGGGCCTGTACTGCATCAAGAAGTCACACTTCCTAACTGCACTGTCACACACCCTGATTCATTTTGTTCACACTTAGTCTAATATACCATGACTTTGTTCTCTCTGGCCTATTTCACACTTACTACTGCTTTCATGTAACCAGGTTTCTCTTTTATGCTCTTCTTGGGCTTCCCTGGTGGCTCAAGAGGTTAAAGCGTCTGCCTTCGATGCAGGAGACCGGGTTCGAACCCTGGGTCAGGAAGATCCCCTGGAGAAGGAAATGGCAATCCACTCCAGTATTCTTGCCTGGAGAATCCCATGGACAGAGAAGCCTAGTAGATTACTGTCCATGGGGTCGCAAAGAGTCAGACACGATTGAGCGACTTCACATTCACCTTAATTTTGCCAGCATGGCCAAAATTTTTCCCTTTGTCCTTTTCTCTCTTGTGAGAAAAGTATTCTTGCTTCCAGTTCTGCATTTCAATGTATCATATTCAATATGTTACAAAATAATCCACTAGGCTTTCTTTATTTCCTCTCCTGCTGACCACGACTTCTCAAACTCCTAGGTTTCGCTCAGAATTTACAGGCCTTGGCTTTCAGCCATCATTGGGTTCTCCCTTATATACATATGTAAAACTCTTCTGTTTCGAGAATCCTTACTTAAGCCTTCAGTTCAGTTCAGTTCAGTCACTCAGTCGTGTCCGACTCTTTGCGACCCCATGAATCGCAGCACGCCAGGCCTCCCTGTCCATCACCAACTCCCAGAGTTCACTCAGACTCACGTCCATCGAGTCAGTGATGCCTTATGCACCATTAAAAATCACCCCACCGGGAGGCTCCCTGGTGGGTCAGTGGTGAAGAATCTGCCTGCCAATGCAGGAGATATAGGTTCAGTCCCTGGGTGGGGAGGATCCCACATGCCGCACAGCAACTAAGCCTGTGCACCACAGCGACTGAGCCCACGCTCTAGGGTCTATGAGCTGCAACTACTGAGCCTGCATGCTGCAACTAGAAGCACGCACACCTAGAGCCTGCACTCTGCAACGAGAAGCCACTGCAATGAGAAGCTTGCACACTGCAGCTAGAGAGGAGACCCTGCTCTCCACAACTATAGAAAAAAGCCCGAGCAGCAATAAAGACCCAGCACAGCCAAAAATAATTGAATAAAATATTTAAAAACAAACAAAAAAAAGCCGCCCCATTGAACATTTTAACCCCACAGGAAATATTCTTCACATAATATTAAATGTAAACAGACATACATAGGACTCTAAGGCATCAAAACCTTTTTACTTCCTTCTCCCTTTAGCTTTGGGGCATTTACTCCCCCTCCTTTCAGCTCAAGCCTCTCTGAACAAAGGCCAGGTGGGAAGTGCCCTGGGGGCAGCTCTACCCCACTTGAGACCCAGGTATGCAGGCCAGCAGGAGGCTCTCTGACCTCAAGGAATGCGCATCTCCTCTGAGCTGATGCAGAGCAAGGACGTGGTAAATAAACACCCAAATACTGTTTCCACCCCAGGATGGCTACGAGGCATACCACTCTGTCTGGTGTGTTGAGGTACAGGTCCACCACATAGCAAATGCGCTTCTCCAGCATGTGCGGCTCGTCATCTGGGTACATAAGCCGCATGAACTCAGGGTTCTCCAGCGTCTCCAAGGTGAGCTGGCACACAGCAGCCTGGTTCTCTTTGGCAGCCACATGCATGACATTGTACCGACACCCTTCCTGAAGGAAAATAGCAGACTCTGAGCTTCGCTTTCATCACCTGCAGTCTTAATGCTAATGATACTAATAGGTTTACCTGTACGATGGTTGGGTTGTCCCCTGAACCAATCAGATACCGGGGATTACTCCAGATGAGGTCAGAAAAGGTGTCTTCATCTCCCTTCTCCACAGCTTTCCGAAGTTTGGCAGTGAGGTCTTGTGTGCGCGGATTTTTATAGCTGTTTGCTCGCTCTTTGCTTGCTGTTTCTGACTCAGACAAGTACAACCCGTCTGTCACAAAGAGACAATTGAAGGACATTGAATTTCACAAACATTTTCTCATTATCCACTGTACTTGTACTTGTGAAAGCGCTATGTGCTTCACTGAGGGCAAGAAAAATCTTTCCCATAGACGCTGATGATCTACTTGGGAGTAAAAGGTTAAGAAACAAGGACGGTCTGCAGCAGACGGATGCGTGTTCCAGCCTAGGGCAGTGAAGGACAGGCTGTAAAGCTCAGCAGGGGGAGGAAGGATATGGGCACACTGCCAAGGATACGATCCACTCCTGCACGGGACCCTGCAAGAACAAGGAGCATCTCCAGCAAGGCAGTGAGTCAAGAGGAAGGTCTACTGGTTGAATCACAACACCTGTGGGTGTGTGAAAGCCATTGGAGGAACTGTCACCAAACGTGAACAGGGAAACATGTAAGTGTTGGGAATCATCCTGGCTTCCACGGAGGAAGTGCCTCCATGAAGGGATAGAAGAGGAGGCACACAGCACTCTTGATCCAAGGCCAACTGCCTGCAAGGAGAGCCGCTTGCTTCCTCAGCAACCCCAGCCAGCCTGGGAAGCAGGGCCGCTGTGAGCTCACAGAGGGGCCAGAATGAGGCTAGTCCACTGGGGTTTTGTATGATGCTGACAGCAAAGGCCCCACAAGACCCTGGTCCTGAGCTGGGAGTGGCAGTGGCCAGGTTTCCAGCTGGACGGCTCCCGCAGGCAAGCTCAACTACTGGAGAACTCTTTGAGGCCAAGCAGGTACCACTTGGGCTTCCCTGGTGGTGAGGGGGTAAAAAATCCTCCTACCAATGCAGGAGATGTAAGAGAATGCAGGTTTGACCCTGGTCGGGAAGATCCCCTGGAGGAGGAAATGGCAACCCACTCCAGTATCCTTGCTTGAAAAATTCCATGGACAGAGGAGCCTGGCGGGCTACAGTCCATGGGGTCACAGAGTTGGACATGACTGACTGAGCACATGCACAACAAAGCGCTTTCACAAGTACAAGCAAAAGCAAGTACCACGAGTCTTAGAAGAAGGTGTAGCTTCGGGGCAGAAGTAGATAGGTCTCAGCATCTAAAAAGGCCTAGAACCCAACAGGCTGCAGGAGAGAAAGTGCGCTAAGAGGGACAAAACACAGGACAATGGAGGCCCTTCCGCTGCATCTCCCACGGCCCTGTTAGCTTTGGGGCCTCAACAGCTGCCTGGCCCACTCAGCTCCTGTTGCCTCAACCCAGACCAGCCAACTGACCCATCCTCCTCCAGCTGCTCCATGGCCTGGGCCTCAGTTCTCTACTCCCAGCACACTGGACTTCTCTCAAAGGTGGAGAAAACTAGTTACCAAGAAAGAGGGTGTAAAATACCCAGGAGTAAATCTGACAGTAATGCCAGATATGAACTGCTATATAATGACCTTTTAACCCACCATTGCTAAAGAGTGGCGCCGTTTTCACAGGAGAAAGTGGTAAAGAGGTTTTGCTTGGAAAAGGGAAATAATCACAGCTTCCTCTGGCAAATTTCTCAGCATCTTCTCTGTTTGTAAAAGCTTTAAATCGGGATCCTTTGTTCATCTTGACAGCTTGTAAGGCTTCCTTTTTATCTTCATAAACGTGAATCCTCTCTGTATGGGAAAAGTGACAAAGGAAAATCAGAGATGATTAACTGGAGCCCTGGTCACCTAATTCACATTTGAAGTTCCCTGGGTTTGTTTATTAACAATTGTTACCCAGTAGCCTTATTTTTACTCTCATTAATAGTTCAGATTTTTAATCTTCAAAAAAAAGGGCTTCAGTTAGCAAAAAGAACACAGTAAGTTTGATCATATGAATATGCATGAATATAAATGATAAATATTTTGTATCTGTATCTGCAGTTTTTATACCTAAGGATATAAAATTTATGGACCAACAATCTAAATAATTTTAAAAGTAAGTCAAAAAACTATGACTATTGGACTTCCCTGGTGGTCCAGTGGTTAAGAATCTGCCTGCCAATGCAGAAGACATGGGTTCAATCCCTGCTTTGGGAAGATTTCCACATGCCGCAAAGTAAGGCAACTACTGAGCCCTTGCCCTAGAGCCTGTGCTCTGCAACAAGGGAAGCCACAGCAATGAGAAGCCCATGTACTGCAACTAGAGAAAGCCCAAGTGTAACAACAAAGACCCAGCACAACCATAAATAAGTAAATAAAAAATACACACACAAAAAAAGGGTACTAGATATAAAAATAAGACAGGTTTCCCTTATTTGAAAAGACCAAAAGGGAAGTTTAATAACATGCAGTATGGTTGACAGAACAGAAACAAGATACTTGTTTTCCCTTTTCAGATAGACAAAAATGTACATTTCATATTATAGAGAGGCTAAAAAGTCACTCATTCACAGCAAATAGTAATATCTTTTGGAGGACCGTAGCTTTCAGTTTTAAAAATGCATACTGAAAAAAAATACAAAAAACCTTTTGACGTGACACTCTTACCAATTTTATAAAAACAAAAATAATGTACATACTTACATATATATGTTAAATATAAATTAAAATATATTAAAAATATAAAGTAATTAAAATTTAAATATATAAATAAAACATAGTAAGCAGGGTCAGGAATGATACACAAAACAGTAAGATTTGGGTAGGAGGAATAAATTTCATCTTTATAGACTACACACATATATCAAGCTTTCATTACTTCTTTCCAATGCTATTTTAGTCTTATTTAAAATTATAATTCTTTAATGTTGAAAATTATAACTTCACTGGCCATTTGCATTCATTAATATAAAAGGTGGTCAGGTTACAGAGAATTAAAAAAAAGTGAGGGAGATAATTAATCAAAACATGGAGCCAGTCCGTAAATATTTACAAGTGAACTATATCTCCATAGAATCCAATTTCCTTAATTTCTAAAAATTCCTATAGATTTACAAAAAATTCAGGAGCGTTCAATACAAAAATGTGAACAATGCTTAGTTTGGAGGAGTATTATGGTGACTAAAGTCTTCTTTCTTCTCTTCTGTAGTTTGTGATTTTTCAAAATCCCTCTGCCCTGATGTAAATGAACCACCTGTGTCAGAGACACCCTACTGGTCACATTACCATTTCTTGCTGGGGTGTCCTCGAAGGCCGGGCACACCCCATAGTAGAGAGGCACTTCTGCAGAGGCCCTCAGCACGGCTTTCTGGCTGCTGACGCCGCCTGAGGCACTGAAGAGCGCTGAACAGGTCTTAGATGTCACGGCGTCTTCCTCTGGAGGATTCAAGCCCACACTATAACCAAAGTCTCTGTCTTCAGAAAAGCTGACCTGCCCAGACGGGCCCCCTACTGCTGACTTCACAGTCCTTTGTGTGTCCTGGCCCAGGGATGGGGCATCTGCGCCACCAGGGTCGGGCAGGTGTGAAGGCAGTGGACCATGCTCTAACAAAGCCTGAGCCAGTTTTTTCTCAAAAATGAACCTTGTGGTTGATGTAATGGGTCCACATTTTAATCCAGCTTTGACAATCTCTTCTCTAAGCTCATCTGGATTCAGGAGCTTCAGTCGTGCCAAGATGGTATCCATTGTCATTTCACCTAGGCCCAAAAGAAGGAAAATCAATCTGGTGGCTTGTAAGTACATCTTCTCTTAAACAAATTCAGCAAAGTCGCAGGGTACAAGATTCATGTACAGAAATCTGCTGCTTTTTTATACACTAATAAGGAACTACCAGAAAGAGAAAATAACAAATCCTGTTTAAAATCACATCAAAAAGAATAAAATGCCTAGGAATAAACTTAACTACAGAGGTGAAGACCTGAAGACCTGTGAAGACAGACATTTCTCCAAAGATATACAGGTGGCCAACAGGGACATAAAAGGTACTCAACATCACTAATTATTAGAGAAATTCAAGTCAAAACTACAATGAGATATCACCTAACACTGTCAGAATAGTTATCATCAGAAAGTCTACAAATATCAGAGGCTGGAGATGTGGAGAAAAGGGAACTCTTGTACACTGTTGATGAGACTGCAAAATGGTATAGCCACTTGGAAAAACAATATGGAAGTTCTCCAAAAAACTAAAAGCACAACTACCATATGATCCAGCAATCCCACTTTTGGGATCTGTCTATCTATCTATCTATCTATCTATCTATCCACACACACCCAAAGGAAACAAAAACGCTCATCTGAAAAGATATGAGCACCCCAATGTTCACAGCAGCATTATTCACAATAGCTAAGCTACAAAAAAATGAAATTTTGCCATTTGCAACAACATGGAAGAGCTTGGAGGGTATTATGCTTAGTGAAAGAAGTCAGACAGAAAGACAAATACTATGTGTAGTCACGTGTATGAGGAATCTAGAAAATAAAACTAGTGAATACAACAACAAAGAAACAGACTCACAGATAAAAGAGAACTAGTGGTTACTGGTGGGGAGGAAGGGGAGGGGCAAGAAGAGCTGGTATGCGATTAAGAAATGCAAACTACTAGGTATAAAATAGACAAGGAATAAGGATAGGTTTACGTCACAGGGAATTATAACCATTATCTTGTAATAACTTTTAATGGAGTACAATATGTAAAAATACTGAATCACTATGCTGTAAACTGAAACTAATATGACATTGTAAATCAACTATGCTTCCATTTTTTAAAAAAAGCGGCAAAAGAGCTGGCTTCAGGGAATTCCCTGGTTAGGACTCTGTGCTTCCATTGCAGGGGGCTTGACCCTTGATTGGGGAACTAAGATCCTGAAAGCAACAGACTGTGACCAAAAAAAAAAAGGACTTCAAAGTTTCATCTCAATCCATTATTTCCCCATATTCTTTGCAGTCTATGATACGATCTCATCACACCAACATTCTAGGGAGGCCAGCACGCTGGAGAAACAGGTGCACCACTTGTCGCTAGTTGTAGTGTGCGTGTGTGTGTGCTAAGTCACTTCAGTCGTGTCCAACTCTTAGTGACCCCATGGTCTGTAGCCCACCAGGCTCCTCTGTCCATGGAATTCTCCAGGCAAGAATACTGGAGTGGGTTGGCATGCCTTCCTCCACGAGATTTTCCTGACCCAGGGATCCAACCTGTGTCTCTTCTGTCTCCTGCACTGACAGTCAGGCTCTTTACCTCTAGGACCACCTGGGAAGCCCAGCTGCAGAATAATTCGGAAGAAATCCCCAGGAAAGCAACTGGACAATGTCCATCAAAACTCCAACTCCAGAAATTTACCCTACAGATACATCTGTATTTTATTCCATACATGATGAGAGATTATGCAAAGATTTAAACAGAAGAGCCACACAGATAGCTCTGAAAGTCATTTTGCTAATATTGATGACAAATAGCTAATATTTAACATGTGGGGGGATTCCCAAGTGCCTGGTTCTATCCTAAGCACTCTGTCTGCACTAAATTACTTAAAATTCACAGTAACTCTGCATGAAAGTTTATTGCCATTGCTCACCCCTGCTTCACAGATAGAGATCCTAAATCAGAGAAGCTAAGTGACTTGTTCAAGTTATACAGTCACCAATCAAATGGATGTGAACTGGAGCTGGAGCTTTCAACAATACATTTAGAGAAAGAGGAGTTAAATCTATGGTACAGGTTTAAGTACGGTCAGCTAGAATTGGGAGAAGGTAAGAAAGGACAGAGCATGGGTCACTGCTGCAGTTACTGGGGCTGGAGGTGAGGGCTCAGACTAGAGAAACAGGATGTCTTGACCACAGATCAGATGCCAGGAGTGGGGTCTGGAGGGACTGTAGTGGGCCTATAGTAATACCTAGATTTCCAGTCTAGATGCCTAGAAAGCGATTCTCCCTGAGGCAGAGAATATGAAAGATGCAAATGGGGATTTAGGAAGTGAGTATCAGAGACACCCACTGCACGTCAAGTAGGCATTTTGATTTTCAAGTCTGAGATTCAGAAGACATTCAGAGTGAGAAAAACAGAGCTGGGTGTCAAGGGTACATAAATGAATGCTTAATCCTTGCCTCAACACCTTGTCTCCAATTCGCTGGGCTGTCATGCAGCGAGCAGAGTGAGCTTGGACTCCGTAACAGCTGAATGATGGTTACTTTCTGTATTTTTCTTTTCAAATAAATTTTTATACCACCCTTCCCCCATTCACACACTCCAAGACTTTTTAAACAATCAACGTATTGCACAGCCCCCTCTAGAGCTGCCAAGAAAACAAAGGGGGAGGCCAACTGACTACAGGAGCCCACTCAGAGAGCCCCTACGGGGAGTCTGAACATTGGGCATAAGGTCAACAGATGTGATGGGGGGGCTGGTATGAGAAGTGCAGGGCAGGCTGAAGCCACGCGCAAGGCAAAGCAGGGGTGGGGAGGACTGGGGCAGATGTTATGAGCAAAAGGAGAGAAACTCCCCCTGATCCTGGTAACATTCTCTTTTGCATACACCATCCCTGTGTCCTGACTCTAAAGCTATCTTTTAAAAAAATGTATTAGATTGATGAAAAAGTAATTGCGGTTTCTGACAGTGAATTTTAAATCATTATAACTAGCCTCAAACACATCTTTATTAATCAAAATAGGAATCATTACAATCAACACATTTTTTTCCAATGAGGAAAAAAAAACTCCATGCTTCAAGACTTGACAAACTCTTGGAAAGCATTTTCTGCCTCCTGCTGGTGTGGAAGTGCTTTCCCTGCAAAAAGTTGTTGAGATGCTTGAAGAAGTGGTAGTCAGCTGGTAAGAGGTCAGGTGAATATGACAGATGAGGCAAAACTTTGTAGCCTAATTCGTTCAGCTTTTGAAGGGTTGATTGTGTGATGTGTGGCCAGGTATTCTGGAGAATTCGGCCCATTTTGTTGACCAGTGCCAGCTGCAGGCGCTGCAGTATCCAGTGCATCTCATCAATTTGCTGAGCGTACTTCTCAGATGTAAGGGTTTTGCCAAGGTTCAGAAAGCTGCAGTGTATCAGTATAGCAGCAAAGCACCAACAGTGACCAAGACCGTTATTTGCTGCAAGTTTGGCTTTGGGAAGTTATCCTTCTCGGAACTTCTAGGTCCAACCACTGAGCCAGCTGTTGTATACAATCCACTTTTTGTTACATGTCACAATCTGATTAAGAAATGGTTCGTTGTTGTTGAGTAGTATAAAAGCTGACAATACTCCAAAACGATTTTTTAAAATTTTCAGTCTGTTCATGCAGTACCCACTTAACAAGCTTTTTCACCTTTCCAATTTGTTTCAAATGCCAAATGACCACAGAATGGTCGATATTGAGTTCTTAGGCAATCTCTCATGTAGCTGTAAGAGGATAAGCTTCAATGATTGCTCTCTGTTGGTCGCTGTCAACTTCTAGCGGCCGGCCACTAAGCGCCTCATCTTCAAGGCTCTTGTCTCCTTTGCAAAACTTCTTGAACCACCACTGCATTGTATGTTCATTAGCAGTTCCTGGGCCAAACGTGTTGATGTTTCAAGTTGTCTCAATGCTTTACGGCCCATTTTGAACTCGAATTAAAAAAAAAATTGCTTGGTGGGAGGGGGTTCATGTTTGGGAACGCATGTACACCCGTGGTGGATTCATGTCAATGTATGCCAAAACCAATACAGAATTGTAAAGTAAAAAAAAAAAATTATATGAAAAAAAAATTGCTCAAATCTGCTTTTTGCTTAACATCATTTCTATAGTCTAAAATGAATATAAAATTAACAGCAAGTTGTCATCAGCAAAAAAAAAAGCAAGAAACACATTAAAATGATAACATAACCACATGTATTTAAGAATGTATCCCAATATCAAATGGCAAAGTTTAACAATGCAAAACCGCAACTACTTTTACACCAACCTAATATTTTTAATTGGAGAATAATTGCTTTATAATGTTGTAAAGATTTCTGTCATACATCAACATGAATCAGCCATAGGTATACATATATCCCCTCCCCTTTTGAACCTCCCTCCTACCTCCTATCCCTCAAGGTTGTCACAGAGCACTGGGTAGAGCTCCCTACAAAATGCAGCAAATTCCCATCTATTTTACATATGGTAATGCATGTTTCAATGCTACTCTCTCAATTCCTCTCATTCCCTGCTTCCCTGCTGTGTCCACAAGTCTGTTATCTATATCTGTGTCACTACTGCTACCCTGCAAATAGGTTCATCAGTACCATTTTTCTAGATTCCATATATATGTGTTAATATATGATATTTGTTTTTCTCTTTCTGACTTGCAACTTCACTCTGTATAACAGGCTCTAGGTTCATCCACCTCAGTAGATCTGACTCAAATTTGCTCCTTTTTATAGCTAAGCAATATTCCATTGTGTATACATATACACATATATACATATGTATATATATACACACAACACAACTTCTTTATCCATTCATCTGTCGATGGATATCTAGGTTGCTTCCATGTTCTGGCTATTATAAACAGTTAAAGCTATCTTTTTAATATAGGCTAATCTGAAGAGGGGTTTGTCCTTGTAACCAAGTAAGCCATGAAGAGAACAATTACATTATATCACTAACTGTGCGACCCTGAGCAAGTTATGTAAATTCTAAGCCTCAGTTTCCTCATCTATAAAACAGATATAATAATAGCTCTACTTCTTAGCTTAACAAGAATTAGATAAACTATAATGCATGGGTTTGACACTGACAAAGTATCCATAAATGTCAGGGATATGAAGTTATTACTAAGTAAATACAAGCTTATTAGCCTTGCAGAATACACAGTATGCTAGAAAGTCAACTTGAATAAAGACAAACATATATCCTGTTACTGATAGTCTTAATACACAAATATTTGCTCATGTGTGGGAAAGAAAAGATAAAGCAGAAAATAAGGAGACTAGTTAGCTTCAGGGGAGGATGGGAAACAGATAGGAAGGCCAGAGGGCAGGGGAGAGGACACTTCTGAACGATTTTATGTTCTGACTTTTAGTAACACAGTCTGTGATTCACATAGACAAAAACTACGTAAATAAATAGATAGGGGAGACCTCCAAGTGGAATACAAACCAAAACAAATGTGCTCATCAGTATTACAAGTTAGTAACATAATGAATGGGAGAAGGAATGTAGCCACTGAAAAATAACATGTGATGCTCTCCTCTAAGGATAAAGACAGGAAGGGTACACAGACACTCTAGCTGGAAGGCAGGTTTTCACAGTGGTATAAGTTAGTGATTCTGAAGCTTTTTGTGTGTCCGCTAGGTATCAGCAAATAATTGGATATATTGTGGCTGCTGAGACCCAAGCTCCTCACTGACAGAGAAGGGAGAGGCTACAACAGGCCTCAGAAAATTTCTGTAAAGGGCCGAGAGTAAATTTTGAGGCTCTATGAGCCAAAGAACCTGCAAACACTCAAGAGCCATAGATGAAAGATGGCTGTCTTCCAAAAACAGGTAGGAGCCAGACTTGGCCTGTGGACCACAGTTTGCTGACCCTTGGGCTAGAGTTAGAAGTATCTGCAACATGTCCATTCATTTGATAGAGACATAAAGATAGAGATTAAGAAACTGAGGCAGGTCTGTAGACTGTATAACATTTCCTGACTTTACTACTAGCAGTATGATTACACAAGATCCTAACATTTGGAAATCTAAGTGGATGTATACAGGGTTTCTTTAACTCTTTATTTTATATTTTAATTATAAACATAAGAAGTTGAAAAATGGTAGAGAGGTCTTGTGGACTCACCATGTGGCTTCCCTCAGTGGGACACTTGAAGCACTGCATCCAACCCAGGCAGCCGACCCTGGCTCTACACACTGAACTAACCGCACGCTCACCGGGTTCTGCAGTCACTCTCCTAGTGTGTCTTTGTATGTAACTTCGTGATCGCTTACCATATGATCGTTTATCACATGAATAGCTTCACACAGACATGCTAAATTACTGAACTGTTCCATCACCACAAAGATCTTCCTGCCAACCCTTCACTATCATATCCAACCTCCTCCACTGTCCCCTACCCATGAAAACCACTGAGGAGTCCTCCGTTGTTATAATACCTTCACTTCATGTTATATAAATGGAATTATACACTACAGACCTTTTAAGGTTGGCTTTTTTCACTCAGCATAATGCCCTTGAGATCCATCCGAACTGCTGATGGATCAACAGTTTGGCCTCACTGCTGAGCAGCATTCCACAGCATGAAGATGCCAGTTTTATCCTTCAGACACATCTGGGCTGTTCCAGTTTTTGGCAATTACAAATGAAGTTATAAACGTTTGCATAATGGTTTTCGTGTGAAAATAAGTTTTTGATCCTCTAGGGTAAATGCCCAAGAGTGAAGTACAGGTTCAACTATTTGAGAAACTGGGAGTTTGACTTCAGAATGACTGCACCTTTAAAATTGTTACCAGCAGTAAATTTAAAAAAAAAAAAAAAAAAATTTCTACCAGCAGTAAATGAGACCCAGTTTCTCAGGGTTTCCACTAGCATTACCAAATGTCATTGGTATCTTTTATTTTAGCCATTCTCATAGGTGTGTAGTGATATCTCATTGTAAGTTTAATCTGCAATTTCATGACCAGCTAGTGATTTTGAACATCTTTTCACATGTGTTTATTTCTTCTGTACCATTTTTGTAATTTTTTGTCTGAAGTGACTTAGAAATATGTTAAAAATTTAAAAAGAAATAAATAAGACACTCCAAACTGTAATTTCTTAGCCTCTGGTGGCTCAGACCCTAAAGAATCTGCCTGCAAAGCAAGAGCCCCGGCTTCCTTGCCTGAGTCAGGAAGATTCCCCTGCAGAAGGGAAGGGCAACCCACTCCAGTATTCTTGCCTGGAGAATCCCATGGACAGAGGAGCCTGGTGGGCTACAGCCCCTCAGGTTGCAAAGAGACTGACAGCGGCTTTCCCTTCACTTTTCAGACACCACTGGCCCCAACCGTCTTCAGTCTTAGTGTCTGCACAGCCTTTCACTGGGGCGTCCTGTTTTCTGACAGGGTTTTCTGTCACAGGGGGTTTTCTGACACAGTGCTGGCAGTGTACCTGGACATAGCAGCATGTTATTTACTAAGGACATCACCTGAAACTTCTTGAAGGGGATGAGAGAAGGGAAACAACCAGAAACCCAACAGGTTGGAGGGCTAGCTGGACCTCGTGTCAACAGGCCTGCATCTCCACATGGCTTCTGCCTCAGACTTGTCATCCTCGCCGAGCGGGACCTTCCTGAGGCCTGCTCCCTCAGCTGTAAAAACTAAGTCATCTGTAAGGACCGCTGCAGCCCCGAGAGATATAGGTAGGGTCATCAACTGTGCTTTTTGCTAATAAAATTCTATCTCCTTATCAGGGTACTTGAGAAACTGTTGTTTATCCTTCAGGAAGAAACCAAACTTGCGGGCAACGCGGTGAAAGAAAACTGAACGAAGGAGGACCTGGGATGCACGCAGGGTGCACACTGCCTTCTCGGTCAAATTAGGGGGCTCAAACCCACAAAACTGGGCACAGACGTGCTCCCGGGCGTCCAGCTTTGCGGCGCTCTCACCATCTGCAAGTCAAGGACTCGCGCGTTTCACTTCAAGTCTCTTCCCAGAACACCTACTCAGGCCAGGGAGGGGGATCCAGGCCCGGAGAGGAGGAGCTAGGGGGGACCCGAGCCGGGGAGGCGGGTGGGAGAAGACGGGAAGCAGGACCCAGGCCCGGATAATGGAGCGGGCCCACCCGCGAACCGGTCTTACCTGGATCGGGGGCTGGGCCCGCAGCCGCGCGGGGCGGCGGGTCGGATGGACCGCTCTGACCCAGGCCCCGCGGCCGCCTGTCCAACCGCCGCACCAGCCAGCGCACAGCGATAAGCAGCACCGAGGCGCCCAGCAACTCCCAGGCCAGCGCCGCCCACTCAGTCGCCGCCAGCCGCGGCCACAGCATCGCCACAGCTCGCCCGGTTGCCGCCGCCGCCGCTGCCGCCGAGGCCCGCTCGCTCGAGGACCCCGCGCGCCAGGCTGCCTGCACCACTGCCTGACGGCGCCGCGCCCGAGGGAAGCCGGGGCGGGGCCGGATCCGCAAGCGCGAGACAGGGCGCTTGATCCCGCGCCGGCGCCCGGCGGCTCGACAAGAGAGCGCGGCCACTACCGCCGCGCCTTCAGACTCCGGGCGCGTGAGGGCGCGGTCGGGCAGTGGCGCGGGCAGCCGGCACGCGGGGTCCTCGGGCAGGCAGACTGCCCCCAGGGGCGGGTCCGGAGACGGGTCCACAGATCGCTGAGGCCCGGGCCTGGAGCCCTGAAAGAAGTTGTCCAGGCGCTGGCAGGTTCCCGAGCGAGTCCCTGGGATCTGGGAGTAGGTTGTGCTGGCGGTTCAGGCCAGGCCGGGTTCCAGTCTCAGTGGAACCACAAATGAACCTCTCTGGTTTCTTTTTTGCGCTAGGTGGAAACACGGCTCAAAGCGACCAATATCCTACAGGCCAGCTCCTGGTATTTTACTTATGGACATGCTTCCAAACAAGGTTTCTGACATCTTGTGATTCTAGAAGACAAATTTCTCCGTGCACTTTCCAGCTGCATCAAGACTCTGTTACCGAGTTGAAGCTTGCTCGGCTCGTGCAAGGCAGGCCCGATGAGTCCAAGAGAGGAGGTGTAGTGGCAAGGAATAAGAATTTATTTGGAGAGCTGTCTGACTGAGAAGATGGCTGACTAAAGTCTCAAAGTAACCATCTTATCGGAGTCTGGATGGCATATTTTTTTCATATAGGCAGAGAGAGAGAATGAGGAACTAAAGTCAAAAAGCAGAATAGAGAGGGAGAGGTGATGAGGAAGTAAAAGGGGCCATCAGTCTTGCAAAACATCTCTGGAAAAGGCCAGTCTTTGGAAGGGATGTGTTAATCTCTTCTCTCTTGCCGCCATGCACAGGTGGGCAGGGTCAGATGATCTATGAGCTGAACAAACCCACTTTAACAGGCAGAGGAGCAGGGTCCTTTGAGGTGTGCCATTTATGTATGATTATAATAACAGCAACGAAAAGTAAGTCAAAGAAACAGTTCCAGCATGAAGTCAGAATTGGTTCTTCTCTGCAACAACTCCTCTTAACTTGGCAGCAGACTCATGTCGGCATTTGGCTTGTCTGGCTTATCTGACTTGCGTAACTTTCTTAACCAGTGTAGGCTACTTTCTCACCATCCTATCCCTGGAGAGACCCACGGCTTCCCAGACACAGTTGAACAGCTGTACCTAAGTGACCAGGTGACCCCATTCACTGGACTTCCGCAGATGGACAGGCAGGGGAGTGGTCGCTGCAGGCAGGGGAGGGGCTGACTATACAGTGGCTTAATCAATTTTAGCGATTGGTGGAAGCATCTGTCTTAATAGTGGTGGGGTCACACAACTACGCTTGTCAAAACTCTCAGGCATGTACAATAAAAAGGCGAATTTTACTGTAATTTATACATTTACTTTTTAATAGAAAAAAAACTAAAGAAATAAAATTGACTTCCTTGGTTAAAAAAATCAATTGGACAGTACTAACAGTTAATTGAGCACAACAATTGAAGAGTCAGTGAATCTGAGAATGGGTGAAGTCCAAATTAAACCCACAATGATACTGTTTTCCACCCACCAGGAATGGTTAAAATTAGAAGACTGACAGTATCAAATGTTGGTGAGGATGTGGGGCCGTTTTAGAATTCTCATACACTGCTGGTAGGAGTGTAAAATGAATCAACCACTTTGAAAACCACTAAGCAGTTTCTAGTGAAGTTAAATGTACACTTCCTTGTGGTTCAGCATTGCGGCCCTGAGTGTGAAAAGTAAAAGTTCTCAGAATGTTCACAGCAGCTTTATTCAGAATAGCCAAGCGAGAAACACCCAGCTGTTTGGATAAACCCCAGAAGAATGGATAAACAAATTTAGAATCGTCATATGATAATCCTGCACAGAGGTTTATTATTAGCTACAAGGTGGCTGAATCAAAACCTTGCTAAGGACGCCACACAAAAACAGTACAGCACAATTCCATTTATAAGAGGCTCAAGCTCAAGGCAAAGCTTCTGGTGATAGAAATCGGACCACGGGTTTCCTCTGAGTGGGGTGGTGAGCTGTGACGGACGTGAGGGACTTCCACTGTGTGAAGCGCTCTGCATCTTACTTGCATTGATAGGAATACCGGTACACATTTGACTGACATTTGTCAAAACTTCCCAAAATATACACCAAAATCTGTGCCTATTTTAGCGTATATTTTGTCTACATTTAAAAAGGAATAGGGACTTCCCTGGTGGTTCAGTAGTTAAGACTGTGCTTCTACTGCAGGGTGCTGGTTTGATCCCTGGTAAGGGAACTAGGATTCCACATGCCACAGGGTGCAGCCAATAAAATAACCATATTTGAAAAGGGATAAAGAGCACCGTGTTAGATGAGATCTTACCTTATATTCTCTTTAATTTCTAAGTACCTGAAGATGGATCTTTATCCCCAGCCTCTCCTCAGACTTGACGTTTCTGAGTCTGTGACTTTGTTCAGTGATGAGAGCTCCAAGCACTGGGTCAGACTGCCCCTGCCTGCCAGGTAACTTTAGGTGAATTCTTTAATTTCCCTATGTTGTGTTTTTTTTTTTTTTCCAGGGATAAAATAGAATGATCATTGCACTGTCTCAGAGATGAGGATTAATATGTGCCAGGCTCTTGCTATAGTGCAAGACTTTGTAAATGTTAGCTGCTACTACCACTTCTATCATACTTTAAAAAATTATTAAAGTTATATATATGACTTTAAGGGCTTCCCCAACAGTAAAGAATCTACCTGCAATGCAGGAGACACGAGAGCAAGGGTTTGAACCCTGGGTAGGGATGATCCCCTGGAGAAGGAATCGGCAACCCACTCCAGTATTCTTGCCTGAAAAATCCCATGGACAGAAGAGCCAGTCCATGGGATCAAAAAGAGTTGGACATGACTGAGCAACTGAGCATGCACTCAAGCAGTAGCAGTATCAGCCTCCTTTGTGAGGGATTTTGTTATAGCAATCATAAACCCCAGTGATTCAGAGTGGAGACGACTTATTTGAGAGACTGTGTATGGTGATAAGAGGCTATTGCCAGTATCATCCATTCTCTTAATGACAGAAGTCCCAGCTGGAGCGGGACACACTGTTGTCCAGCTAAACACACATCCTGTGGCCCAGTGACTAAGTGGAGGCAACAGACAGTGTACACTGCTAGGGAGCGGTACTCTTGGATGAGGGTATGCAATATGCCTTCCTTTTGGGAAATGCAGACAGGAAGTGGGTCTTGGAGCAGCTATCCTAGACCACAGGTGGGGCTGGAGGTTAGAAGGCACCAGAAGCTGCCCTTATCAGTTCTGTTTTACTGCTCGGGCTGTTTCATGAAAGAGAAACTTCTCTCATTTAAGCCACTAAATTTCAGGGTCTCATAGCAGCTTTACCAGCCTAACAAGTATCTTAATACCAGGATTTTTTGTGGAATCCAGCTAACAATAGGAATCCTATTATGGCTGGATCCTCCTAACTGCCATCTAATGCAGTCTATGGTCCATTAAACAAGACTGGGATGGTGTGGGGGGTGGTGGTGGTACACGATTCCACTGTTAAAAGAAGCCAACACTGTATTGGCCACTATTCACCTTTGAGGTAGAAATGAATTTGAAATGTAAATCCCTGTAGGTAGAAGTGAATTTCTACAAATGAAGAGAAAATTAAGTTTAAGAGACTTGATGGTCTTTTGGGAGAGGAGCTGGTTTAATCTAATTCATGATCGCAATTTGTCTCCTACTCTGATCCCTACCTCCATTTTTCTTTTTTTTTTAAAAGATTTACTTGTTTTTGGCTGTGCTGGGTGTTTGTTGCTGCACGGACTTTTCTCTAGTTGTGGTGAGCAGGGGCCACTCTGTAGTTGCGGTGCTCGGGCTTCTCTTTGCGGTGGCTTCTCTCATGAGCACAGGCTCTAGGCACTTGGGCTTTAGGAGTTGCAGTGCATGGCCTCAGTGGTTGCCGTTCCTGGTCTCTAAGAGCACAGGCTCAAAAGTTGTGGTGCCAGGACTTAGTTGTTCCATAGCACGTAAGACCTGGACCAGAGATCAAACCTGTGCCTCCTGCATTGGCAAGTGGACTCTTTACCACTGACCCCCCAGGGAAGCCCTCAGGGAAGGTTTTACAAAAGTTAACCCAGGTCTATTTTCTGCTTACCTGTTGCATCATGAGGGGACAGCCTGGTGTGCTAGTCTCCTACATGTGACTGCCCACAACCCTTCCCAGCTCCAGTGACTTCCCAGTGGTCGTGTCCCATCTGCCCCAGTGGGGTGCTTACACCTCATCAGATGCTAGGCATCAGGTTTTCTCCTCCTGCAGAGCTGGTTTTGAATAGCTCTGGGAAGTGTGTTGACTGCCCAGCCTGACATGTGGTTACTGATCAAAAGGCAAGGCGGCAGCAGTTCGCTACAAGGGGAGTGGGCGAGTTGTCCAAGCATGGCCCAGGCCTGTTGTGGGCACTTGGACTGGCCAGGACAGGCTGTGTCATGTTGCTTTAACAGGTCACCCCCAGTCTCCAGGGGCTTGAGAGAACAGGGTCACTGTTGCTGTCACCTGCCACCCATTGTGGGTCAGCTGCTGGTACCATCACTCAGGTGTTCACACTGACTGGGAGTACCATTCAAGGATGAGACTGTAACCCTGAGGAAGGATTTGCAGCAGGCAGCCAATGCTGTGCACCGTCTCTCCGGCTCGGGGAGCTGAGCCTGCCACCTTGCTGTGCACGTGTCTAGGGAGGCAGAGGAGGACAGCACTGGTGAGGGCTCTGGAGTCTGGTCAAAGCTCCACCAAGAAGTGAGAGAGGCCAATCAGGGTCATGTGTATAGAACTTAGTCCTACAGGGCAGCAGGCCACCTGCAGGGCTAGCAAGCATATGTTCCGGGCAGCAGAGCAAGGAGGATGCTTCTGAAGGCCTGGACACCGCCACAGGGCTGGGTCTATAGCTAAGCCATGTTCCAAGCTGATGCGGAGAAGGAAGGGGGCATGAAGCAGAGACCTGGGCTGTGAAGGAGCTGTGGGCTGGGCCGGACCAGCGAGGAGGAGACCCTGAGGGTTAGAAGGCCAGGGGGGACTCTATCACTGTAAGTCAGTCAGTCAAGGGAAGGGGCTGTTTTCTGGATGAAGGTGACCCCTTTGGCTTTCAACACACCAGAGCTCAAGTATAGGAAAATCACTTTGAAATGTCTATCAGGTATTTAGAAATGCATGCTGAAAGCTCACAAACAAAATGAAGGTCCTGTGAGAACTCACGAGCCCAGAAGCGTTCCTGTGTCATGTTCTGACCTGCAGATTATGTGTAAGAACCCAGCGGGTCACTTTCTCCAGCAATTCCCAGACCAGGTGAAAGAAGGCTGAGTTGATGAGAACTTCTAGATGCTTCCACCTCCAGATGCTGCAGTGATTCACACGTTTCCAATTCCAACCTGGCCCAGAAGCATACTGCTTGGGGCAGAGGCTGCTCTGAGCTCCTGGAGGTGCCCACTCCACACGGACAGGCTGGGATGAGAGAAGGGGCCTGGCATAGGAGTGCCGCACCTGCCACCACCACCACCCCCACCAATAGGCAGACAAAAGGATCAGCAACACAGTTTAACACCTCTCCTTTTCCAGGAAAAAGGCACGGCCAAAGAAAACTTTTTTTTTTTTACCAGAAGATGCAATATTCTTTGCTAAGTGAAATAGGCATAAAGGCAAGCAGAATTCCAATAAATGCTGCTTCTGGTATGGGCCACTGCTGATGGCTAAGAATTCCGCCTCATCTAAGGGGAAGGCTTGGAGACTTTTCCAACAGCTATCATGCTTATCCATCACACTGGGCACCATGGCATCAATCAGTAATCCTCTCTCTACTCCCCACCTAGTCTGCATGACAACAGAGGAGCCTTCGTGATCTGGAGGACTCAGCACCACATCCTTGGTCCCGCACTTCTCACGTGTTTCTGCCGGTACTCCATCCCCCTTGGAGCCAGGAAGCAGCTGCCCATGAATCTTCACTTGGACCACTCCTATAATACCCACTGTATGACTGTCAGGAGGGTACAGCAGAGAACTTCTATGTGACAAAGGAGATACAGCTTAAAAATACATCCATCAACTCATTTGTTTGGGGCCTGCAAATGTGTAGCAGCTTTACAGAAAAAGGAAAAAGTTAATACCTATGATCACCCCCTTCATGACTACTGATTGTAGAGATGAGAATTTGCATCGCAATGTTTCAAGAAGTTAAGATCCCGAACGGAGGCAGTCAGAGCAGTTTCATTTAGGTCTGGGTGGTACACGGAATGCCTGCCCCTAAACTGCTTACAGACACTGAGGCAGAAGCACAATAAACATGTATCTGTCCCATCACAAAATAAAATTCTGTGATCACTGGTTAACTTCTCATTTTCTGTACATTTTTTACCACGCTGGTTATGATAATATTTAACTGAAGAATGAGAACATTTAAGTAAAGAATCTACATCCGGTTTACTCTCATTGATTGAAAAGAAAGTGTGAATGAAAAAGACGGATGAGACTGGGTAGCCACAAGGCTGAGACTGCCGTGGGCAAGGGATGGTCAGTGGAGGCAGAGGCTGGACAACACTCCAGACCAGGAAGCACGTGTGTGGCGCATCCACAGCCTCAGGAGTGGTTTACTCAGAAGTGTCTCCCCTGTGAGACATTTCACAGCCATCTGAAGCTTTGGCAGAATAAAATTCTTTTAAGTGTTTGAACAGAGTTGGTTAACAACATGAGGTAAAAGTTACTCCCAGAAATGACAAAATATATAGCTGAAAATGAAGCCACCCCCAATGAAATATAAAAATCTTTAACAAAAAATAGTTTATTGCACAAAATTCAAGGAATTCCCAAGCACACTTAAATTTATAAAAAAATCGACATGCTTTTTAAAGTTACAATTTGTTGTGCATGGTGACACCTTTCCCCTGAACAGCCCCAACCTGAGGACTCCCTTTTAATGAGGAAATTTTTAATAGACATGAATAACTTAACACCACCGAGTTTTCTAGATCCTTTTAAAACATGACCCTCAAGGATCCTGTCGTAACCTGAGACCACCATACGCTGAGAGTCGCCTGGCATGGGAGCGAGTGACTTGTTTGAGTAAGGCTCAGAGTGTCTCACACGCCCCTGCACTATGCCTGTCATGGGCTCTTGGGGAGGCTCCGGGACATTTATCTTTCAGATCTGCTGGTCCCTTTCACTACTAGCAGTCTTTACATGACATTTAATTTTTGTTAAAAAAATACTCATAGGAATATATGTCCTGATGACTCTGCAGGCCCATGGCTTTAGCAGTATCTTTAAGACCAAGAAAGTCTTTAAACCGAGAAAGAGTTTAACGAGAATCTTCCTAACACCGCCTTCCACGGGCTGTCTTCTTCAGGCCCATCTTGGTACCTGGACCCCAGGCCAGAGAATGAACCAGTTTCACATCCTATCAAAAACAATGCCTGTTACACCTCCCGAATAGTAGAACAAAGGCATGTAAATCCGTGGCATCTATGTGATGGGTACCGTGGAAAAATCAATGATAACCACCTCGCAGTAAGTTATTTCTGGAACATAAGAAAATCAAGTCAACATCGTGAAGTGTCCAAGCTGACACACCCTCCAATGAGGACACGAGGTACAGGATTAACAACATACACAAATGCAACGTGATGACGAATGTGTTTCTACAAGTACTCCAGAGTTGACTGTTGTTTTCCATAAGCAAATTCCTAATCCCCATTTCTGCCCATGGAAGAAGAATATTTCAAATGCTGGGAGGCAGGAGTGCCAGTAAAGTCTCTCAGAGGAAAAAACAAAGCCTTAACAAACCAAGAGCAGGTGACTTCAGTCCAACTTCCTCTTTCAGGATGATTTGTTAAGGAAGCCTGGACACAAGGGCCCCGGATCGGGAACTGCAGGCCAGCATGACGGCACAAGGGGCACACACAGGACAGGGCAGGGGGTGGGGGACAGCCAGAGCACTTGGACCAGAGGCAGGCCAGGCTGGCCCAGAACTATGGACAAGGCTGGCACAGGAGGTTGGCAGGAGCCCCAAGGAGGTGCTGCTGCTGAAACAGAGGGTGACTCCACAAAGGAAAAGGGGTGAAAAACAGAGACTGGCTTTCTCTTGATGGACACACTCAAGATTCGCTCATCATTTCCTAAGGAAGAAGATGCACAGTGATTTTCCAGAAGACCTTAGCAAGGAGCGAGAAAGCAGCTACAAAGTGAGGCTAAGTGACTTCTTGGCTCTAAAATTAAAGGATAACACAGCCAAAATAAATAAGAATGTAAATTACCATTTTTGTTTTCCAATGGTACAAAAACAGTTTTGTCAAAAATGGTTTCCAACTTAGAAGGAAAAGTAGAATATATTTTATATAATGAAGGTTCAAGTATAGTTTCCAAGAATAACCCTGTACAAATGATATACATATTTTAGAAGTTCCAATACTTGCTGGAGAACTTTTTAAAATGCTAAACATCTTTCTGGTTAGTGCTATTTTAACCTTACTGATTGACCTTCTAACAGCATATTGTGAGAGAATGCAAGCAGCTTAAAAACACCACGCTGTTTTCTCAACAAGAGATCCAGGTGATGAGGTGACACGAGCGTGTCTGGCCTGATCAGTAACACCGCAGACTTCATCTTCAGACCAGCCGCCCTGCACGAGGGCCACACAGACCCATTCTCTCTCTCTCTCAACTTGGAACAGTAAACATTACTTGACATCATCTTAGCAAACTAGTGACAGACTTTCAAACCTCGAGTCTCAGTCATTCTAGGTGGGACCTCACACACTTGGGGTGTCTGGTTTCCAATAAGGCGTGCCACATGGGAGGCTCCAGGGACCCTCTTGTGCTGACCTGCCCCTTTCAGAAACCTTGCTGCTCTCCAGATGAGAGGGGAAGGCCCTTCTGAAGGCTGTCACACACAGAGGCTGGCAAATCTCGTGATGACCACACAGTGCTGATGGACACTTCCACACACAGGCAAAGTGGGAGGCCTGGGGAAGCCTTGCTCCCAGGTTGGGAGCCTGCAGGCAGCCCTGCCTTATTCTCCTCACCGCCCCTCCTCTCTTCTCCTGAAGCTCCTCCGCACACCTCATGCGTCAGGTCAGCGCCTGCTGACCGTGGTGTCTGTGTGGCATCCTGGTGGTCATCAGGCCTGCCCAGGGGTTGGCTGGGGTGAGCGAGGCCATGCAGGACCAGGGCTCGAACAGGTGGGTGTTGTGCACTCATGACAAGGAAAGACCCTCAAAATAGAGTGAAACTAAAATAACAAAGAACTTCTGTCTAAGAATATTTGGCTTTGGGAAGTAAATAAATTTCTTAAAATACAATTTTCTGACATTCCTAAATTCTACATGTACATTATTTCCTAACAGCAGATTTTCAAAAGGCAATCAATAAAAAGACAATTCGGGTCATTCTTAAATAATATAAGGATATACTTTTTAAAGTTTAGATTATGATTTTCAGTATTTATATACATATCCTATGGAGAGATGGCTATTGAAATCAAAATAAAATAAAATAAAAACCAAAGGTGCAAATGAAGCCTCACTCCTGCAGGGTAGTAAAACTCTTACTGAATCAGGCAGGAAAGTGAGAAACCGGACTCAGCTGTGCAACGTCTCTACCAGCAACCGTCCGAGAGCAGCGTCTATGGTCATGCCTAAGATACCTCCTCTACACATATGCTTCAGACACATCCAAAAATGTCTCACTGAGACCTAAATTAGGTTTCTAAGATTTGGTCACTTCGTGGGAAAAGCTGGTTGTGATCTGCAAATGATTATTTCTCAATCCTTGGCTCCTGTTTTGTTATTTTACTCCTTGTAAAGGCAAACGCAAAACTTAAATTTCACCTCTTAGAAAAACATAGAGCACACAGTCAAATAAATAACATCGATGAGAGAACATTCCTCGGGGTAGTTACAAACACTCGGGGTGGGGATGCTTGGAGTCACTGTTCCAAGCCCTTCTCAAGTGAGGCCCTGCGCTGACCATGCCGCTCTGTGTCTCCTCTAGGGTTGGCGTGATCTCCCGGTGGTGAGGGGCTGGCGGGGTCCCCCTGAGTCCATGAGGACAGCGATTCATGCACAGTGACTGCGTGTGCCTCCATCTGGCGCTGCAGGCTGTCCATCTCCTGCCTGGAGAGACAGGGGAGGGAGAAGAAGGGACGTGGTCAAAGGAGAGCCAGGGAGGGCGCCGCTGCTCCCCTAGAGACAGCCCATCACCTAGGAGTAGGCCCTGACGAGCCTCAACTGGACAGCAGGTGCTCACACTCACAGGACCCATTCAATCTCTCTAGTGGGACCAGCAAACTGATTGGGTCACAGAACAAAAGGGACTCTGGGCATTTTCCTCCGCTCACAGGGGCCCACAAGCCAGGCAGCTCTGTACACGCTGATCGCTGCTTGGGGAGAATGTAGGGAAGACAGAGCTGAATCTGTCCTGCCTGGCTTCTTGGGGGTCAAACGATACCTGCCCACACTCTCCAGACATGGGCCTCCTGATGCCTGGCACTGAGTGTCATTTAGCTCAGGACAGCTCCCACCTTAGAGACAGAGCGAGAGGCATGGGACCCCATGGTCCCCTCCCATTCCCCACCTCCAGAGCTGCTCGGCCTCTGCTGGACATGGGGTGCTGTAACAGGAAAGATTCTTCCAAGTTAAACAAGAAATTTATCTGTAAAGACTAAGCCACGGAGCCCAGGGTAGTTCATACTTGAGCTGCTGGAGGCAGCTGTTGAGGTTCTTGAGGGGTTCCTTGCTCACGGCGGGAGGGGGCCGCAGCAGTTCCTCCAGCAGCGAGGCCGGGACGGGGCAGTCGGGGATCTTCACCGGTGTCACGGGGCTGGAAGAGCTGGCTTCTCCTTTTGGCTCCTTTCTCTGTTTTTCAAAGCACACGGCTAGTTTCCCACTTGGAGGCCTACCCCCCGACCCCTTCCCCAAGGGTCCCTGCCATCACACGTGCTTCTGGAGGCACCTCCCCAGCTCCCCAAGGGTTTCTGGGGAGGCAACTCCCACTCTGCAGAGCTGGAAGCCTTGGGGGTTCAGGAAATGTCTGCTAAATAGAAAATCTTCTTCCTAACCATGTAACAAATACTATAGTCCTGGCTCTTCAGGGGCATGGACCTGACCGGAGGCCCCCTAATGACAGCTCACAGGTGGGGCTTTCCAGAGAGACCAAGGCCTTGACTCTGAGTTTCCCTGAGAAATTAAGTCAATTTTCCGACTCGTAAGACTCCCCTTCCTTGGACTTCTAACTTTTTCCATAGATAACCAAACCATGCTAAATAAACCTCTGAATCTGAGTGAGTTCTTTGCACCAGCAAAGTATTTACATAGGCTGAGGAGAGAAACAAATTGTGGGTAAACAGATAATCTGAAAGAGCTCATGACAGGAGTTTCAGGGGTTCCTGGGCCCTCGAGCCTGTTCTGGCAGCTGTGTGTGCCAGCTGGGCTCACCTAGAAGGCCAGGGACTCTTGTTAACACAAGCAAACCATGCCCTCATTTGGTTTGTAAAGCATATTACAATAAAATGGCATCTGAATTCATAGAAAGAGGCCAACGTCCTGTTAGAAAAAGCACTAAATTAAAAAGATTTGGCCGGTGGTCCAAAAAGAATATGCCATCATCATTTCACATGGTTGTTGCCCAACCCTGGTTAAATGTAACTTTATGACTGAATGGCTGTCGACCATCAGCCAGCACATCTACAACGGCCTGCTGATGGCCTGGCTGGCCTCATACCGTCTTGGCTGCTCCTCGCCGCAGGTCCAGCTTGAGCTGCTGGTTTTGCTGGAGCAGTGTCTTCATGTTGTTCTTCAGTTCTGACACTTTAGCTTGAAGCATAAATTTATCTTTCTGGGTCATAGACAGGTCTTCCCGTACCATCTCCAGCTCAGATTTAATATTCTGAAGAAAGTGGAGTCATAGATTTTCAAACACTGAAAGATCTTAAGCACACTGCACAAATCTTAGTTTGTACGTCACAGTTCTAAGGGGCTGGGGCTACTAGCCTGGCTTTGTACACTAAAGCTTTCATGTGAAGCTCCCCTCCCAGCAACACTCCTCTCTAGGAGTCTACACTGCAGAGAATCCAGTTACAATTCTGTCCTCAATGTTCCCATCCAAACTTCAGAGCTTCTGCCGAGGAACCAGTAACATTCCCATTCACATTTGACAATGAACCCAATCCTTGTATAAATTCCAAGGTCAGCTACTAGAATAAGCTTAACTGTTCCCGAGACAGAAGACAAAGCAGTTCTGATGATTACAAGCTGTCCATCCACATGTAGGAATCTCAGTCAGAGTCACCCCCCGCCTCCCAACCCCGATCCATCCTCGAGCAGTCAAGACTATATGTACATAGACTTCTTCTCAGAGAAGCTTATCACACACTGGTGAATTGCACTCTCATATATTGGACTTAATGAGATCTCATTCCTGGGACAATTGCACAGCTCAGCCCAGGGACTCTGGTCTCTCTGCTTGGTGTCCCTCAGCTGCCTGACCTGGGCTGCTTTCTGAAACATGAATGATCTGGTGTGAGCACTCAATCCATCAAAAACTCTTGCTGTGCATATAGCATGCTGCTTGGCATGATACTGGGAAGAGCTCGGCGCGGGGGGTGGGGTTGGGGGGGTTGCTGCTGGGGCCCTGACATGACCTGTACCTGTAACGACTGCTGTATTCCATCCAACTCCTGTTTACTCTGGTGCTCGGTCAAGTCCAGCTGCTGTTTCAAGGACTGGATTTCTCTCTCTTTCTGATCCACCTCCCATTTGAGATTTTCCATCTAGAGATGGAAAAACATCACATGATCCAAAGAATTTTAAAATGGCTTCCTTGCATTATAAAATTGCTGTAACTCTATCTCTTCGTATCATTTAATACACTTAGGAAAAAAAAAATCCCTTTCCAAGAAGAGAGGGAATGAAGTGAATGTGTCAAGCAGAGTCTCGTTCTGTAAGTCCTGTTAACTGGGGAGGAAAAGCTGCCCAGTGAGTCACCTCTTGGTTTCCTATGGGTTCTTTGCTCAGCTGCTCATCCAGCTGCTTCTGCAGCAGCTGGAGCTGGGTCCGGGCCTCTGCCAGCTCTGCCTGGAATTCTGCTATTTCCTGCGAGTGCTTCCCCTCCTGGATCCTAGCACAAAAAATGAGAAGGAGTAAAATTACAGCGTTCTTCCAATGACCTTCCCACTCAAAAACGCTTTCAGTTGACTGTTAGATGTCCTGGGTAACATTCATAAGGACAAAACTCGTGTACCGCACTCCCTGGATGGGGACTGTTCTGGAGTTGTGAATGCACTCGCTCAACTAATCCTCACAACCCCTGGGAGGGCTTCTCCGTGAGTGCCCAATCGTAGATTACAATGGGAGGGAAAGTGTCGCAGAGTTCAGTGCATGTACACCGCCCAACACATGTGCACTTACACACGTTTGAGCCGAGACCCCCCAGTGGGAGCCCACAGTGAGCATCAGTGGTGGGCACAGCCCCCAGGGCTCTCTGTCCTCACAGAAGGACCAGCAAGGCACAAAGTGGGAGCACACAGCATCAAGGCCAAAGTTTCAGTGTTAAGCTGCAGGCATTCTGATATAGCAATTGGATGCATTTCTCCTCCTTAGATATGCCTCCAGAGATCTGCCCAGCAATTTGCTAGAACACAGGGGACCCTGGTGCGTCGAAGGTGCTAACTGGAGATGAGATGGTGGTGGCACCCACTCCTACTTACTGGAGCCCGTCGGCCTCTGCCTGTAGCCTCTGGACCTCCTGCTCCTTGGCCTGCAGCTCCTTCTTCACCTCGCTCAGCTCTAAGGTGGCAGCCTTAAAGTGGCGGCGATTGTGGCCCGCTTCTGCCTTGGCTGCAGCAACCTAAAACAAAAAACATTAGCACTGTCAAGGAGAGAGGCAGAACCTCGCAGCACATGTGGAGGCAGCTGCCCCAACCCCCACCTCCTAGCCGCTCTTCCACAGCTTTTCAAGGTGCCTGTCAAGGATGAAAGTACTGAACACACACTTGGCCTGAAAGCATGCAACGTGGCAGCAGCACCTGCTGAGCGAACCGTTATGTTCAACCTTCTTGGCCTCAGTGGTTCTTACAGTCATTCTCAAGCGTATCTGCATATTTTTTGTTACTTTTGTTCATAATTTATGTATTGAGGAAGAATCTACCTTTCTATCAGACCATCTCAGTGTAATAACGCTACTGCTCATTTTCCTTTAAGGATGTAACTAGTTTTTTCATGGTTAACAACATTTTATCTCAACATTTCTGAGAAGATAAGCAAATTCTCAGAATATAACAACATTTTTCATTTGCTTTTCCAATATTTTAGTTTTCTTGTCTAACTACACTAGCAAGTACTTCATGTAAAAGAAGTTTAATAAAAATATTTATAGTATATGACAAATGAATATAGAAAGAACTCATATATACCTGGAAAAAACTCCAATAGAGGGTATTAGCAGTGGTTGTCACTACGTAGAGATTCAAGATACTTTAATCTCCACATGCACTAAAAATTGTTGCTAGTATGTACTATTTTTACAATTAAGACTATCAGATCAAATGTACTTGGAAAAATAGGCATCATTTACAATTACTCCCCTTAAAAAAAGAAATCAAATATACATCATCCCCCCAGCACTTCCAGTTAAAAATTGCCTAGTTACAACTTCTTTAACGTGAGAATAAAACTATTAAGTGATACCTGAGTACAAATCAAAAGACAGAAAGGTGGGGGACAGAAAAGCAGGGAGTATTGCTGACTCAGTTTAGAACCATCAGATATGCAGCAACTGCAAGCAAGGATTAAATATGGCAAACAAGGCACACGTGGGTCAAGAAGAAGCTAATAATTGATCACGTAACAATATTCTTAATATATCTTAAAACTAGTACTACTTTAAAAGAATCTCTGGGGACTTCCTTGGCAGTCCAATGGTTAAGACCCTGTGCTTCCGATGCAGGGGGCATGGTTCAGATCCCTAGCTGGGGAACTAGATTCCACATGCTGTGCAGTGCAGCCAAAAAACATTTTTAAAAAATAATAAAAACTAAATAAAAGAATGTCTTACTGTCTCACTCATGAAATAAAAAAAATTATTTCCTTCTATCTCTAGTACATTATCATGGAGAAATGTAAAAGTAAGTGGCAAAACCCAGGTGACATGCACCTACACACGCGGGAGTGTGCCCACAACAAACGTGTTCTGCCGTCCGCTCTGAGAAAGCACTGGGGACAGGAGGGCAAACAAGCCACAGACCTTGTCCCAGGATGCTGATGTTCTCATGAGGAAAGAGCTACACAGAAACCACAGATGATGCATCATGATGTTAAAACTCTAAGTCTACAGCCTGAGGTCCACTCCGTTTGTGGGGTGGCCAGGGCAGGCCTCTCTGTGGGATGAACCACGTGATGCACTGGTGAACATCTGAGTGTGGAAGGCAGCAGCCAGGAAAACTGCTCTAGATGTGGAGAATGGCATGGGTCTCCAGAACCACTGTTCTTGGGTGCTCCTTTAACACAAATGGGGTCATCATATACTGTTCTTCAGTTTGCTTTTCAGCTCCACACTACATGCAGGGTCTCTTTCCCCAGCAAAGACACAGCTATGGAGCTCTGTGCACACATCTTAGATCCGCACAACTGCTCCTTAGTTTAATCTAAGCCCTTTCTTCCACTGATGAGTATGGAGACTCCCTCCAGGCTCTGTCACCAACCCCAAGACGACACCCTGTCCTTGGACCCATTAGCAAAGGTATTCACAGAGAAGTTCCTGGAAGGGAACTGATGTGTCAAGGGTACTAATGCTGAGTTTTTAGACATTTACAAGTTACATTCCAAAAGGCTCTGTGAGGTTGCAGTCTGATACCAGTTGGGAAGCCACACACCTGCTCCTCGAGGCCGTGCACCATCACCTTTTCCTTCTGTAGTGCGGCCTGCAAGGCCTGGACAAGCTGCTTCATCTGGCGGTCCTCTTCTTCCTTGCGCTGCAAAACTGCCTGCACCTACAGCACATTCCAAGAGGGGTAAGGAAGGAAGGACATCAAATTTCCAAAGCCTGAAGAGCCCTGGGAGAAACCACAGGCCACTGTGATCAGGGTCATGTGAGGGAATCAAGCATGACGTGGGAACAAGACATCATGACATGTTATCAACAAAGGTACAAGCCAGGAAAGGTGTGAGATTTCTACTTCTGGAGAACATTGTTCTCAAAACTGAAATCTCAGATCACATGAGCACAATCATATGATCATATTCAAACATAGGGTTAGGAGCCCAAGAGATGCATATAAATCAGGGGCTATCAATGCAGTTGTCTTCATGGTGAGGCAGGTAACTCAGATGGTGGGAACTAGCACATAGGAAAATCTGGAAGCTCTTTAAAGTCCAGATTATTCAAGGCAGGGGCTGGGCTGGGCTGGTAAAAAACCCAGAGGGGCTGCATAGCTAAGGAACTGACAGCGGGGTCTGTAGGGTGACATCCACCAGAGTTTGAACCCCAGTGCTGAATCACAGGAGGCCCTCAGGTCGGAGCTAGGAAAGGGTCTCCTCTGCACCCCCAGGGAACCTTAGGGACTGAGTCTAGTTCCTTTACAGCTCAGCTCCCCTGCTCCAGCCCCACCTCAGAAGAGGCAGAGGGGCTGAGGCTCTGACAGATCCTTTGGGCCTCTGTCTCCATGCCTCTACTCTGAAGGTGTCTGTGATGAAGCACAGACGATGCCGCCAAGGCCCTCAGAGTCTGCCTGGCCTGCAGCAGGTTTCCTCCTGCTTCCGGCAAATGAGTTCCAATACCTGAAGGTTCAGCTGAACTAGGTCTGCTTCCCTCTTGGCTAATGCTGTCTCTAAGATGCTGTTGTGTTCTCTCAAGGCCGCATTGGACTGCCCGAGGCCTGTGAGCTTCCCTCTCTCGTGCTCTAGTTCCAAAGCCAGCTTCTTATTGGACTCCTCCAGGCGCTTTATCTTCCTCCTGAAGCCTCTGGACTCTTGAAGCTGAAACAAATCAAAATCGCCGGTTTTTGGAGCCACTGCACTCCAGGCACCAAATGAATAATACCACCAAGCAACAACACACAGCTGAGCACCAGATACAGCAGACCCTTGCTCCACAGCTGGCAAGGCTGCCGTGGCCATGCCTGCTTCTCTCCTAGTCCCACAGCCGACAGCCAGTCCTCGCCTGTGGACTGTGGGCTTCTGGAGAAGCACATCCAGGTTGGAGCCCAGGTGGGCCCAGAGCTGAGTGCGACAGAGATGACCATGAACTGTGCACGCAGCCTGCAGCTCCCGAGAGCCACCTTGGGATCCTGTGCACAACCCAGGGGACATCACCATGCTGCAGCATGTGGCACCACCTGAAGCCACAGCTGTCTCTGAGCCTGAGGGTTATGTGGAGATCTTCCGGGCTGGGTTTCGTATGTGCCACACTGGAGCGAGAGCAGGCACAGCAGGCCTCACTGAAGTGCATGAAGGGTGTCCAGCAGTGCAGGTGGTCAGACCCAGGGGAGTGGATGGCCAAGCCCCAGAAGCACAGAGTGGAGGCCAAGCACTCAGGCTGGGCTGCACCCCGACCCTGCACATGGGGCGGTGCTCGTCCCTGGGCAGTGTGACGGCAGGGCTTGGCCTACCTCGTCCTCCAGCTCCAGCACCTTCTCCCGCTGCTCCTCCAGCTCCTGGCCAGTCAGCGAGATGACCTCCTGCAGCTCCCTCTCCAGCATCATCTTGCTGTGGCTGACAGCCTGCAGCTCCGCCTCCAGCACCTGGACCCGCTCCTGACGGCCGGGATGGAAAGTGTGTGTGGTCAGGGTCTCACCAAAGCCCCCCACGTCAGCATGAGGCGGCCACTGACGGCAGCCCACTGACGGCATGAGGCTGCCAGCCACATGCGACAGTCTTCCCTCTCCTTCAAGAGACACAATGAAGTACCAGGTGTCACACAGTAATGACTAACTTTTTCAGTTAATGCTTTGGAAATACAGAAAGGTAAGGGCTATAAATTATTGTCTTTGGCAAATAAGTAGATTAATTAAGCAGACAGATACTTTAAAACAAAATGGAAACTGCAAGTAAGTTCTCCTCCTGATACTGTATAAAATAAGTGTGTGAGAGGGAATATTGAATTTATATATTTTGGCAAGAGAACACCACACTATTCTACAGTTCCTCCAACTCATGAATTCTCAAATTGATAGAAGAGAAAAACAAATATGAGAAAAAAATACAAATACTAAGCTTAAGTGAAATGACTCAAAATCTGTGGGTAATAAATGAAATGCAAATTAACTGAGGCAGAGCTTCATGCCTACTAGCGGGTGTGAAGGGAGGTGGTAGGCTCCACATTGCCGGGATCTGGGGAACCAGGGCACTTGTGACTAATACAGAGTGGCAGTGCAGCCCCAAGGGAAACCTGAGGGCCTTTACGTATGAACACACCCCCCTACACACACAGACACACAGACAGACACACACACACAGACACATACACACACACACACACACACACAGCACTTGTGACTAACACAGCCCCAAGGGAAACCTGAGGGCCTTTACGTATGAACACACCCCCCTACACACACAGACACACACACACACACACACACAGACACAGACACACACACACACGTGTGGCACTTGTGACTAACACAGCCCCAAGGGAAACCTGAGGGCCTTTACATATGAACACACCCCCCAACAGACACACACAGAGGACAAGCACGCCTGCCTGCTGCCCTGCCCTCCTTCCCACAGGCTCTCCCTGAGGACGCCAGAGTAGGAAGAGAGGCTCCAGAGGACGCAGCCCTCAACCCTTGCCATGCGCACATTCCCTCTTCCTTCTGACGCCAAGCGTTTCATAGCCACTTCCACCCACTATGCTGCACATGCTGTCTGACCCATGGGCCTGTCTCCAGAGCCACTCCCCACCCCTGTTCCGCTGGCGCTGGCCTCCACGGGGCATGGGGCTCCGCGAGCCCCGCCGTCGGCTCCTCCCGTTGCCATCCTGCCGCCTCCACTTCGCTCCCAGCACCTCAGGTGCCGTTACTACCCGAGGCTCCCCCGCCTCCACCCGGGGCAGGTCTCAGTCTGCTCTGTCTCATGCAAGAGCCAGCCCAAACTTCCCCTGCAGCCAGACACCCACACATCCTGTGCCCCCAGACCCAGCGCACAGCACAGCCGGCACAGGAGCACCCCTCTGCTGAGATGCCCCCTTTCACTGAAGGCGAGTTCAGACGTCACCTTTCCCAAAAGCTTTTCTGGACTCTCCAACCCTCACCCTGAACCCTGGCATGCCGCACTTGTGCGCTCACAGATCTTCACCTACTTACAGAGCCTCCTGCCCACAATGAGGCAGAGGAGGACTGAAACGAGCAGGGGGCACTCCACACGCTTCATCAGGGTCCCTGGTCATTTCACGACCATGAGGTATCTGAGAAAAACACTGCCCACACGCTTGCCCCACACTGCTTTTCTAGACCCTCTAAGAGGGTTTCGGAGGGGAGCTGCCTATAAACGTCATGCCCCTACACCAAGTCTCTGCAAGTGGCCGAAGCAAACGAGTTACCCACATGCAAGGTGAGGTCGCTGCTGCCGGTGGCTGCCTGGGCTCTCAGCTGGCTCAGCTCGGCCTCGGCTGCCTCCTTGGCTGTGAGGGCCTCCTGCAGGCGGCGGCTGAGGATGCTCACTGCATTTTCGTAGGCCTTGTGCTTGGTCTTCATCTCCTTTTGTGCGCTGGTCAGGTCCGAACCCAGACGCTTCATCTTCTGCTTCTGTTCTGTGATGGCCCTGCGACGTGGCAGAGACAGAAGGAGTCTCAGCTCACCTCTGAATTCACATGCCACACCAAGCACACGCGAAGTATATGTCCATCCAAGCCCCATTCCTCTAGGGCTCTGGATGGAGGCTGTCCCGGCTCCACCCTGTCCAGCTCCACCACTGCCCAGATCTGCCTCCTCAGGATGTGGTTGGTGGGTGCCCCTGAGGAGCCCAGCACTGCATTTCAACTGCCCCACTCCCCTTTTGGAGCTGTTTAGATGATTTGGTGGAGGCTGAAAGAGTCCCCTCCTACCAAAAAGAAAGACTTCCAGCGATCCTCCTGATCAGCAGCAAGAAACTCAACATTCAGGCTCACAGTAAAACAGTGGCTGACCAGAGTGCTGTGGGACACACTGTGGGAGTGGAAGGGCCTGGCGTGGACTGAGGGGGACCAACACAAGCATCCGCCCTGGGCAGGGAGCTGGGGCAGGAAGGGCATTGCAACACGTTCTTGACACAAAAAAGCAACAAAAACAAAAACAGACAGGGGAGTGTTTGTGAAAGGATATGTTATGTTAGCACATCCACGTGTAACCATCAAGTCTGGACGGAATCACTTTTGCAGCTTTAAATCTGGACTCTGACATCTAAGCCTCCCGGGGTAGACCAGTGAGGGCTGGACACACCATGCTGGGGTCCCCTGGTGTGGACCAGTGAGGGCTGAACAGACAGTACTGGGGTCCCCTGCATGGTTCATAACCCCGCCCGACCTCCCCCAGCACATGCCCCGCCTGCATACTTCGTGGCTTCTTGCTGCAACTCTTCTATCTGTTTCTTGAGTACCTCGTTGGCCTCCGTCAGAGCGACCATCTGCTCTTTATCAAACTGCAAAGACTTCAAAGAAAGACAGGAAAAGACAAAATGAGGAGCGTCAGGCCCTCCACCTGAAGTCCCAAAGTTGGGACCGGCTTCCTCGCGGGTAAATGGTGCCCTCTCAGGGCTGCCTTACAGGACATGGGTTTTGAGGAAGATCCAGACAGAGAGTCCTGAGGTAAGTGACCACTTTAACAAAGGTTAGGAGCATCCTGAGTTGCCTGTGCCAAGGAATGTGGTGGAAACAAGTGAGAAGAACTGGCCAGTGGGGAAACCTCTGGCATCCGGATCCCACCCGGGGGCCCCACTGGACTCCCTGACAGAGCCCCCAGGCCCCTCCTTGGTTTCTCCCAGCACCCCCGGGGCAGCCTTGTGCCCCCTCCTGGCCTCACCCGCTGCCCCGTCTCCCCCTGTGCAGTGAGCACCAGCCCCCAGGCCCAGCTCGGCCCCTCAGTGAGCCCTGTGCTCCCACAGCTCCCAACCCTCTTGTCCCGCCTGTACCCTCACAGCCCTCAGCTGTGGCCTCCAGCCCACCTGCCCCGCTAGACCCTGCCTGGCCTGCTTGTGGGATTTCTGACACATCACATGTAAGACAAAGCCCTTGGTCTGGCTCCCTGCCCACTGTTCTCCGAGGTCTACCATCTGCCTCAGTTTCTCACACGTGCCATGCTCCTCAGCTGCAGGAATCTGGCCTGAGGTCTCCCTCTCCCCGTCCCATTCCAGAGACCCTCTGATACTGCCACCACCATCTCCCATGGGCTCCTGCCTCCACGCTTGCCTCCTCTCGACCACAGGGGCCTTCGGGCATGCACAGTGAATCCGGCTGCACCACATTTAAAACCTAAAGCACAGCCAGCGTATTCCTCATGCACCCTGCCACCCGCACAGAACTCTGTGCCATCCCACACCCAGCAGTCCCCTGGCTTTCTGCTGACTCTCCAGCTCTCAGACGCTGGTTCTAGGCCTGTCTCAGTAGCTCCTTCACAGCTGTATCTCTGCCTGGACCACCCCTCTCAACCCTCCAGCATCTGAGCTCCAGGAGGGCCTTTTCCAGGTTACTTTTCTAAAAACCTCTCCACATGTCCCTGCCCACCCACCATACAGCCTCAGGCCCGTTCAGCTGAACCCTCACACATCAAAGATGCCCCCAAACCTGTAACTGCGTCTCCATCTCATCACGCTCCCTCTGTGCTGACTGTAGGTGCCCTTCGAGATCCACCACCTGCTGCTGGACCTGTGACATCTCCTTTTGCAGGCGTGAGTGCTCCACCTCCATGGACCTCTTCTCCCCTTGAAGTTTCATCAACTCCTGCCGCAACTCCTTCACCTCTGAGTCCAGCCTCTTCTTCGTGGCCTTCAGCTCACTGATGAGCTGGTCTTTGGAGGTGGCGTCACGGCGGTAGGCCTCCACCATCACCTGCCCAACAAAGACAGAAGCTGCAGCTAGTGGGGTGGGGCTTCCAAGGGGTTGAATGGCATAAACAAAAACACTCACTGCTTACATCTACAATACTTTTGGGGAGTGAAAGATAATGTATTTCAGCAAATGCACAATACTGCCCACTGAGATGTCACAATTTTACAGTCCTCAACAGGTCTGGGTGAGACACATAGCAACTACGCCAGCCGCTGGGGTTCCTGACCATGTCACCTTCTTGGGGGAATGTGGCCATTCCTTCTCCCTCTACTTGCCCTGCCTGACTTCTGAAGGCATCCCCGCTTGCACTTCAGTGACAAAATCCCCCACCACTTATAACATTCTCAGTCGCCCTTCCTCGGACCCTTGGTGACACTGTGTTCATTCCTCCAGAGCAGAATTGGCTTCACTAACATGAAACACCTTATTTCAATGCTAGACTGTGGTGTGACTGTTATCAAAGACACGTTGAACAGGAGGCTTGGGGCTCTGTGGAAGCAACATGTGCTCATGCTACGTGATGGCAGGGCACACGATCCGTGAGATAATAGATGCCAAGCCCATCCTGAAAATGCACCTGACTTCAGAGATATAAAAATGGGAGGGGTGAGATGCGTGTTTTAGAATCAGTGAAGTGCCTTAAAAAACCTGGAGCCAAGTTGTTACCTTCCTCTTGAGTGATTTCTTTCCAGTGAAAAGATTAAACATATAGGATTTTCTTCATGCACTTGTTTTGTAGGAAGAAAACTAACTACATGTTCTTACCTTTTGTTGAAGAAACTGTTCCTTTATTTTCTGTGTCTGCTTTTTCAGTGTGCCAGCTTCCTGCTGCAGGTGCTCCACCTATGAGGGACATGAGTGCAGATGTTACACTGATGGCTCCAGGAAGGCCCTGTGTCTCAGGGTGACACATGTGCACAGAGGCATCAACAACCTGCCTCCAAGCATCCTGTCCTAGAAGATAACAGTCAGTCAGTGTCTGCAGAAAAAGTGTACCTACTCCTTGGAGAGAAAACATGTCACTGACTTCCTTTTGATGCTCATGGAACAGGATTTGAAGACAACATTGTTCCCGACACTAATTCTGCTTCCTCCACACCCTGCAGTTTTCTTGTTCTGTATTTGTTTACTGGTTGCTTGCATCACAGCATGGCAGCTCCCAGGTGTGGGACCATCAGGCCATCTCCCCACCCTCATCCACTCTGTTGATGTGTCCTGGAGGTCACACTAAAGTCAGGCAGCCAGGAAGGAAAAAAAAAAATCGAAGTTCTAAGTGGCTTTTCCCAAGTCTGAGCTCATCATCGTAGGTAGATTGAAACCAGCATTTCTTGGCAGATTACTTTCAAAGCCTCAAACAACTGTTTTCTAGTTTCCAGCCATCTCCACACCCAGCCACCGACCCAGGACTGGAAGTACCACACTAGAGGCTATGGACCCTTTCCCCACTGAGCCCTGGGCCCTGCCCTGCAAGTGTTCCTCCATGTTTACAAAGCAAGGTGTTCCAAAACAGGACCAAACAAATAAAATGAATGGCCAGACAATGAGCATTACTTCTCGTATGCATGATTTCCATTCATAACAAAGTGACAGCAAATTGCATTACCTGGCTGGACTTGATGGCCAATTCTTGTCTCAACTGCTCTAAAGTGTCCGACGTGTCCAGGGCCCCCTCTTCCAGGCGTTTTGCCCCTCTATCAAATTCCTCTCTGCTGCTCTGGGCTGCCTGCAGAGCCACCTCCAAGACGATCTTCTCATTCTGCAGGGCCTGGATGGCATCTTCTCTGGAGGCAGCTTCCCCCTGCAGCTCCTCAAGCCTGGCCTGCAGCTCATCGTAGCGCACCTGCAGGTCCCCGAGGGACTGCTCCCTAGTCTGCAGAGTCTCCTGCGTTGAGGTGAACTGCTTCAACAAGTCCAGGTGCTCCTGCTGCAAAGCCTCCAGCTGCTGGTCTCGCTGATGCAAAGTCAACTTCACCTGGAAAAGACGGAACCAAAGTCAATGTGACTGCTCTTGAACAAAAACACTGTGTGCTCCAAGAGTTTACTTTTTCTGTGCTCAGGTTTTAAACAATCTGGATGGACGCTCTGGAGGCAGCCTTCGGTGTAAAGCTGTGGCACAGAACATGAGTAAGAAGATGGACAGACCAGCACAAATGAGCACCGTGAGGCCGGCCGTGGCACCAGGGCAGTGATGAGAGCCCCAGCAGGTGCTTGCCTGCTCCAGTTGCTGCTCCAGCGCTGCCGCCGAGGCCACCATCTTTTGCAGCTGCTCCTTCTCGTCTTCAAACTCCTCAAGCCTCCTCTGCAGGTCCTCCTCTACCATCGTCTTCGCCTCTTGAATCTGCACAAAGGCAGCTTCCTGGTCCAACATGTCAGCCTGGGCCCAGAGGAAAGAAAATTTCTTAAAAAGCAGGACTTGGACTTCCCTGGTGGCCCAGTGGTAAAGAATCCGCCTGCGAATGTAGGGGACATAGGTTTGATCTCTGGGCCAGGAAGATTCCACACCTCAGAGCAGCTGAGCCCATGTGCCACAACTACTGAGGCTGTGCTCCAAAGCCCAGGAACTCCAACTACTGAAGCCAGTGCACCCTAGGGCCCGTGCCTCACAACAAGAGAAGCCACGGCAACAAGAAGCTAGTGCACTGCAACAGAGAGCAGCCCCCACTTCCACAACTAGAGAAAGCCTATGTGCCCCAAGGAAAACGCAGCACGGTCAAAATAAATAAATATTTTTTAAAAAGGAGGATAACCTGATGGCTACAGATTCAGCAGACAAACCAACCACCCTGGAGAGAAGCCCTGGTCTCCATCACCAACCTGTCCACGACCCACAGACAGGGAGCCCAAAAGTGACAAGAGGGCAGAAAGCTGGTGTCCTCCTGCTGCCCATGAGACAGGCTAGCTGCTTACTCCTTTACCCACAACTCCCTTGCTGACTCTTGGACCCGGCTGAAGAGAGAAGCAAGCAGTCCACCCGGTTTTAAGAACTAGGATAAAGTGATGAATGAAAACGCCATGACGACCACTTGTGTGAAGACAGGCTGTACAGCACGTCCCCACTTTGGGGTGTGGTACACGGCACACTCTCTTCCACAAGATTATTTCCTGAGGCCACTTGGTAAAACTAGAGATCAGGGCCAATGGGGCAAATACGGCATTCATCATGACTATGTAGATAAGACTGAACACCTGGGTGTTTTCTTAGGAAAAAAAGCATGAGCTTATAACTTAAAATCTTCTCAGTTCTTTGACACTGAGCCCTTGAAACATGTTTGACAAAACATGACTGTCTTTTAACATCCACATCATCTGTGACGACAAAGGCACACATGGGGAGGCAGGGACCACTCTTGTCATAGGATGCCAACCTTCCACGTGCTCCTAAAAGACCACTGATGTTCTCGGCATAAAACTGCCCTGAATACACTGCCGGGATGCCGCAGACCCTTGTTCGCCTTTACTTTTCCAACAAGCCTGTGAAGCAGGTTATTATTATCCACATTTTAATACAAAGAGAACAAAGCCCAGAGACGATAAGATATTCAGTCCAGGGCCTCAGAGCTGACAAAGAGCACAGTTCAAAGCCTCTGCATCTCCTTCCCCAGGGATAATCCACGGAGATGGCTGAACACGGTCCTAACTACTACTTGTGGCTGCTGGAGGGTGAAATGTTAATGTAGGCTGAGGGCTGAACTAGGCTGGCCCACATGGCAGCTCACAGAAGGGCCACAGGTTACCATTAACAACTCAAGAGACAAGAGACGGGATGGGCATAGAGCGAACATGAGGGACAGAATGCCGAAACCTTAGATAACTGCAGATGGTTCAAAAAGGACATTTTAAAAGATATACGAACATACGTACATATATAGTACTAATGTTCACATGTATATGTGTGTATTATTTTCTTGATCAACGTAAAAGAAAAATACCCAAACCCCAAGACCCAGAAGGAGCTTGGCCCACCTCAATGCCCTGGAGCTGGGCGGCAATGCGCTCCTTCTCCTTGATGGACCTCTGCTGGGTTTCCGTCAGCTGGTGGGATAGGGACACGTTCTCAAGCTTCAGGTGCTCCAGAAGGCCCGCCTGGCTCATCTGTCCAACCTTCAGAGAAAAACAACATAAAGTTTCAGGTTGCTAGACTCCAAACACAAGCCCAGCCCATTCCAGCCCCTCACTCTGGTAGCCTCAGGGTCTCTGCATAGTGCTGGCACCCAGGAGGGCTGTTCCCCAGGACCCCTCCATGCGGAGCCTTGCTGCTGGCAGCCACTGTGACACTTGGGCCATCCGGCTTCTGTGTGCTTAAGAGGGGCTAGCCAGCAGCCCAGAACTCAGTGCTCATCACCCCTATGACGATGCGCTCTGTTGCAAGACCTGCACAAGTTTCCACTGAAGGTGCATCTCTGAGCCCCTGAGGTGAGGGCCCTCATCTGGGCGGCAGGGACAGCCAGGAATCTAACCATCCAATGAACTGACCTATGGGGAGACACATCTTGGGCCCTGCCGTCTCAGTGTCTGACTATCCTGGACATATCAGGCTGACCCTGGCCATTCCCAGGAAGAGGCACTGGCTATCCACTCAGTGTCTGACCCAGACCTTCAAGCACATCCCTTCCAGAGCCAATGTGAATGCTCCAAGACTTGTAAGATGCCAGGTGCGGCCAGACGTTGTGAGCTTCAGGGTTTAAAATAGAAGGTGCCAAGAAGAAGGGAAAGCATAATTTGCTGGGATTTTATTTCAAGGTAACAAAAGAATAAAGACCACCCTGCATTCTCCTCTCACCTGAGCATTCCTGGGACATATCTATGCTACTGGGAAAAGAGGGCAAAAACTTATTACACACTCTAATCAAGGAATACGAACTTGGGTGCCACAGGTATTTGAATAAAGCAGCTATGGTTCTCCAACTGCCATTCCCTTGGAATCTTCCATTTTTGTCTTCCAAATGCCATTTCTGAATTATGTCAGGACACAAAAATCTGGCTTCTTTAAATTTTTTTATGCATCAAAAAATCCACAATAGCTTCAAAACTGCATTGATTTGCAATGATTTATTTCCACCTACACTGTATGTAAACAAATGCTTATCTATATGGTCCTCTTTTTAAACAGCACATGTTGAATCACATTCTGTGCTACTGTTTTATAATTGTTTTCATTTAGCAATATATTGTGATAACTTTTTCTGATTAAAAATTAATTTTTGTGTTAGAAAACTTATGAAAATAAAAATTACCAGAAATGGTACTGCCAAAAAAACATAAATTTTTGTATATTTACAGATTATAGATTTTTTAAAAAAGAGTTTTTGGTGGAGTAAGTACTTCATATCCTCCACTTGAGAAATAAAGTTTCAATGTTTTGAACATTTTAACAGGTTAAATTACAATATTTAATCTGGACAAAAAAAAAAAAGGGAGGTGATAAAACCCACAGCAAAATTCAAAGAGAAGACAGGCTGACCAAGGTACCATCAGCACCTTCACAACTGGTCCAATTAGTCCAAACCCTGAGATTTGGGGCAAAGTGTACTATAGCAATTTGCCTACCACTTCCGAGTGCCTCCAGAGCACTCTGCAGACCGGGACCCACACCTGCTCCCACTGACGCAGAATCAGGGGCCAACATGCTTGCACCCTAACAACATGGAAAGACAGAGTGGGAAGTGTTTCCTCCGGGGTCCGGGAAATGAGCGTTTTCTGGAAGGATCAGGTGATCACATAGCTTGAGGAAGGAGCAGCTCTGCTGGGAAGCAGCATGTACCGTGCTCTCTGCACGTCAGAAACTCAAGACAGGAGGTGGTGAAAACCGAGAGAGCTGGGGTGTAACGGGTCCAGGACCCCAGCAGGCATGGATTTGATAGCTGGGTTCAGACAGCAGGTGCCCCTCAGAGAGGGGATGGGATGGATTAGTGAGAGCCAGGAACACAAGATGTCCCAGAGAGGGGGAATTTAGAATTTAAAATGCTCTAGCAGAAGCTGTGTCAGAAAATCACAGAAGGCAGTGACTACACGTCATGGGGTGTGAGCTAGACAGGTGGTCAGCAGATTTAAAAAATAACTTTCTGTGAAATATAAACTCAGAAGTCTTTTCAATATAGAGGAAAAGCAAGTGTTCCACACAAGTCATGCAGTGTGGCCCTCTGGCTATGGTGGGGGCCATACCTGGATGTGGGCCATCTCGCCCTGCAGCCTGACCCGGGCCTCCTGGGCCAGGGCGAGCTGCTGCTGGTACCACTGCCGGACACTCTGCAGGGATGCGATCTCGGCCTGGGATGCCTTCAGCTTGCTGGTGAGTGTGGCGCGCTCCAGCTGCACCTGCTGTAGCTGGCTCTGCAAGGCTGTCATCTGCTGCCGCAGGTCGTGCACTGAAACAGGCAAGCACAGTGCTCAGGCCACCGCATGGAGCAGGGCCATCCAAGTTGGGGTCTGGTCACTTCTCATCAACTAATAACACAAAACCTTGTTTTACATGTGCTTCTGTTGAAAGACACCTGACTTCACTTTCTGTGGATTCATTAACACTGAACTGACAGCTGACAGCACCCAACTTTTGCCTGGATGAAGTTTGTCTAGTGTAACAATTTTCTCTGAAAAGCGCACCAAAACCATCCTGCAGTTAGGAACACCAGACAGTGCTGGGGTTTACTGTAAATAGCAAAACCACCCCCAAAAGCACAAAAATAAACAAACAAAAAAATGGCACTAAATTGACCATAAAAGGGCACTTGGGGAACAAGAAGTGAACTGGAAAAACTGTGCCTTGTACATCAGGCAACCCCCACGGTTCTCTGCTCTGCACCTGTCTGTAAACAACCAGAAAGAGCTCTGAGTAGATTAAATTCAGTGAGTTGGTGAATTCATAACTAGGGAATCTGCAAACAGGGAGAGCGACTGTGTGTGTCTGGGAGCTTTCTGGCTTGAGACTTTGGCCTGATTGAAGTCTGTGAGTCATCAACAAACTCAGGAATGGTATCCACAAGAAACTCCACTGGTTTGCTGATATGGTCAACTCTTAACACGGATGATGGGAGGGGGAACAGACAAGAAATCACAGCACAAACCCAAGTCATAGTCCAAACAAAACCAGTCAAATATTTAAAAAATAAATTTCACCAAACACTTAAGAAAACACTTAGAATTTTAAATTCTAAAAATTTTAAATGAAACAAAAAAAATGACAGGATTCATGACCCCTAACCTTGGGAAATCCAACCTCTGCTCTTGAAATCCTTGAGAACGGATGTGCCTCAAAGTTCAGCATGGTAGGGCTTTAGGAAGGCAACTGGAGCATCCCCTGCACCCCAAATCCCCCACCCAGCTGGCACTATACTGGGTGTGGGTCACTGTTGACCTGCTCTGGTCAGGTCAGGCCTTGTAACCCGAGCACTACAGAACTTTTTGAACATTATATTAATAATTTTCTTAAGGGACTGGGTATCATAAAATGCCCAGAGACTAAAAACAGTAGGCTATTATATTTCTCAGCTGGTGCTCTCCACCACTCCCCAACTTCCCCAGTATCAGGATAAAGCTCTTGTGACAGCAGCTTGTCACTCTTTCTTTTCTGTCATAAGACCCGAAACCTAGTCTCACAAGTCTTATGACCAAGACTCCACGAGGGCAGACCTGGTCCCTCACAGCCATCCCGCTGCACCACTGCCCATCTCTCGGGCTCCCAGACTTCAAGGATGAGGGTGTCATCTATCCAGGCTTCTGGAGGACCAAGATCTGGGCTGACACGCCCCTGTGCTCTGAGTGCCTTCTCCCCATCTCCAACCCCTCACCCTTCTCCTACCCGCAGTGCACAGGGAGATGCTGAGCCCACAGACCAGGTTCTTGGTGCCTGGACGTGGGTGGCTCATGGACTCTGGGAATGGAGTGTGCGTCCCCAGGATGAGCAGAGAGCATGAGGGAAGGACCCCACAAGTCCTTCACTTACCACTAAGGCTCCCAGACTCCACTGTTTCATTTGTCTATCATTCTGAAGGGGGCTCCCCTAGGGATCCAGCTAGACCCAAAATCTGAACTTATGGAGGAAAAAGAAATATTTACTAGTCACTGGTCTCAGTGTTGCTTTTAAATACTCCAAACAGCATCTGCAATGCTGGAATAAGCAGGCGGGTCTAGCATAGGGAGGCAGAATGAGTGGAAACAATTACATCTAACCATCAAAGGTCCAAAGTCCATTTCAGGGCCTAGAGGAGCTATCCCACGTTGAAGGTCAGGAAGGGCGGCGGTGAGGAGGTATCCTTCGTCCAAGGTAAGGAGCAGCGGCTGCACTTTGCTGGAGCAGCCGTGAAGAGATACCCCACGCCCAAGGTAAGAGAAACCCAAGTAAGATGGTAGGTGTTGCAAGAGGGCATCAGAGGGCAGACACACTGAAAACATACTCACAGAAAACTAGTCAATCTAATCACACTAGGACCACAGCCTTGTCTAATTCAATGAAACCAAGCCATGCCCGCAGGGCAACCCAAGACGGGCGGGTCATGGTGGAAAGGTCTGACAGAATGTGGTCCATTGGAGAAGGGAATGGCAAACCACTTCAGTATTCTTGCCTTGAGAACCCCATGAACAGTATGAAAAGGCAAAATAATAGGATACTGAATGAGGAACTCCCCAGGTCAGTAGGTATCCAATATGCTACTGGAGATCAGTGGAGAAATAACTCCAAAAAGAAAGAAGGGATGGAGCCAAAGCAAAAACAATACCCATCTGTGGATGTGACTGGTGATAGAAACAAAGTCTGATGCTGGGAGGGATTGGGGGCAGGAGGAGAAGGGGATGACAGAGGATGAGATGGCTGGATGGCATCACTGACTTGATGGATGTGAGTCTGAGTGAACTCCAGGAGTTGGTGATGGACAGGAAGCCCTGGCGTGCTGCGATTCATGGGGTCGCAAAGAGTCGGACACGACTGAGTGACTGAACTGAACTGAACTGAAGCCACCCCTTGACACGCATGCAAAAACATGCAGAATTCCACAAGTTCAACCAAAGATAACAGTCCATTAGGCAAGTGGACATTTCATGTACAAATTAGAAGGGACAATAACCCCCCAGCACATTGATGGGACAATAGGTCAGTCCCCAGAGCAGACAGGGAGAAGGGGATGACAGAGGATGCGATAGTTGGATGGCATCACCAACTCAATGGACATGAGTGTGTGAGCAAGCTCTGGGAGATGGTGAAGGACAGGGAAGCCTGGCGTGGTGCAGTCCATGGGGTTGCAAAGAGTCGGACACAACTGAGCAACTGAACAACAACCAGAGCAGATGAAACGAAACGTCCAGGGGCACAGCCCCTGGGTACCTGCATACAACTAAGGGGCAGACGCGGGACCGCTCACCTGTGTTGTCCTTACTGAGGATGCTTCTCTGCATCTCCTCCACTTTGGCCATTAGTCTCTGATATTGCTCCTCTGCCACCTGCAGGTCACTGTTGGAGGATGCCAGGCTGGCATTCTTGGCTTCTAGCATGTTCTGCAGGTCAGTCATTGCCTGCTCGAGGTCCCAGCAGGACTGCTTCAAGGTGTCCACTTCTGAACTGAGTGAATCTTGCCTCTGCTGGCTGCTGTGGCTGTGCTCCAGCTGCGCCTGCAGCCTCGTGTGCAGAGCAGCCAGTTGCGCCTGCAGCTCAGCCTTTTCTTTAAGTGCCTGGAGAGACACACAAACAGCCATGCTGACTCTAGGAAAAATAAGTCACTTCCGCCCTGCCTAATAAGAGGGCTGCCAAAACTCAGTCAGTGAGACAAAGAAAGGTGTCCAACAGGTGGCCTTTACAGGAAAGCACCACATTGTACAAATATTCAGGAACTCCAGCATTACAGCTATCCCCAAAGAAGGGGTTTCTCCAATCAGGCCCAGCAGGCAGGTAGGTGGGGTGAAGACAGAATGTGCTTGTTTTCTGCATGGCGGCACCTGAGCAGGCCAGCATGGGGGGAAGGCTCTGTGATCACCTTCTCACCCACAAGGATGTTGAAGAAAGAAAAAAGTACACACACACACACACACACACACACACACACACACACACACAATACCTGAGAGCTGAGGGATCTCTAATAGATGCAGAGCAGTCAAGTTTGGGAAAAACCAAACCCACAGAACACATCAGCTGGGAAAGGGCACCATTACATGAGGCCTTGCAGCCAGGGGCACAGAGCAGCCTGAGGCACCATCTGTGCTAGGTGGCAGGACCACAGGGACCCCTGTCTGATGGACACGGCAGGAAGGGCCAGGAAAGGTGGGGCCAGCAGAAGGCCCAGGCACCTGGAGCACCAGAGAAGAGACAGGGAGCAAAGGGCACAGTCTCCGCCCATCAGCATCTCTCACCCTAAAGTGAGCCTATCAGGAAGTGCATGTAGAGCAATTTCAAAATGCAAAAAGGAGCAGACAGCTGTACATCAACATGCAATAGGAGAAAAACAGCCTTGCGAAGACAAACAACAGATACAACAAACAGAAGAACAAATACCCAAAGAAAAGAAGCTAACTGAGCAGATACAATAAGATCTTGTAGTAAGTATAATTAGTGTCTTCACAGAAATGCCAGCAAGTTTTACACCCGTAACAATCCACAAAGATCTTGGCTTGGACACAGCTGAAGAGCAAATCAAATTCCAGGAGGATCAGTTCAGTTCAATTACTCAGTTGTGTCCAACTCTTTGTGATTCCATGGACTATGGCACATCAGGCTTCCCTGTCCATCACCAACTTCTGGAGATTGCTCAAACTCCTGTTCATTGAGTTGGTGATGCCATCCAACCATCTCATCCATCCTCTGTCGTCCCCTTCTCCTCCTGCCTTCAATCTTTCCTAGCATCAGGGTCTTTTCCAGTGAGTCAGTTATTCACATCAGGTGGCCAAAATACTGGAGCTTCAGCTTCTGCATCAGTCTTTCCAATGAATATTCAGGACTGATTTCCTTTAGGATGGATTGATTTGATCTCCTTGCAGTCCAAGGGCCTCTCAAGAGTCTTCAACACAACAGTTCAAAAGCATCAATTCTTTGGCACTCAGCTTTCTTCATAGTCCAACTCTCACATCCATACATGACTACTGGAAAAACCAGAGCTTTGACTAGATGGACCTTTACCTTTGTTGGTAAAGTAATGTCTCTGCTTTTTAATATGCTGTCTAGGTTGGTCACAGCTTTTCTTCCAAGGAGCAAATGTCTTTTAATTTCAAGGTTACAGTCATCATCTGCAGTGATCTGAGAGTCCAAGAAAACAAAGTCTATCACTGTTACCATTGTTTTCCCATCTATTTGCCATGAAGTGATGGGACCGGATGCCATGATCTTTATTTTTTGAATGTTGAGGTTTAAGGCAGCTTTTTCACTTTCCTCTTTCACTTTCATCAAGAGGCTCTTTAGTTCCTCTTTGCTTTCTGCCATAAAGGTGATGTCATCTGCATGTCTGAGGTTATTGATATTTCTCCTAGCAATCTTGATTCCAGCTTGTGCTTCATCCAGCCCGGCATTTTGCATGATGTACTCTGCATATAAGTTAAATAAGCAGGGTGACAAGAAATAGCCTTGACGTACTCCTTGCCCAATTTGGAACCAGTCAGTTGTTCCACGTGTGATTTTAACTGCTGCTTCTTAACCTGCGTACATTTCTCTGGAGGCAGGTAAGGTGGTCTGGTATTCAATCCCATCTCTTGAAGAATTTTCCACAGTTTGCTGTGATCCACAGTCAAAGGCTTTGGTGTAGTCAATAATGCAGAAGTAGATGTTTTTCTGGAACTCTCTTGATTTTTCTATGATCCAACAGATGTTGACAATTTGATCTCTGGCTCCTCTGCCTTTTCTAAATCCAGCTTGAACATCTGGAAGTTCTCAATTCATGTATTGGTGAAGACTCGCTTAGAGAATTTTGAGATTACTTTGCTAGCGTGTGAGATGAGTGCAATTGTGTGGTTGTTTGAATATTCTTTTGCATTGCTTTTCTTTGGAATTGGAATGAAAAGGGACCTTTTCCAGTCCTGTGGCCACTGCTGAGTTTTCCAAATTTGCTGGCATATTGAGTGCAGCACTTTCACACCATCATCTTTTAGGATTTGAAATAGCTCAGCTGGAATTCCATCACCTCCACTAGCTTTGCTCGTAGTGATGCTTTCTAAGGCCCACTTGATGTCACGTTCCAGGATGTCTGGCTCTAGGTGAGTGATCACACCATCGTGGTTATCCGGGTCGTGAAGATCTTTTTTGTACAGCTCTTCTGTGTCTTCTTGCCACCTCATCTTCTGCTTCTGTTAGGTCCATACTGTTTCTGTCCTTTATTGTGCCCATCTTTGCATGAAATGTTTCCTTAGTATCTCTAATTTTCTTGAAGAGATCTCTAGTCTTTCCCATTCTATTGTTTTCCTCTATTTCTTTGCATTGATCACTTAGGAAGGCTTTCTTATCTCTCCTTGCTATTTCTTTGGAACTCTGCATTCAAATGGGTACATCTTTCCTTTTCTACTTTGCCTTGAGCTTCTCTTTTCTCAGCTATGTGTAAGGCCTCCTCAGACAACCATTTTGCCTTCTTGCATTTCTTTTTCTTGGGGATGGCCTTGATCACTGTTTCCTGTATAATGTCTTGAATCTCTATCCACAGTTCTTCAGGCACTCTGTCTTCAGGCACACTTGTCACTTGAATCTATTTGTCACTTCCACTGTATAATCGTGAGGGATTTGATATAGGTCATACCTGAATGGTCTAGTGGTTTTCCCTAATTTCTTCAATTTAAGACTAAATTTTGCAATAAGGAGTTCATGATCTGAGCCACAGTCAGCTCCTAGTCTTGTTTTTGCTGACTCTATAGAGTTTCTCCATCTTTGGCTGCAAAGAATGTAATCAATCTGATTTTGGTATTGACCATCTGGTGATGTCCATGTGTAGAGTTTTCTCTTGCATTGCTGGAAGAAGGTGTTTGCTATGACCAGTGTGTTCTCTTGGCAAAACTCTGTTAGCCTTTGCCCTGCTTAATTTTGTACTCCAAGGCCAAACTTGCCTGTTACTCCAGGTATCTCTCACATTCCACAGGAGGACAAAGTGAAAACCGTGTACAACCAAAAGGAACCTTGAAACCTCAGTAATCACCTCTTCAGTCTGGAGTTTATGCAACAGAGCAAGCATTCTAGTGTGGGTGCCCTCCCCACATCCCCACAGGACAGGTTACTGAGGGGACAGCCCCCACCCTCTACCCCACTGTCTTCACCAGACACCTCCCCAGGCCCTTGCTGTCTTCCTGCCAAGTGCAGAGGGTCAAAGGCAGCTAAACTGATTTACTCTGATCGTTGATAGGAATGCTGAGAATTAAGGGATGGAAAATGATTTTTCAGGCATATGCTAACCAGATAAAGCAAAATTCATATCAGAAAAAGCAAAAAGTACTAAAGGGACAAAGATGACAATTTCACTGGGCCAGAAAAAGGTGAAATCCACTCCAAAGATTGAACTGTTATGGTCTCTTAGGTCTCTAATAGCGGAGCTAGGAGGTATCCAAGGCAGATCCTGACAGAGATACAGGGAGAGACCCCACAGTCAGAGTGGAAAACTAGCATACCTCTTTCCAAGGCTGACAAACAGAACAGAGAAAAATAAATGGTTACAGAGGACAAGGCTGCTAATGATGATGAAGCTTCTTCCTAAAGACATGTGTAAAACTTGGTGTGTAGTGAATAGGAAATTGCACATTCTTTCCAAAGACATGGCACATTAATACATCCATCAAATTTCAATTACCTGACTAGCTTCTAATGATAAAGCTTCCAGCTGTCCTTCGAGTCTCATTTTTTCTTTAAGAACCTGCAACATTTCATCATGAGTTTCAGCAACAGAGCTTTCCATGGACACACTGGAGGATAAAGACAAAAGGATCAGGTGGTGGGAGTATAATTGATCATTATCTTCCTTTATACTGTCCATACTCTCCAGATTTCACACCCTTCTGGCTAGTCTCCCCTAATTAAAAAAAATTTTTCTCATTGTGGTATAGGCTTCTCTCTAGTTGCAGCACTTGGGCTTAGTTACCCTGAGGCACATGTGGCTTTAGTTCCCTGTTGCTGCTGCTGCTGCTAAGTCACGTCAGTCGTGTCCGACTCTGTGCGACCCCATAGGTGGCAGCCCACCAGGCTCCCCCGTCCCTGGGATTCTCCAGGCAAGAACACTGGAATGGGTTGCCATTTCCTTCTCCAATGCATGAAAGTGAAAAGTGAAAGTGAAGTCGCTCAGTCGTGTCCGACTCTTAGCGACCCCATGGACTGTAGCCTACCAGGCTCCTCCATCCATGGGATTCTCCAGGCAAGAGTACTGGAGTCGGGTGCCACTGCCTTCTCCCCTTAGTTCCCTGCCAGGGATCAAACCTGTATCCCCTGCTTTGGAAGGTGAATTCTTAACTATCTTTTCTAATTTTTAAAATTAGGTCAAGTCCTTAGGTTTAAGCCCTTTCCCTACTTTTTTTAAGAAACAGATAAGTAAAAAGATTTAGGTAGACAGTTAAAGCTCAAACTCTCGCCCACAGTAGGACCTTTACAGCCAGCACAGGGCCAGAACACCTTTATGGAGACATGAGTCCATGTCACATCAATGCAACAAATCCTGGAAAGCAGGGTACCTTAACATTGCAGGTAAGCACTCATCAGACCCAGTTTCTTTTCTAACAAAGCAACAGAGAGTGTATAAATGAAATGTTAAGGACTGAGTGGGAACTCCGAGAAGAAGGTGGTGTCTCGTGGGCTCCAGCGTCACCCACCTGCTGCAGATGCTATTGGTCCGGCTTCGCGTCTCCCCGTTGACTTCCTGCCTCTGCTCTTGGTGCTCGGCTGCTGCAGCCTGCAGGACATCTGAGATGGAGGGGAACTGGCCCAGGGCTCCAACTGTGATCTCCCTGCCACTGACCACGTAGGGGGCCTCACGCGTGCCCCCCATGTTCACTGGGATGCCTGGTGTCCCGCGGGTGGAGACACTGCTGTAGGAGGAACTATCGCTCTCCGTCCCGTCAGCCTCGGACACGTTGTCTCCAGTCAGGGACGCATTCTCCAGGCGGTCGTCGGCCTCGGGGCACAGGCTGACCTCAGACACCACTGATGTCGCGCTGCCTCGGTTCTGCTTCAGGGAGCCCCTGGTAGAGTCCGGAGCTGGAACATTTCCACCAGAATTCCGAACGTCTGAATCTTCAGTTCTGTAATCAGCCAGAGACCGAATTTTGCTTGATTTGGAACTTTTTTTCTCCTTAGGATGTGCCAGGAGCCCTAAGCTGCCCACCTTCGGCCCCCGAGGGACACTGGTGCGCAGGAAGGAATATTCTTTTGTCATAGCCACGGCACTGGCCCTCGGTAAGGTTTCTGGGTTCAACATGAGTTCAGGATCAAGTGTGCTAAAAAGTCTCGTTTTAGTTACAGGTTGACTGGACTGAAGAGGAAAAAAAAGTACAAAAATTATGTTTAAAATTGACAAGCAGCATTCAAAAATCGCCACCGAGAAAGGCCATACTGATTACATAAACAGAGCACCCTCCCGCCATGTTCCCACATCACAGGCCTTCCATTCTTAACCTTACTCCTCCATGTCCATCCCAGGGAAAGTCCAAGCACAGGCCTGTCATGACTGTGACCTGACGATATTTTAAAATACCTACTAGAGCAAGTCCTTCCTCATCACACCTCCTTCACAAAATTTCCCTGCCTATTCTCTCATGTTTATTCTTTTAGATAAACCTTGAAATTTTTCTTCAAGTTAAAATATTAGTCCTGTTGAATTAGAATTACCATAAATTTATAATTACTTACAGGATAATGAGCAGTTTTCCTACATTTATTCATATCTATTTGCATGATCCTTGACAGAGAAACTTATGTAGTGTTTTATCTAGATTCTAAACCATTTTTGTTGCCATTTGATACTTAGAAATTATTTTGTTGATACTGTAAATATTATTTTTTTCCCTCTAATTTTATAACTGGTCATACTAGGATAACTACTTTTCATATCTGTATTTCAAACTGACAATTTCTGAACCCCAATTATTTTATAATATTATAATAAACTTATAATAATAGCAATTTTCAGTTGATTGGTCAGCATTTTTTAAAGTGTTATCAACACCTGCAAATAACAATGTCATTTCTCTTTTTCTTTTTTTAGTAATTTTCTTTATATTTCTTGCTACACTGGGTCTTTGTTGTTGCACAGGCTTTTCTCTAGTTGAGGCAAGCAGGGGCTACTCACTAGTTGCGGTACATGGGCTTCTCATTGTGATGGCTTCTCTTGTTGCTGAACACAGGCTCTAGGGCATGTGGGCTCGGGAGTTGCAGCTAGGCTTTAGAGCATGAGCTCAATAGTTGTGGCACATGGGCTTAGTTGCTCCACGGCACGTGGGATCTTCCTAGACCAGGGATCAAACCCATGTCTCCCACACTGGCAGGCAGATTCTTCACCACTGAGCACCAGGGAAGCCCTCTTCTATTTTTTAATACTTATATCTCTCATTTCTTTTTCTTATATCATTGTGTTATCTAGAACTTCCCAACTGGCCTTGAATGAAGCTGAGGATGTGAGAAGATGACATTCCTTGATGCTAAATGAACATGACTTTCTTCTACAAATAAATTAACGTTCAGTTCATGTTATTCTATAAAGTCAGTGCAGTCGCAAAGTGGTGAGGGACAAGGTGGGTGAGGAGCATCTCGGAACGCTGCGACACAGCAGCAAGGATAAGTGAGTCGGAGCAGCGAGGAAGAGTAAGGGATGTGGGGTGGCAGACCGACCGGACCTCCCCGACAGACACACACACTATAAAGCTGCCGTAATTAGAGCCACAGAGACCAGGAGAAGCAGCAGACGGACTGATGACACAGAACACAGCCCAAGAACTGGCCCAAGTATTGGTGGCGTCTATAGATATTAAGGGAGAACGGCAAAAAAAGTGAAAAGACAGACTACAAGATAAGCAGCCTTGAGATAATTGACCAGCAGTCCACAAAGAGGCTCATTCCTACCTCTCGCCTCCATCCAAGCAAGTGGATTATATCTACATAATAAAATAAAAGACATAACTTATGAAAACTTTTTACATTATCTCTTACTTTTAGTATAAAAATAAAAGAGGTGAATTTATATCCTTCAAATAGGGAGATCTTAAATATGACATAAACCTTAAAAGAAGTAACAGCAAAGACTGAAAGTTCTGACTGTAATCGTTCAAATCCAATGTGCAGGGTCTTCCCTGGTGGTCCAGAGGTTAGGACTCTGAGCTTCCACTGCAGGGGGCTCAGGTTCAATCCCTTAAGATTCTGTTAGCCGAGCAGCAAAGCCAAAATGAACAAAAACAAAAAGCTGATGTGCAGTAAAAAATATACCAGAAAAGAAGTCATGGAAAATTAAGAAAAAATTATTTGCAAAAATACTAAAAGGGAATAATTTCCTCATATATAGTACCAACACAGCAGAAAGACAAACTGAAAAACAGACAAAGGCTGACAAAGATACTCAGCCAATATGTAAAAAGGTGCTTATTGTTAGGAAGTACTTTTTTTCTCAGCTATCTGAGAACAAAGATTCAATTTTTATTATTTCTAATCCTCCCAAAGATGAGAAGTCTAGCAGTCTTACAGACTGCTAAATGGACTGTAAACCAGTCCTTATCAACTAACAAATACATAAAACCTTTTACCCAATAATTTAACAGTTAAGGATTTATCCACAAAAGTATAGCAAGACACAAAACATTCACTGCAGCACTGTTGGCAATTTCAAAAAATTAGAGACAACCTAAAATGTTGATCACTTCAGGCTGCTTAATGCAATGCTGGTATGTGCGCATGGTTACAAAGGGTGAGGAGGGTCTCTACTGCGCTGAGGTTGGACAGGTGCGTGAGAAAGGTCGCATGAAAAAGGTCACATGAAGAGCAGCACAGAGAGGGCGCTCGCCCTGTACACAATCTTCACCTCTACATGAAGGACCCGTGCGGTGACGCTTTCAAAGTATTTACCAGACTACAAAACGGGGGGACTTTCACTCATCCTCTCTAGCCTTTAGACATGAAGTATGAATTACACTCCTAAAGAAGTATCTTTTTATTCTTAGTTTGGGTTTCCCTGGTGGCTCAGACGGTAAAGAATCCTCCTGCAATGCGGGAGACCTGGGTTTGATCCCTGGGTTGGGAAGATCCCCTGGAGGAAGACATGGCAACCCACACCAGTATTCTTGCCTGGGGAATCCCCATGAACAGAGGAGCTTGGGGGGCTACAGTCCATGGGGTTGCAAAGCGTCAGACATGACTGATAGACTAAGCACATTTTTAGTTTAACTGTTTTTGCTTGCTTGTTTTGTTTTTTAATTTGCTGCATTGGGTCTTTCTTAGCGGCACGAGATCTTTGGTCGCATCCTGCGGGACTTTTGTTGCCGTGCACAGGCTCTTTAACTGTGATACATGGGCTCCAGAGCATGTGGGCTCTGTAGTTGCAGCTTGCGGGCTTAGTTGCCTGAAAGCACGTGGGATCTTAGTTGCCTGAACAGGGATCAAACCTACATCCTCTGCATTGCAAGGTGGATTCTTAACCATCGGACCACCGGGAAGTCCCATGTACATATAATTTTTAAAGATGGGAACTGATGTTAAATTTCACCCTGAACTCCTGACACATTAACTGCCTAATGCTGGATGACCCAGACAGAGCCTGGACTTGCAGTGCAAACCTAAGAGGCAGGCTGTGGACAGGACAGGGCATATGTACACTGGCTGGTCTGTATCTTGGTTCTGCCACTTTACTGCTAAGTGACCTTTGGCAAGTTCTTTACCTGCCTGAGTCTCACTGTAAAATCTGTGGGGAAATTAACATTGCCTGGTGCACGTAACTCCTGACTACTGACTGTCACTGTAAGGTTTTCTGACAGGCCACCTGGATAGATGCCTGAATGCCCCTGACCAGGTGGGAGCCTCAGTCAGTTCAGAGCCTGGTGCTGGCTCTTCCAGTCTGTTTACATTGGCTTCAGAGCAGTGACACTCGAAAACCCAAGATCCTCTCTTGGGAAAACAAATGGCCAATTCTGATAAGGACTTGTCACAACTAAATCATTCATTGCAAGTGTTTTATTTTTTTAAAGCATGAATCCTATGGACAGAGGAGTCCATGCGGTCACAAAGAGTTGGACATGACTGAGTGACTAACATACATGCACACACTTATCATGTATGTGACACACCACACAGTCTAATACCATAGAGCAAAGTTCAGCAGAAACACTATCACTTACACAATAAACAAGTCAAACCCAGGACTGGCTGCTCAAGTAGAGAGAGCGGTTACACCCACATGTTCGCTGCCTCTGCTTTTCTAATGGCAGATTTAGACATAAAACATGCCTGTTTGGAGGGAAGAAGGACCAGAGGGGTGGAACCAGAGCCCCAGGGAATCTCCTCAAAGGGTGGGAACTACATGAAAAAGATGATTTTTGTAGAGACACACACAAGCCCATCCCAGCAAAGAGAAACAAACAGCAGATCCTAGAATTATGACTGCCTGCCTGCTGTTTTTTCCATTAGCTGGTTCGAGAGAGGGAGACTCACTCTTTCCTGCTGGCGTTTCACCCTGTACTGTTTGAGCTGTTCTTCCAGCCGCTTCCGAGCCTGCAGTCGGACCTGCTCCTCCTTCTCCAGGGGCAGCGAAGCCTCTGTTGAACCTGAGGTAGGGAAACAGCCATTTAGAAACTCACAACACAACAGGACACAGAAGATAAATCAGAAGAGCAGCTTGGCTGTCTTGTGTTTTATTACCGATATGATTTAGCTTTAAATAATACATGGCTGTCTAGTTTGAAAGAACTGTTTGCAAATGGATGGAGAACTATAAGCCTTGGACCACAGACAGGACCCACCTGGTGGCAGACACAGTGGCCCAGCACAGAGGTGGTGCGTCTGCCAGCAGCGCACTGCCACCTATGGGCATCCCGCCAATAAAACAGGACGTGCAACTTGCACCTTTTAGTAATTAAAGAACTGAACTTGAAATTGGTGCCGGTGTGAGTGTTCTGAGGCTCCCATCAAGCTCTAACTCTGCTTCCTTACATTACAGAGGAACATGAACAGCAATCCTGATGGAATGACAGGCAGCAGCCGCAAACAGGAACATGCTACCAAACTCGCCTTCTTTACCCAGGAACATCCCAGCAGATTATCTCAGTTTCCTACCCGAGGTGACTCCAGTCCAAGGGCCATGTTCAGGGACAAGAGGGGAACTACTCTGACAACTTTCGGGCAGCTAACAAAACTTAAAATATCAAAACCCAAACTTTCACTTTGGGTAAAAAAAAGAGTTGAACAGTGAGTGAAAGGCAGGCAAGACCCAGGCCTCCCAGCTCAGGGCCAAGGGCTGGTGAGAGCAGAGGCATGCCGTAACTGAGCCCCTTCCTGGGCGGCACCATCCTCAAATATGAATTCTGGGAGGGAAGCTGCTGTTGTTTTAAATAATCCCTAAAACCTGAGCAGTCACCAAGAATTTCACTAGGAATTCACCAGTGTTGTTACTGATTGTGCACTCATACTCTTCATATAAGTTTCATATGAAAGAGCTTATATACTTTTCACATCACGAAGTGGTCCAGATGGCAGAGACCACCAGAGGCATGGCCTCAGGGCTGGGCACATTCCTGGGAGGGGCAGGCAGGGGAAAAGCAGGAGAACCTGGGGCCAGAGCTCACAAACCCCTCAGGTCAGGACCCAGGATTTCACACAGCATCCTGGCTGACATGCTAACAGCTTGTTTACAGAAATGTTTAAAGTATGCTGTGACACTAACAGCATAATGAAAAAATTCCTGTGAACACCCTCTAGTAAGCATGGGAGTGCAAGTGCAAATGAAAGCATCAAGGCAGCATTGCTGCACACCCAGCAGACTGGTGAAGACTGCAAGGAAACAGCATCTCTGTCCACTCACAGGATGTTAGCGCCCTTGCATGTGACCACCCATGATGGAGATAAACACAACCACTGCTTCTGACCCAGAGTTCTGCTCCTGGGATGGAGTGCATAGAAGTGAGAGCACCAGCGCTGCAACATGCATGGGGAGCTGCTCACTGCAGCACTGGTCCCCTGGCCCTGACCCGGCCACACTCGGGGCTCCTCCAGCCTTAAAAGAATGGACGTGGAGCTGCATCAACTGATGTGGGGCAATCTCCAAGTGACAGCGCTAGGTGAGAAGAGCATGTAATGATGTGAAGGACATAGGCCCATTTTAAGAACAATGATCCTCCAAACCTGGCTGTTTTCAGAGGCCTGTAAGGCACTATGTGAGAAGGTGGTTGACCTGGAGGGGAAGGGAGGAAGTACTGAAGTGGGGAGGAGGTGTAACAACAGCAGCTGTGAAATGACCCCATTAGGTAAGATTACACAAGACTGTGTGTGAAAACTTGCATGTCAGAAAAGCCTGGAGGCTTCAGGGCTCTCAGGCTGACAGTTTGCAACTTGTTTGCCCCTGAATCCCCAGGGATTAGCACGAACTAAAGGCTGATTAAAGTAACTCATAAAAGAAAGCCTTCAAGCTGTAACTGTCAAGATCAAATCCCCACTGCTGCTTGCTCACCCCCTCCCGGGTGATGGAAGACATGCACGCACAGGCCCTTCAACCTGGGGCCTCCAGTGCTGTTGTCACCATCAGGCTGTGACAAAGTGTATCTTCCCTCTGAAATGGAGCTATCTGTTAAACGCACAGCCCACCACGGTGATAAAACAGCAACGGCCGAGGGGCGAGCCCTTCGGGGCCTGTGCCTCTCAAGGACGGTGAGTGACGGGGCCCCGAGGGTGGGTTGGGGGATAAGGGGGTGGGGGAGAGCCCGGCAGGAAGATGCTTACACAGTTGCGTTTCTTGCATAGGAAGACTGAGTCTGAGGGACTGCAAAGCTTCTTTTCTAACAATGCCCTCAGCACTAGTCCCCTGAGACTTCCTTAGGTTGTCATGGAAACCAGCCACACCTGGAGACGCATCAGGACCCGCTGGCGAGGGAGGCTCTGGGAACTGTGGTGTCGGCCCATTCAGACAGGTGTCCCCCTGGCGTCCTTCATCTGAAGTTCTGTTTACCTTGGCACTGGCACCTGCAAAAGAGGGTGTGCTGGGCCATCATGTTTTAACAACTAAAACAGGACAAGAGGGAATCTAGACATGGGAGCACTCTCCACATCCCAGGAACCTGTTCACTCTGCAAGGACAGCAAGCTTGTCCTTCCGAAGGGCAGGTGATGTGGACAAGTGACTCAACCTCGCAGAGTAATGCCCTCACCTGCAGGGTGCCCTCCTCACCTTCCGCACTACAGCTGTAGAATTTCAGTAGTCATATTTTCTTTTCATTTAAACAAGACCAGTAAGAAATCTTATGAAAGTCTGTTTTTAAAACAACAGCAAAAAAAACCCTCCACAAATCCTTAAAACGTGGCCAACGATGTTTCTAATAAGCATTGTTAACAGCAGTACTAACCAGTGTCACCGCCTCACATTTACAAAGGGCTGATTCCAAAGTTATTTCAAGGCATAAGTTTATCATCCAAAATGAGACATCAAAGGTGAAGAGTTAGAACAGCTGATGAGAATGATTACCCCAAAGCTGAGGACAGAACCCAGAATCTATGCTTCTGACTGACAAACACCTAATGGGTAAAAACCCAAGTTAACCAGTGATGACTATTCACCTGCGTATCAAGCTCAGTCTCCTCTACTAACATTACTACAAGTTACTTGCACACTAACTGAAACCTATTTTTGTATCAAAAGCAAAGTGCTCTCCCTCTGATGGGCAGCCAGTTGGCAGCCAATGAGTCGAGGAGATACATAGAGAGGCTTCCAGGCATGTTCCGGGGGCTCCCAAGCACTGCAGTGCCCCAGGTCCCCATAAGGTCAGCACCACTTGGATCTCATGATGTACCCAGTATGCAACTAGGAAGTTCCCTCTGTACCCAAGCAAACTGAAAATGGGTTTCTGTCACTTGAAATGTGAGTCCCAACTAACATAGCCACTTACTGTCACGCCTCCCTGAAAGGAAAACTAGAATATAAAGTGGTGGGGAGGGGGCAGACACAAAACAGAGTGGGAGGACCCCACCACAGCTCTGACACACAGCTCTGACACAACCATCTGTTCTTTTACACAAACAGCTGAGGTGAGGGGTGGGGTGGGAGTGGGGAGGAAATCGTGCATTTCAGATGCAAGTTAATCAGGTCAATACCACTTCCTAATGGGCTTATCAAATCTGGTAGAGTCTCTAAAGCTTCCTGCTTACATACGAAATAATTATTTGAGTGTCACACTGCACTTTAAAAAAAATCTAAAAGAAGGCCTAATAAATAATAAGACTTGACTGTTTCCAAACAGAAGTCTAATTATGGATAAACAAATAATGATGACACAAAAACTGGCCAGCGCCACCTCCTGGGTGCTTCCCAAGTGCTCACATTTCACATGGGCCTTCACCACCACCCTAAGATGCAGGGTGGAGAAGGAAATGGCAACCTACTCCAATACTCTTGCCTGGAAAATCCCTTGGACAGAGGAGCCTGGAGGGCTACAGTCTATGGGGTCGCAGAGTTGGACATGACTGAGTAACTGACACACACACACACACACACACACAAGACGCAGGGACCATTCATCTTTCCATTTTCTCAGTAAGAGAGTGAGGCGGAAATAAATTAAGGATCTTGGTTGAGGGCTCATTCCTGCTAGCGGCAGGCCTAGGAGTTGTTCCAATTGCAGAACCCTTGATCCTGGGCCAAGCCGCATCGGCCTCACCTGGCACTTAAGGAGCAGGAAGCAGCAAAGCCATCTCAGGTGCCTGAGCACTGTTTTACCAGAAGGGAAACGCAGTTTCTGCTAGTAAATCAGTGCATACACACGTTACGATGCTCGAGCACACACTGCCCAGGAAGGGGCATGAGGAAGCAGTCATTTATTCTGTGCTTCCAATACACGAATAAGCCACTAGCTAACATGAAAATGTGATCCAGTAATCCTCAGATCACTAGTGGCACACTTTCCAGTTAGTAAAAATCTGACAACCAACCAACCAAAAAGGTAGAACGTTAGGCAGGGGACAGTGATGTGTCAGTGAAGACCTGCACAAGCCGTATGAGTAAACCATGCTGCTCCATTCCCATTTCACACACACGGTGTTTGAGTCAAAGTTGGCCTCAACTAAAAAAATACATAAAAACACACTCTGAATGAATTATAAAGTTCATTAAGCTCTTAGACACCACTGTCTTCTTCCAAAAGGCAAGATGACCTCTGTTCTCCTGTTTAAAGGTAAGATGTGAGCAGAACACAGTAACTGGCAACTTACACTGGGCTTCATTCCACTGATCCAGCGGCGCCAGTGAGCCAGGGGGCTCTGGGGGGCCCTCGGGTTGAGCTGAGGTGCCACTGCCGGATCTGTCCTCCACCAGGCCCTCCTGCACAGCCGCCACACTGTCCATGGTCAGGGTGACACGGGCTGGGCTGACGCTCAGAGGCTACAAGTGAACTGGGAGCGAGTTCAGTTTCTGCCATTAGCAATGGCCAAAAGCTCCTGGGACGGACCACACTAGGTTTGCCATTTTGGGGAAGAGATTTACAGTCTCACAGATGGCCTGAAATCAAACCAGGTAATATCATGCATGATACCTGACAGGAATAAAAAGAGAAAGAAGGTATTATGAAACTTCATTTGTCAGATTTGAAATAACAAGTCCAAGACTAACATTTGGTTCCCAACATGCATCTGTATATTAAATATATTCATACAACAAACAATCCTTGAGTACCTACAGCATCCTATTTTTTGAGGATAAAAAACTGACCCAAACCCATTTGGCCCATCCCTGAAGGCCATTTGCACTGATGACTGCTGAAAACCATCCCCCACCAGGGTGAAAAGCTCCTCCATGTAATCTGCAGAGCTCCTCTATGTAATCCACAGAGCTGGGGGTGGGGCTTGGATGACTGAGGAGCTGTCTTTATTTATTTAAACTTAACTGACTTGTATGTAAACAGCGCATGTGGCCAGTGGCTTTAGTATTGGACACAGAGGCCCAAGTGCTCACAGGGGTCAAAGGGTGAGCTCCTCTTCCAGGAGACCTGGCATGTCAGTGCCCAGGCCATGCCTTAGAACCAGAGGTCAACAAGGAAGACGTAACAGCATGCAGCATGGTAAACTGGACACTAATGGAGGAAGCATGGGGGGACGAGGACACATGGAAAATAGCCACTGGGGTCTGGGGGGCAGAGAAAGGACGTCACAGCAGGTGACCAGATGCATTCTTCATTTCTCACAAGATCTGCTATCTTTCAGCTTGTTCTGCCAAGCTGAATTTAAGGGAGCAAAACTGCCCAAAGCCTGGCAACTGGTTATTGCTTTTGAAGTGTAATGAGGATATTATCACCTCGTTTCCTCCTCAACAGATAAGGTGCTGCTATTATTCTGCAGAAATGGTGGCATTTACTTCCTTGAAGATAAGATTTCATATCACCCTATGTACTGTTTGGTGTTTCACGGGTTCCAGGACAAAAATTTATGGGACTTTCCTCCATGGCTTCCAAATGCCACATAGATGTTTTTGAGAAGAGCCTAAGCAACAGCTGACTCTCACTAGACGATCCTGTTTCTCCACAGTTCTCTGTCACCCTGTCACCCATGAACAGGCAGTCCTTAGTGGCTGGCACAACCTGTGAATACCTAGCGATGGGAACCCAGCAGTGTTTGACCTGCAGTGTCAATCATCCACACATTTCCCTCTGCTATCTGGCACCCGACAGGGCAGCGACATTGTGGATTAATAAGTGCTGTTATGAATATAAAAAGGCTATGCTGACTTTTTTTTGGTGGCCTCATGGCTTGCAGGATCTTAGTTCCCTAACCAGGGATTGAACCCAGCCCCTCACCATTGAAAGCATGCGGTCCTAACTAGTGGACTGCTGGGGGATGTCCTATGTCTACTATTAAGTGCAGAGCTAGTACTAAGACTCCGTACTTGAAAGGATCACAGATAGAATTGCATGAAAACATGAGTAGCTACAATCCAATGTAGTTAATCAATAAGCACCGGGTGCTGCTGGCTCATGGTGCCTGGTGAGAGGAAATATTTGAGGACTGAAACGATGTCTGAAGGGAGGTACCAAGGTCAACCAAACATGATCCTATGTGCAATGAGGTCTCAACTTAGTTTCTGTCTCTACAACATTCGGTAACCTCTTTCATCCACGGAGTCACTTTCCAGGTTGGAAGGTGGGTAGACAAACAGGCCAGTCCACAGGTCCCTCTGAAAACCACCATCTCACAGGGACCTGGCTGCACAGGACACCACTGTGACACCTGCTGAGCCTGCCCTCACTCCATGGGCAGAGCTGGTGGTAAGCTGGCCAGAGTGACACCATAGAGGAGGTGATGCCCGCAAGGCCAGGCAAGGGCACACCCAGGCTGTCCCTTCACCACAGGCTTCACTTCACAGACAGGTGACTACAGATGGTCGGGCTGGGACACACACAGTGGGCTGTGGAATCAACTGTCCCTGCCTATGGTGTACGGTAAATGCTCCTTAACAAAGGAAGATATTTGCATTTTGCTTTGAAATGTCTTTGTTTCTGTCTTGTGGGGGTGGGGTGAAGCTGCCTACATTATCACATGTTCCCTAAGATGCCTGCCTGAGAGGGTAACAACAACAGATAAGTGCTTTTCAGAGCTGGTCCCTCTGTCGCCACTGCCCTTTTCCCTTTGACCACCAGGCAAATCCCCCCGGATCCTTTCATGTCTGCCACTAGGCACTGCTCTCAAGTCTCCAGAGTCTCAGGTAAAGCACCCCTCCCTGCCATCATGATACCCCGCGTGAATCAGTTCAGTCGCTCAGTCATGTCCATCTCTTTGCGACCCCATGAACCACAGCACGCCAGGGCTCCCTGTCCATCACCAATGCCCGGAGTTTACCCAAACTCATGTCCATTGAGTCAGTGAATATCACACGGCAATTGTGTGTGTGCCCATCTCTTCCATCACCCTGTAAGATCCTAGACACAGAAATCACCACTCCAGGTCTGCCCCTACCCGCTCAAACATCCCCTACACAGAGTAGTGCTCAATGCAGGCTGCTGACAAACAAATCTCTGCCTCCACCAAGTCCTACCCCTTAGCAACCAAGCTAGTAGTTCGAAAACAAAATGATACAGTATTTGCATCCTTGAATATCCACAATGCTTTGTCAAATATAGGATAATTCTACTACTCAATGCAGTTGGGAGTCACAGTTCTGGGAGGGCAAAGAACACCTGGGAGGTACAAACTGGGAGAGCAGCATGTAAATGGCCACAGGTCAGAGAAGCATCTAAGGAGCCACAGGGAATGTGTTACTGAGGCAAGCAGTGACAACACCTGACCCTGACACTATGCAGGAAAGAGAGCATTGGCCGAGATGTTTGTGTGCACTGAGGAAGGCACACCAAAGACAGAGAGAAATGTGTCAGGCTGTTTGAGCCTAATAGCAATGCACAGTCCATGCATTTGCTTGCCTTTATTTGGATTTCTTGATAAACAAGAAGTCTTCTGATTCCCAAGGAGCCCTAACTGCCCCCCCCAACCCCCACCCCTTGAGATGAATGGTGCAGCCCTGGAGACCCTGTGACTTGTTCTGGTAACTTATCAAAGTGGCTCCTGTTCACACACAGCCCTGCCTGAAGCCAGACAAGAGACAGGATTCACTGAACACCAGAAGCAGCCTCTGGGGAAGGGACATGTCTCTCTATCTGTAATACACTGGCATTTTCCATGTATCCTCAGCCTCATGTGAATTTTACTTAGCATGACTCAGTCATCCAGGCCTCATTATTTCAGACTGCTGACAAAAACAGGACAAGGAGGGTTAGACAGCTGGGAGTACATCACAAGGAAGCTGTTATTAGTAACATGCACTCCATTTTGTGATTTAAAAAAACAGAGATCAGCCTAATCACAGTACCATTTCTGACCACCTGCATTCTGTGTTTCCCAGAGGGAAGAGATGAAGCAAAGGTATCACTTAGAACTTCAAAAAGTATGTAACTCTAGGTTCACCGCTGTCTGACATTAAGAGACTTCAGACTGAGAAACTACCATCTCAGGCAACTACATGATCTCCAGCTTCCCCCAGACAGCAGATCACTTAGATCTGGTATATGCACATCAACAGCTCCATCTACTCCACCTTCTTTATGATTGTCCTATCGGCAATTTAGAAACAACAGAGCATGGGAATTCCATGGTGGTCCAGTGGTCAGGACTTTGCTCTTTCATTGCCGAGATCACAGGTTTGATTCCTGGCTGGGGAACTAAGATCCTGCAAGCCATGCAGCATGTCCCAAACAAAAAGAGAAACAATAGAGCATGGCCAAAGTGAAAACCCAGAAAGGCTCATGTCACTGTAGAGCAGTGTAACGTAAAGAACAGACTCAGGCATCAGACATCTTGGCTTTAGGTCCTGAGTCCTCCACACTCAGCTGTGAGATCACGGGCAGATTTTCTTAACCACTCTTAGATGGTGATCCCATCAGTAAGATGATAAGAAAAAGACCAAAAAACTTGTGCCAGGATTAAATGCAACAAGGGACATGCCCCATGACTTCAATAAATGACAGCTATTTATTATTAGTGTTACTTTTTCCTTCAATTGTTTCTTGTCTAAATCAACAGGTAAAAGCCAACTGAAGATATTCTCATTCAAGAAGGCATACTGCTTGGATAAAGATACAGTGTACACACACGTACACACACTCTGTAATATTACTCAGCCATAAAAAAGAACAGAATTTTGCCACTTGTGACAACATGGATAGACCTGAAGAGCATTATGCTCAGTGAAAGAAGTCAAGACAGAAAAAGTCAAATACTGTATGTTATCACTTGCAGAATCTAAAAAACAGGACAAATAAAACAAAAAAAGAAACAGACTCTGAGATACAAACTACTGGTCACCAGAAAGGAGAAGGTAAGGAAGATGGGCAAAGTAGATGAAGGGGATTAAGAGATACAAACTACTAGGTATAAATAAGTTACAAGGATGTAAGGTACAGCACAGAGAATACAGCCAGTATTCTATAACCTTGCATGGAATGGAAAGTACAGAGTGTAATCTACAAAAACATCAGGACCCTGGTCGTCCAGTGGTTATGACTCATGCTTCCACTGCAGGAGGCACGGATTCAATCCCTGGCTAGGAATCTCACATGCCTCAGAGTGCAACCCAAAAACAAGGGGGAAAAAAAAAAAACCCACATCAAATTACTATGTTATACACCTGAAACTAACATAAGGTTGTAAGTTAACTATACTTTAAAAATTATACTGCTGCTTAAGGCAACTGGCAAAAAAAAAAAAAAAAAAACACAGGCTACTTTAAAATCTGAGTAATGTCAGATGATTTTTATTTCCTTTTCTTGCCATTCAAGGCCCACTGTAACTGAAGGCCATCACTCCAATAAAAAGTTATGTTTGCAATACTTAAGGGACAATTTAAAAAGTAAAAAAACAAACCCATGAGTCACCTGTAAATGGCTTAGAATGTCCCAGCGGTTTCCAATCACACTGTGACAATAAAATCTAAGCCTCTTACCCTGAACTAGGAAACTGCATACCATCTGGCCCCTCCCCACACTGCATCCTTGTCCCTTATCGCTTTCTTCCTTTTTCATTACACACTTGCCATACTTCTCTAAGAACATCAGATTTACTCCTCCCTCGGGGTCAGCACACTTGCTGTTCATTCTGCTTGAAACACTCTTATCCCACCGTTTTTCATGACTAATTTCTTGTGATAGAAGCCTTAGGTCAAAAGTCACTTTCGCGGACAGGCTTTCCTACAGACCCACCCCAAGCACCGCCTAATACTCTCTCAACAATGTCTCATTTATCCTCCACTACGACGTAAGCTCAGTACAGCAGGGATCCTGACACGATTTCAGCTCTGGATTCCAGGACCTACAGTGAGTGTTGCCCATCACAGGACCAACAGTTGTTGAATGAAGGCGGAGCTGTTCACGCAACACCAGCACACTAGTGACAACGCCTGGCCTCACTCCCTCTGGAAAGAATCACTGCACCGGTGAAACGCCTCTAAGCACCCAGGATAGAGATGGAATCGAAGTGGACTCAGAGACTGAGATCACACGCGTTCTTTAAACCAAGCTTCACACTAATCACCCGACACGAAATCACGCATGTCATCTTGACATAACTTCTGCAAAAGGACAAGAGGTGTTTCTCAGCAGCTCCAACAGCAGCTGTGGGTACCCCTGAACAAATCTCTCCCTGGCACGGGTAGACAGAGCTCCGGAAGGGCTCGAATGTATGTTTATTTATGAGCCCAGTTCCCTAACAGCTGCACAAGCCAGCTCCCAGGCCCGGAGGCTACCAACGGTGAGGAGCCAGACTAGCGCGGGGCGTTGCCGCTCAAGACAGAGTTGCGGTCGGCCTCTCCGTCCGCTCGGGCCCCGCCACCCTTCTCCCAGCCCATACCCCGACTGTGCTGCGGTTCCCTGGATTCTCGCGCCCTCCGCGACCAGCGCTCCTACCCAAGCACCACCCCGCGACCCTCACCCCGGCGGTGCGGAAGCCGCGGCAAACGCCCGGCCCGGCCGCTCCGGTGGAGACGTGGCCCCTCGAGGGGCGGAGCGCGGAGCAACGACGTAATCTGGCCCCCCCGGAAACAGCCTGCACGCAGTGCCTCCGTTCCGCAAGAAAGAAGGTCCCTTTCTGCTAGCCCGCAGCCGCCCTCGGGCGGGGACTGCTTCAACCTCAAGGTCTGGATAGAGCCCACTCACAACTGGTCCGAAGAGGATTTCAGAAAGTAAATCTGGGGCGCCTTTCCCTTTCAGAAACGCAGCTCCCAGACTTCCCGGACCAACTCCAACAGGAAGCCGGGAGTTAAGCTTCCGGCGGAAGTGGCGTGGCCTAGCTCCGGTCCCGCCCCCCCCCCGCCCCGCCCCGCCCCGCCCCGCCCCAGCTGTCAGTGCATGGGTATGGTCGTTCTGGCCCCGCTTCTACCTTGTTAGCGGCCTTGCTCGTTAAGCACCCTTGTGGGCCTGGGTCAATGTGGGTGGAGGTGGTGGTGCTGGCCGCTGTCCCTCAAACCCTCTACAACGCTAGTCCTTGTCTTTCAGGTACAAATGCAAGAGACTCGTGGACCGTCACAGAGGTCCAGTGGTTAATACTCTTCCCTTCCAGTGTAGGGGGCAGCAGTTCCCATCCCTGGTTGACGTACTAAGATCCCACCTGTGCAGTGAAACAACTCCCTCCCCGCCCCCAACAACTACTGAGCCCTCCCTCAGCAACGAGAGAAGTCTGAAAGCCGCAACTAGAGAGTGGCTCTGTTTGCCGCAACTAGAGAAAGCCTGTGTACCACAAAGAAGAGGCCACCTGCTGCAACAAAGACCCAGTGACTGAAACATTCGCTCAGTTCTGTCCAACTTTTTGCTATCCTATGGACTGTAGCCTGCCAGGCTCCTCTGTCCATGGAATTCGCCAGGCAAGAATACTAAAGTAGGTAACCACTCTCTTTGCCAGGGGATCTTCCTGACCCAGGGATTGAACCTGGGCCTCCTGCATGGCAGACAGATTCTTAACTGTCTTAGCCACCAGGGAAGCCTAACAAAGACCCAACACAGTCAAAATAAAAAGAAAGAAAGAAAGAATTGTTGGCATAGAGCATGAGGTGAAGGTTTTTTCCTTTCTTTTTCTGTTCATGGATATCAAATTGCTGCACTCAATATGTCAGCAAGTATGGAAAATTCAGCAGTGGGCACAGGACTGCAATAGGTCAGTTTTCATTACAATTCCAAAGAATATTCAAACTGTTGTACAATTACACTCACTTCTCATGCTGGTAAAGTTATGCTCAAAATCTTTCAAGTTAAAACAACAACAACAAAATCTTTCAAGTTAGGCTTCAGCAGTATGTGAACTGAGAGCTTCTAGATGTACAGGCTAGGTTAGGAAAGGCAGAAGAACCAGAGATCAAATTGTCAATGTTTGTTGAATCATAGAGAAAACGAAGGAATTCTAGTAAAATATCTGTTTCTGCTTCAATGACTATGTGAAAACCTTTGTCTACATGGATCATAGAAAACGTGGAAAATCCTTAAAGAGATGGGAATACCAGACAACCTTACCTGTCTCCTAGGAAGCCTGTATGCAGGTCAAGAAGCAACAGAACAGGACATGAAACAATGAACTGTTCAAAACTAGGGAAGGAATACAACAAGGTCGCATACTGCCACCTTGTTTATTTAACTTATATGCAGAGTACATCATGTGAAATGCCAGGCTGGATGAATCACAAGCTGGAATCAAGATTGAGGAGAGAAACAACCTCAGATATGCAGATGATACAACTCTAATGGCAGAAAGGGAAGAGGAAATAAAGAGCCTCTTGATGAGAATCAAAGAGGAGAGTAAAAAAGTTGATTTAAAACTCAACATTCTAAAAACAAGGATCATAACATCTACTCCCATCACTTCATGGCAAAAAGAAGGGGAAAAAATGGAAACAGTGACAGATTTTTTTTTTGGAGGGGGCTCCAAAGTCACTGGGGATGGTGACTATAATGAAATTAAAAGACTCCTGTTCCTTGGAAGGAAAGCTATGACAAACCTAGACAGTGTATTAAAAAGCAGAACCATCAGTTTGCTGACAAAGGACCACATAGTCAAAGCTATGGCTTTTCCAGTAGTCATGTATGGATGTGAGAGTTGGACCATAAAGAAGGCTCAGCACCAAAGAACTGATGCCTCCAAATTGTATTGCTAAAGAAGACTCTTGAGAGTTCCTTGGACTACAAGGAGAGCAAATCAGTCAATCCTAAAGGAAATCAACCCTGAATATTCATTAGAAGGACTGATGCTGTTGCTAAAGCTCCAATGCTTTGGCCACCTGCTGTGAAGAGCCAACTGATTAGAAAAGACCCTAATTCTGGGAAAGATTGAAGACATAAGGAGAAGAGGGCAACAGAGGATGAGACAGTTAGATAGTATCACTGACTCAGTGGACATGAATTTGAGCGAACTCCAGGAGATAGTGAAGAACAAGGAAGCTGACGTGCTGCAGTCCATGGTGTTGCAAAGAGTCAGACATGACTTAGTGATTGAACAACAAGCAACAACAACAACAATCAAATTGTTTCAGACTGTTTATTGAAAAGTCTATCCATCCTCCATTAACTTGCTTTTGCACATTGTCAAAAGTCATTTGTATGCTTGTTGGCTCTATCTGGGTTCTCTGCCCTGTTTCGTTGGGTGACATGTCTTTCTCTCCACCAACACCACAGTCTCCACCATGGTAGCTTTACAACAGGCCATAATATGGGGGAGATGATTCCTTCCACTTTACTTTTTTGTGACTATTCTAGCTATTCTGGGGCTCATGTCCTTTCATATAAATTTTAGAAGAAACTATCTCTACAAAAATTGTCTATATCTACAAAAACCCTTCCTGGGATTTTGATAGGAATTGCATTTAAACTATAATTTAACTATTTAAACTTTAATAAATCAATTTGTGGAGAATTGGCATCTTTACTATGTTGTCTTTCAACCCATGGACATGGTATGTCTCTCCTTTTATTTAGATCTTTGATTTCTTTCATCAGTATTTTATAATTTTTAGCATGCTGCTGCTGCTAAGTCGCTTCAGTCGTGTCCAACTCTGTGCGACCCCGTGGACTGCAGCCTACCTGGCTCCTCCGTCCGTGGGATATTCCAGGCAAGAGTACTGGAGTGGGTTGCCATTTTCAGCATACAGATCCTAAACATGTTTTGTTAAAGTTTATACCTTGTTGTGCTTAGTCACTCAGTCATGTCCAACTCTCTTCAACCAGGTGGACTGTAGCCCAACAGGCTCCTCTGTCCATGGGGATTCTCTAGGCAAGAATACTGGAGTGGGTAGCCATGCCCTCCTCCAGGGGATCTTCCCAACCCAGGGATCGAACCCAGGTCTCCCAAATTACAGGCAGATTCTTTACTATCTTAGCCACCAGGGAAGCCCAAAGTTTGTACTTAAGTATTTCATTTTCTTTGGAGTGGTTATAAATGATACTTTGTTTTAAATTTTGCTTTCCACACGTTCATTATCAGTATAGTGTAAGCCCTGTGCAGACAACAAGTTTTGTTTGTAACTTCAATTTATTTGTGAGTTCAACAAAGTTAGGCTAGGTACCTAATTAACACAATCAGCCATATAGTACTGTCCTGTAATTGGTTTATAATACTGATTCAGTTCAGTTCAGTTCAGTTCAGTCACTCAGTCATGTCCGACTCTTTGCGACCTCATGAATCGCAGCACACCAGGCCTCCCTGTCCATCACCAAATCCTGGAGTTCACTCAGACTCACGTCCATCAAGTCAGTGATGCCATCCAGCCATCTCATCCTGGGTCGTCCCCTTCTCCTCCTGCCCCCAATCCCTCCCAGCATCAGAGTCTTTTCCAATGAGTCAACTCTTCTCATGAGGTGGCCAAAGTACTGGAGTTTCAGCTTTAGCATCGTTCCTTCCAAAGAAATCCCAGGGCTGATCTCCTTCAGAATGGACTGGCTGGATCTCCTTGCAGTCCAAGGGACTCTCAAGAGTCTTTTCCAACACCACAGTTCAAAAGCATCAATTCTTCGGTGCTCAGCCTTCTTCACAGTCCAACTCTCACATCCATACATGACTACTGGAAAAACTATAGCCTTGACTAGACGGACCTTTGTTGGCAAAGTGATGTCTCTGCTTTTGAATATACTATCTAGGTTGGTCATAACTTTTCTTCCAAGGAGTAAGCGTCTTTTAATTTCATGGCTGCAGTCACCATCTGCAGTGATTTTGGAGCCCAAAAAAATGAAGTCTGACACTGCTTCCACTGTTTCCCCATCTATTTCCCATGAAGTGATGGGACCGGATGCCATGATCTTCGTTTTCTGAATGTTGAGCTTTAAGCCAACTTTTTCACTCTCCTCTTTCACTTTCATCAAGAGGCTTTTTAGTTCCTCTTCACTTTCTGCCATAAGGGTGGTGTCATCTGTATATCTGAGGTTATTGATATTTCTCCCGGCAATCTTGATTCCAGCTTGTGTTTCTTCCAGTCCAGCGTTTCTCATGATGTACTCTGCATAGAAGTTAAATAAGCAGGGTGAAAATATACAGCCTTGACATACTCCTTTTCCTATTTGGAACCAGTCTGTTGTTCCATGTCCAGTTCTAACTGTTGCTTCCTGACCTGCATACGGATTGATTACACAAATAATAATCTTTCCCTTGTAGCTCAGACTGTTAAGAGTCTGCCTGCAATTCGGGAGACCTGGATTCGATTCCTGGGTCAGGAAGATCCCCTGGAGAAAGAAATGGCAACTGGCTCCAGTACTCTTGCCTGGAAAATCCAATGGATGGAGGAGCCTGGCAGGCTACAGTCCGTGGGGTCGCAGAGTCAGACATGACTGAGCAACTTCACTTTCTTTCACTTTCCTTTCTTTACACAAATAATACAGAAAAAAGCAAACACACAAAAATAAGAAAATATTTAAAATTTTACAATAAATTACCTTTAAATGTACAGTAGTATAGTACAATGGCTGACACACAGGGGCTGGCATCAAATGAACAGACAAGAAGAGCTACTGACTGGAGGAGGGAGAGGAGGTGGAGTTGAAGGGCAAGCTGCAATTTCAGTGACACCTGACGCTGAAGTACAGGTTCTGGTTCTTTGCAGGATTCATTCAGTTCTATCTACTCTCCTGAAAAAACAATGATGCAGTGATATCTGGGTAGTAGTTCTTTTTTTCTTGTCATAGATGGCACAGTAGCACTAGATTGCATTCTGAACGGTGGCTGCAACCTTCATGCACTGTTCTACATTTGAGTTCAGTGCCTCAACAACTAATGGTGCCTCCTCAAATAAAGAAAGCCCTCTTGCCATTTCCTGCACACCAAGAAGTTTCTCCATCTCCTTCATTATTTTTCCATGCTTCGTTGTATTAGTTTCAGCAGACTTTACCTATTCTGTGATCTTGTCCTTGTTCTTTAGAATCATGCCAATGGTTGAATGATTGTTATAAGAATGAGTGAAGTCTATCATCATTTTGCCTAGCTCCATTCTCCCAATTGTTTTCACCTCTTGTTTCCATTGTTGTTGCTTCTTAGCAGTACCAACTACATTACCACAGCTTTTATGCTTGCTTCTGGACATCCTGGGCTTGAAATAAAGATAATGTACTGCTGTAATCTATGCAGTGCTGTATGGTAAAGTACACAAAAGCACAACCACTTGTAGAGGATGCACACACGTGACAATATATGCCAGACATGGGACTAACTTCTGTGGTTGGATATGTGAACACACGTTTGCATATTTGGAAGTTTGCAACTTGAAGATTCATATGTAAGAGACTTACTTTTTTGATACACGCAACAACTTGGATGAATCTCATAGGCATCTCATTAGCATTAAGCTGAGGAAGGAAACAAATATCCAAAGGAATAAACTATATGATAGGATCTCACACATAAAACATTCTTGAAGTGACAAAAGTACAGAGATGGAAAAGAGATCAGTGGTTGCCAAGGAATAGTGGCGTGTGACTAGAGGGGTAGGATGAAGGGGGTCCTTATGGTGATGAAGCGGTTCAGCACCTTAAATGTAGCAGTGGATTCATGAAACTGCATGTGGGATAAAATGACAGAGGGCTGTGCCTGCACTCTAGACTAATGTCAGTTTCCTATTTTTTTTTAATTATTTTTTATTTTTGGCTGTGTTGGATCTTCATAGCTGTATGGGCTTTTCTCTGGTTGTGGCGAGTGGGGCCACTCTCTAGTTGTGGTTCTTGGGCTTCTCATTGTGGTGACTTTTCCTGTTGCAGAGCATGGGTTCTAGGGTAACAGGCTTCAGAAGTTGTAGCCCATAGTCTTAGCTGCTCTGTGGCACATAGGATCCTCCCAAATCAGGGATCGAACCCATTGGCAGACAGATTGTTTACCATTGAGACACGAGGGAAGTCCCAGTTTCCTGGTTTTGATGTAGTACCACAGCCACGTATGACACAACCAGTGGGGGAAACTGAGGAAATAATTAAATTAGCAATTAGAGTATGACAAACACTAAATTTAAAAACAAACAGAAACAAATGAGCCTAATTATATATTAAATTGATGGAATATCCACACATAAGAAAAAACACCTAATCTCATACATTTAAAAAGTTTTATTAAAGTATTATTTACATACCATATACATTATTTATATTACGTGTGCACTTCAGTGATTTTTAAGTATTGATAAATTCAGCTATACTCACTAAATTTTAGTAGATAAAACTGGGTGCATCACATTTATTAAGTACACTGGATTTACTACAGATTGTTTCAGGACATTCTGATAAACCCCAAAGGATCCCTCTAATCCATGTACATGCAGTCACTGCCCATTCCTCCTTCTCCCAGCCCCTGACAACCATTAACCTAATTTCTTTCTCTATGGGTTGGCCTATTCTGGACATTTCATATAAAAAGTTTCACACATTATGCAGTCTTTTGTGACTGCCTTCTCTTTTAATTAGCGTAATGCTTTTAGATTCATCCATGCTTGATGTGTATCAGAACTTTGCTCCTTTCATGGATGTGTAATTCTACTGTCTGGATATGCACCATTTTATGATGCACTAATCCATGGATGGACCCATTCCAGTGCCTCAGAAGTGCTGGTCAGTGTTCTCAGGTACAGGAGACACAAGATCCCTGCTCTGATTCAGCTTCCTTTGTGTGGAGAAGAGCAGACCTTTAGAGCGATAACTCACGAAACTGGTAGTGTGTTAGGGTGGGACAGACGCCGCTTCCACTGCGTCATCCTTCCTTCCTTCATTGTGGTCTACTATATGCCAAGTATACCACGTTAGATGCCATACACAATCCTTGCGGTCGTGGGGCTTACATTCTATCGCAGTGTGATACTGTATGCCAAGTACCATTCTAGTTGCCATACACAGTCCTTGCTGTCATGGGGCTTATATCCTATTGCAGGGCCAGAAAATAAGCACAGAAGAACTGTGCTTATAGGACAGGAAGAACTGAGTTGAGAAGAGAAAAGGGCAGGGTGAGGAGAAAGGTGGAGCTGCATGCTGCTATTTTAGATAGCAGTTTAGGGAGGCCCCCTAAGCTGAGTTGCTCAAAAAAACATGCAGAAAGTAAGAATAAAGTTCATGAGGGTAATTGTGGGGCAGCAAAGAGAACCATGTGCTTGGGATTTTTGTTTCTTAACTTTATTTTTAATTAAAAAATTGAAATGTACCTAATTTACAATGTGTTAGTTTTAGGTATACACCAAAGTGATTCAGTTATACATATATATATTAATATATTTTCAGATTCTTTTCCATTATAGCTTATTACAAGATATTCAATATAGTTCCCTTTGCTATGCATAGGTCCTTGTTGTTTATCTATTTTATATATATTCACTGGTGTGTATATAGTTTTCTTTTCCGTTGGTGCTCAGTCGTGTCCAACTCTTTGCGACTCCATGGACTGTAGCCCCCCAGGCTCCTCTGTCCAGGGAATTTTCCAGGCAAGAATACTAGAGTGGGTTGCCATTTCCTTCTCTAGTGTGTATGTTTTTTTGTGTTACATATTTACTTGGTTGCGCCAGATCTTACTTACAACATGTGGAATCTTTGATCTTTCATGAGGCTTGCGGAATGTAGTTCCTTGACCAGGGATCGAACCCAGCCCCCTGCATTGAGAGCATGTAGTCTTAGCCACTTGGCCACCAGGGAAGTCCCTGGTGTGTATATGTTGATCCTAAACTTCAAAAGTTTCCTTGAGGAAGTCACACTTGAGTTGACCTTGGGTGATAAGGAGGCAGGCATGTGCAGGTCTATGGAGGAGTTTTACAAGGAAAGGGTCTGTTTACAACACACAGGGTCTGTTGGTGTGGTGGGGCCGCTGGCAGGTTTCAGGCAAGGGGTGACATCATCTGCCTGGTGTTGGAAGAAATGGCTCAGGTGCCATGTGGACTTGGGTTGTGGGCAGCTTGAGACTGGCAGCCCTTATGACCAGGGCAGAGGCTCAGCCACACCCTGCCAATGAGTCAACTAGCTAAGGCATCCACTGGGGCTCAAGGCAGAGAATTCTTCACCTCTTCCTACAGTGCTTCAGAAAACACCGGCTTCTTCCTAAAGACTAAAAACTAAAGGAGAAGAGGGTGAGGGTGTGTCTTAGCTTCCTGTGGCCACTGTAACAAGCTGCACAAATTTAGTGGCTTAAAACAACACAGTTTCATTTTCTCATGCTTCTGGAGGTCAGATCTCCAAAATCCAGGTGTCTCCAGGCCATGTTTCTTCTCCAGGCTCTCGGAGGAGCTGTTTCTTTTGCCTTTTCCAGTTTCTAGTGCATCTCTTGGCTCGTGGCTCCTTCCTCCAACTTCTGAGGCATCATTTCAGCCTCTAGTACTCTCACATCTTTTTCTACCTGACCTTCTTGCCCCCCATTTATTAGGACCCTTGCAATTTCACTGAGGACCCACTGAACAGTCCAGGATGGTTTTACCTCCTACAAATCCCTTTTGCTAGATAAGGTGACATTCACAGGTTCCAGGGGTCAGGACATGGACTTCTTTGGGGACAAGGGCAGAGAGCATTATTCAGCCTGCCACAGGATGTTAATAGTATATAAAGTGTTGTTGTTTAGTTGCTAAGTTATGTCTGACTTTTTTGCGACCTCATGGGCTGTAGCCTGCCACGCTTCTCTGTCCATGGACTTTCCTAGGCAAGAATACTGTAGTGGGTTGCCATTTCTTTCTCCAGGGGATCTTCCAGACCCAGGGATAGAACCCGCATCTCCTGCATTGGCAGGTGGATTTTTTTTTTTTTTTTTTTACCACTGAGCCACTAAGGAAGCCTTCAGTTCAGTTCAATTCACTTCAGTTCAGTCACTCAGTCATGTCCGACTCTGCAAACCCATGAATTGCAGCACTCCAGGCCTCCCTGTCCATCACCAACTCCCGGAGTTCACTCAAACTCACATCCATCGAGTCAGTGATGCCACCCAGCCATCTTATCCTCTGTTGTCCCCTTCTCCTCCTGCCCCCAATCCCTCCCTTATATAAGTGTTAATCACTCAGTCGTGTCCGACTCTTTGCCACCCCACGGACAGTAGCCTGTGAGTCTTCTCTGTCTATGGAATTCTCAAGGCAAGAATACTGGAGTGGGTTGCCATTTCCTTCTCCAGATTATCTTCCTGACCCAAGAACTGAACCCAGGTCTCCCGAATTGTATGCAGATTCTTCATAGGATGTGGGGTTTGAAAAAAAAATCTGATTTTATAAAACCCTGTGGTGCTTGATGTCTGAGGACAAAGTGTTGTGACCTGAACTATGTCCCTTCCCAAATTCACATGTTGAAGCCCTGACCCAGAGGACCTCAGAATGAGACTGTGTGTGGAAATAGGGCCTTTAAGTGGTGATTGAGGTAAAACGAGGCCGTATGCGTGGACCCCAACCCAGTGGACTGGTATCCTTCTACGAGGAGGAGATAAGGACACAGGCACACAGGGACGACCATGTGAGGGCATGGGGTGGAGACAGCTGTCTGCATGCCAAGGAGAGAGGCCCCAACGGGAACCAGCCCTGTGATACCTTATCTCCAGAACTGCAGGACTGTAAATGTCTGTTGCTTCAGCCTCCTCACCTGTGGTGAGTGTTATGCAGGCCCCAGGACCAGCACACAAAACCGCTACTGAGAGCAACCCCCCTCACAGCACAGCATACGGCCATGTAATCCCTGGTCCCGTCAGCGCAAAACCAGCTTCCCACACCTGTCACGCCAGTCTGCTCCATGTGGGCACGGGAGCACCAAAGATAAGGGTGTGTTCCAGGCTCACTGTCTTCAAAAGGAAACACACAGAAAACAAACAAGAGGATGCATTAGACTCGACAGAGATGAGGGAAAAGAGCCATCACCCGTGCCTCGGGGAAGAGCCCCAGCAGAGGGATGTCTCAGCAGGGTCTTTGCAAGGACCAGTCAGCCAGCGATTATCAGACATTTCTGCCAGTGAGCAAGCCGGGTGGGGCCTTGTTCTGGAATTCTGAAGGGGAGATAAATAGTAGGGAAATGCTTCCTTTCAAATGATTGGTCAGCACCAGGAAGAAACCAAACAGGCTGGTGCTAGAACACTGGTTGGGAGGCTCCCTCCAGGAGCGGGTCTGAGGTGAGCCCAGAGTGGGGCAGAGGCCTGGCCACCACTGCAGAAGCGGGCGAGAGCCCAGCTTTGAGTGGAGCTTTGGAAGATTCTGGGGTGGGGTGGGTGGAAAGGGAGGGTTGCTGGGGGGGGGGGGGCGGGGGCCACCCAGTGCTGGGCCTTCATGGGCCATGGTAGTGCCATTTGTTCCTGTGTAACAAGCTGACCCAAAATGCAGTGGCTTCAAGCAGCTGTTTATTCATGATTATACTGGTTGGGGGCAATGGTATGCTGGTAAGTGTTTAATAACCTCCTCTCCAGAAAAAGAAAAAAAAAATGACCCTAGTTGCAGCATTTACCAGTTTCCATGTTGTGAATACTCACAGTGCGGCAAGTGTCAAGCCGCCAAAGGTGAGAGCCACAGACCAAACCAAAGGCAGCACTGCAGAGAACGTATAGGTCCAGACAGGTAGACGCCCGTGGGAGCAAGCTTCATCAAGAAGGGCTGAGTCCTGAGTGCTCCTTACCTTTGTTTAATTATAATTTTGGAGTTCCAAGTTTATACGATTTTTGTGACAGTTGTATTTAAGTTACCGGTTGGAGTCATTCCTGAGACAGTGACATTTGTTCCCTGGTTGGTGGCTGGGTGGCTCATCTGCAGGTCAGGACTTTCAGCCAGTGGATCCGTGGGGCTGGGCCTCCTTCCAGGTTCTCTGGGGCCTGGGGTGGCAGCTGAGAGTGGGAGGGAACGTGCACAGCTCGTCTCTGTTGCGTTTGTTTTGCTCACGTCCCGAGGGACAGGATGGAAAGGATATCCACTTGAGACAGAGAAATGAACCAGCAGGTGGCACAGCTGAGCAAGTGCTGAGCGGCTTGGCTGGGAGGCTGGACAATCGCCAGCATGGCCCTGGCCTCGCGCCTCAATACCCCTTACAGTGAGTTCTGCATGGCTTCATCTCACAGAGGGGCCAGGAAGGGGTGGGAATGAGGAGACAGAGCCATGGAGGCCAGACTGGGTGGCACCCCAGTGACCCAAGGACCTTTGACTTACTTCTGCTGGAACTACAAACGCCATCCCAGGCTGGCGCTTTCAGGGAGAGTAGCTGAGACCCAGTGGCACATTCCCGTTAGGGTCAGGCCTGGGAGAGCAGGCCTGAAATGAGGATGGGCTCAGCTCTGATGGGCTGTCTGGCCCACAGTGGCCAGTCTGCTTTCTCAACGATGACTCTGGAGCCTGCCTTCCCCAGCCCCACCTGCTTACCAGGTGCTAGTAGCCGGAAGGTGGTGGAAAGCTCAGGTCTGCCAGGTCATCAGCTTTAGGGTCAGGGATAGCCTTCTAATTGAACTGATGGAGAAATCACCAGTTCACCTGTATTTGCTAGGAGGGAACCTGAGGTCTGGGAAGCTGCCACCATACACAGGAGAAGGATCCCGCATCCAGCCACCCTAGGCTTTCTAAACCCAATCCATCCCTCCTTTCTCTTCCTTCCTCCAGAGCACAGGTCATTTGTCTGGTGCCCTCTGCAGCAGCAATCCTGATTCAGAACCTGAGCTTCGTTGGGTCTTTTCTCTGCCTGCTGCGTGAGAGCTGGTTTGGCTGCAGGGCCTCCACTGGTAGAGGTCTGGCTACTCCACTCTCTCCGTGGGGTACTTCCCCTGGGGCAAGATCCACCAATGTCACACTGGGACTCTCAGACCTGGGCCCGTGATCCCAATACTGTTATTGTTTAGCTGAAAAGTCATGTCCAACTCTTTGTGACCCCATGGACTGTAGCCCATCACGGTCCTCTCTACATAGCATTCTCCAGGCAAGTATACTGGAGTCAGTTGCTAGTTCCCTCTCCAGGGGATCTTCCTAAGCCAGACATCGAACCCATGTCTCATGCACTGGCAGGTGAATTCTTCACCACTGAACTGCCAGGGAAGCCCCCAATCCTGTTAGCTATGCAGTATTAAGATGACCTGCTGGGTTCCTGGTCACTGGCCCAAAGAGGAATCCATTTGGTCATCTGGGGGCCAGGACCCAGGCCAGAAAGGGCTGGTGTGCAGCCCTAGGACGCCCAGCAGATGGGCGGTGTGGCCAGGGCCAGCCCTTCTGACACGGGCACCAGGAGCCCAAGAGGGACTTGGGTCTTGGGTAGCGAGGCTGTGAGAGGACATGAGCTGGGCCCAAGGACATGGGAGTCCCTCAGTGCCAGCCAAACCACCAGAATAGGAGCACACAGCAGGCTCCAACCCACTGTGGGCTGGATGCCAGGGGGTGGTGGTGGTGGTCAGGGAGGGTATCAAGGAACAGGAAGTACAGAAAGTCATAAAAAACACTGCATGGTGCCCACCCTATAAAAGAGCTGGTCAGCAAGCCTGGGTCCTGCACCTCCTCTTCAGGTTAGGGCTGACAAGGTCCGTTCTGACCCTGTGTGCTCACCAGAAACAGGGAATCTGAGTTCCACTGGAGTTGGCCTGCACCATGGACCAGCTGTCTGAGGTGGTGCGGGCCCTTCCCTTCACCTACGGATCCAGTGTAGTCCAGGGAAGGCTGCATGTTGAGGCCTCAGCCAAAAAAGCTGCTACATCTGCTAAGGGTCCTGCATCTCTGTTCTTACTTTGGGAGAAGAGGTCGGAGTCCAAAGTGAAGGGGGTGATGTGCCAAGTTAGGAACTTGGAGGGCAGCCTCGTGCCTGCATGAGCTGAGCCAGAGCTTAGACACAAAGCTGTGGCTTTAATCAGGGACCAGTAGGCTAAGGCTTGGACTGGTGGATCCCAGGGAAGCCATGCCTTTTCCCAATTGTTCAGACCTGGCCCTGGCCCCAGGCCACCTACACCTGCAGGGCTGGTGAGGCTAATGAGTGCAGCGGCCCCCTGTCCCCCCACCCGGGGCACTCTCTGCTAGTTAAGCAGGTAACCAGTGACCTCTGCAGGCGGTCCTACCAAAGGAAGGGTATCACAATCAACACAGACGAAGGTGCCGGGGAGAGAAACAGACACAGCGTGTTTATTAGAATGCGGGAAGGAGGCCTTCTTCCCCAGAGCACTGCTTCTCAGAGTCTGTATCAAGAGCGAGACAAAGTTGAAAATCGTATTCCTGAGAAGAAGCAAAAAAGTACAATTTTGCAAACAAACGGGTGGCTTTAACAAATGATAAAAAAAAAAAATTTTTTTTTTAAACAACAAAATTTCAAGTATTATTCCAGATGACACGGCAAACCCAACGCAGGAGGAAAGGCTAAGGACTCGCAGAACCTATTGGCAGGAAGGGGCTGTTCCAGATGGGCTGGGGCGTCACCAGGGACAACCTGCAGCCTGGCCCCAGGCCACCCCAGCCCCGAGGCTGGGAGTATTGAAGAAGGCGGACGGCTTGGTGGGCTGCAGTTGTGCCGAGGAGGAGCCCATGTGTTAGTGACCCAAACATGCCCTTGACGCTGGGGAGTCCTGGATGTCTAATGATTTTTTTTCATAAACAGGAACATATGCTTATTCTTTCAAATATCAGTGTCTCCGATTTTAGTCAATTTGTAAATATAAACTATATCATTTGTGCTACAGTTTGTGATATTTAAATCTCATTAGGAGATGAGCACCGAAGCTATGAAAACACACACGTGAGCCGCTGTGCGTCCCGTGGCTGGAAAATTGTGCTCCCTTTCCTCACAGCACAGTGTTTCTGACAAACTCCCCTTCCTCTCCCAGGACACTCTTCTTGAAGAGAGACTTCTGCTTTGACTGTGGTTGTGGGACAGATACACAGGGGATGGCTGATGGCTCTTGTTCCGGCCCCAGGGCTCTGGGTGCCACAGGTGGGGGTTCTCGCCGAGAGGGTCTTGCTCCACAAAAGAAAGGTCACACCAGAGTGCCCTATGCCGAGACCCCAGGCCCCCGTGGGGCGGGGCGGGGGGGGGGACGGGGGACTGTGAAATGCCCTTAAAATGTCTGTTTTCAGTATTTTCTGAGATGCGTGTCACTGACTGCCAACACTCCTGAGCCATCACGGTGCCTCCCTGGATGCTCAGTTCTTGAACCTCGTCTGTTCACAGATGTGATTGAATTTCCTGTGGGGAGAGAACAGTCAAATCATACGAGAGGGCATCACAGATGCATTCAGTAAAGGAATTCTGTACTTGCACCCAAAGGAACTACAGGAGACAGTGATCCTGTGCTTGGGGGTTTGCAAGGGCATGTTTCTCATACAGCAAACACACTAACCCCAAATGCAACCCTCTTTGTTGTTGTTTAGTCTCTAAGTCATGTCTGACTCCTTTGTGACCCCTCCTTCTAAATGTAAAATATAAGTGGCACATTTGGGTAATTTCCAGAAACTCAGACCTGTGCCTCGTTAGCATCCCCAAGGTACCGTGGGTGACCTCCTCTCTGAGAAGACGAGGGTGCCTTTGCTGCCCCTCTTCCCCACATTTTAATAGAGACAGGTTAGCCTGTTACTAGCGAAATCTCTTAGAATAAAATGATCTCTTCCACACAGTTTATGCTCAAATACAAATCAAGATTTTTATTTTACAGAATCACTCCCTCAGGTGGCTGCCTTTACTTGAGTCCTCATGATGACTCTTTTAACCAATTTCTTTAATTTGAACCTCAAATGGCTGTTTGGGATCACAGTCACCGCAAACAGCATCAATCCATGAAACTGACTTATGCGATCACTTTCCTCATGGCTTCAAAGCAGAGGCCGATCTACTCCTAAGGGCGACCGCGCGTGGTGACATGAATGTCAACACGAACAGCCTCTAAAGACCCCGTGGGAAACCCCCAGGGAGAGCTCTAGCCATCACATCACCACAGGTGGTTCCAGGTGCAGGGCGACGTGCACATGGCTGTGACTTGGGACCACAACCCCCGATTCACAAAGTGCCCAGCCCCGAACGTGTGGGCTGGGGACGTGGAGGTGGAGAAGGAGATGAATGTGTATGGGCAAACATTTCATGAAATGACATAACAGAAGAGCAGAATTTCTAAGTGATGATGACTTTTTTATATACTACGTGACTTTATAAAAGCATGACAATTATTAATGAATTAGTATATTTTTAAATAGAGAACTGACTACTTCATGAACATCCCTGCTGCTGCTGCTGCTGCTAAGTCGCTTCAGTCATGTCCGACTCTGTGCGACCCCATAGATGGCAGCCCACCAGGCGCCCCTATCCCTGGGATTCTCCAGGTAAGAACTCTGGAGTGGGTTGCCATTTCCTTCTCCTAAAAGCTTCAAAATCAACATGGCCAAAAGATTTAAAGAAAAGCAATTCCTGTTAGGAAACCGTGGGTTTGTTTGCCTTTCTGCACTCACTTCTCCAGCCCTGCCCAGCCCCCACCCTGCCTGCACACTCACATTGCGTGGTGGGCCTTCACCTGAGTGCGGCAGTTGCGGCCCCAATAGCAATCAGGACGGGATGTGACGGCCGCTGGGAAGAGAAAAAAACGAACACATGTCATGCACATGTCTACAGACTTGGCCTAGTGAATTTAAGCTGAGACCCAAAGAGACACTGCAGCTGAGACACACAATGCTTTGTCCCACTTCATAGCTCACTTCCTTGTTCTCCAGGAAAGGAAAAAAAAAAAATCTTTAATTGAAAATCCAGTTTAGAAATGAGATGACTCCAGTTGCCATCTTGTTTCAAGAACCCACCTCACCCGATCCAGAGCCTGTGCAGGCACCAGGCAAGGAGCACTTGAGACAAGCGTGGCCTTTGTGCCCTCACCCACCAGGCTGTGTCCCTGGCCCTGCTGTGAACTCAGAGTAAAGGCCCACACAGGGTACTGAACTATTGCAAGAGACTGTGGGAGCCCACGCAAGCAGAACTGAACTGTGGGCCAGGAAGGGGCCAGGTGGTTCCTCACCTGGTAGCTCAGAAGCAGGAATGTTCTGCCGATACTGGTAGGTGAGCTCGCGGAAGCTCCGCAGGCCACAGCAGTAGCACAGCACGGTGTTCCCGGTGATTCTGTAATCTGGAAGGAACACAGCCTCTTACAGGCACAGCCCGCCAGTGGGTAGCATCATGTTTCCAGCATAGCAGAACAGACGTGGCTTGCACGCTGCTGGGGAACTAATGCACTGATCCATAGACAGGGTGAGACAGAGGGCTGGACATTTGGAAAACAAGAGCAAAACCAACCTAGATGCCAACTTATTTCCTTATAGCAAAATCATTCCGTCTAGATTAAAAATTTAAATATTTAGAACAATCTAATATTCTTCTCTTGAGCTATTTCTAACTATGACATGAAAACCAAATGGCACAAAGGAAGGGATTTGTAAATGCGACTGCCTCTAGTTTACATATCACAATGGGAACACATATAACAAAGGAGAAATACTAATGAAATAGTAGAGGACTTTTTTATAAAAAAAAGTCATTTTTAACACAAATGACAATATACTGTACCCTTAATTAACAAAGATATCACACAAATAATCTCCCAAGTCCAAAAATGAACCAAGGACACAGACAAGCATATATATGTCCCATATAAGAAAAAGATTTTCAATTTCATTTATCATTAAACATGGCAGATAAAATATCCTACCGTTTGCCTCTTTCATATTTACAACCTAGAGATCATGGCGTCTAGTCCCATCACTTCATGGGAAATAGATGGGGAAACAGTGGAAACAGTGTCAGACTTTAGTTTTTGGGCTCCAAAATCACTGCAGATGGTGACTGCAACCATGAAATTAAAAGACGCTTACTCCTTGGAAGCAAAGTTATGACCAACCTAGATAGCATATTCAAAAGCAGAGACATGCTTTGCCAACAAAGGTCCATCTAGTCAAGGCTATGGTTTTTTCAGAGATCATGTGTGAATGTGAGAGTTGGACTGTGAAGAAAGCTGAGCACCCAAGAATTGATGCTTTTGAACTGTGGTGTTGGAGAAGACTCTTGAGAGTCCCTTGGACCGCAAGGAGATCCAACCAGTCCATTCTGAAGGAGATCAGTCCTGGGTGTTCACTGGAAGGACTGACGCTAAAGGTGAAACTCCAATACTTTGGCCACCTCATGCGAAGAGCTGACTCACTGGAAAAGACTCTGATGCTGGGAGGGATTGGAGGCAGGAGGAGAAGGGGACAACAGAGGATGAGATGGCTGGGTGGCATCACCAACTCGATGGACATGAGTTTGGGTGAACTCTGGGGGTTGGTGATGGACAGGGAGGCCTGATGTGCTGCGATTCCTGGGGTTGCAAAGAGTCAGACACGACTGAGCGACTGAACTGAACTGAGAGGGCAAACATTCAGCTGACAGGCTTAGGGGATGCTGGCACTCAGGCCCCAGGACATGCCTCAACCATGCTAACCAGTGACAGTAGTCCTGTTTATTATCCTAGGGGACAACTGTGTTTTTTCGGGCGGAGGGGTGGCACGGGGACGGGGACTGATTGTGAAACCTACAGGATTGCATGCTTGACAGCTTCAATGGTGGTTCAAACAGTGAAAAGCTGGAAAGAACTTAAATACCCTTTAATAACGAAATGGCTAAATGAACGATGGTATCAGAATGCTAAGTAATAACTAAAACAAATCAAAGCATAGATCTTTGTTGACGTAGGAAGAGCCCAAGATATACTGTTGAGTGAATAGGTTATTAAAAGCATATCTGGCAGGATCTCATTTATGAAAATGATGCACACACATGGGTACAAAGATTTAGAAGGTGGCTATCAAAGTATTATGACTGGGTATATCTTAGGTGGTGGAATTTCCAATGATTTTCACTTTATCCTTCAGACTTTCTTGTATCACTTAATGTTTTCTTTGTGAACCACATCATTCTTATAAAAATAGCCATTAAAAAGCAAAAGAAGTTAAGATCCAACCACATAGAGTTGTCCCAACAGAGAAAACTCAAGATACTCACTATAATGTGTCTGTGAGACAAAATAACTTAGTACCTTTCAAGTCTTTGATAATAATTTATGTTAGGGGAAAAAAATCACTCACTGATTTTTTTGCACCCTCCATTATGACAAAAGTTCACACTTCACAAAGCACTAGGTGTCCCTGGGAGAGAGGGTAAGCCTTCGCTGAGTCACCTGATGCACTGAGGGACAGGCCAGCAAAGACCCTGACAACCAGCCCCAGAATGTCAATGCTGACCAGTGGTGGGGCCAGCACCTCGCTAGCTGTGCTCCTTCCCTCCCCTGTATGAGAAAAGATTCTGGAACATGTCATGTCGACTCAAACCCAACAAGAAAAAGAAATCTCAAAGTATAAGGACCTTTCTGTCTGTCTCTGCCAGGGTGGGCAGAGGTTGCAGGAGTGAACATGGGAAAGCCAACAAGCAATGCTGCCAGTGTGTGGACAGGCAGGAGGGACCATTTGACAGAGGCAGAGGTGCCCCTGGAAAACACCACCATCAGTGGGGGGCAAGTAGGCACAACAAGGCTTACCAGACAGCAGGAATACTCCCCTCTGCAGAGCTCCGAGGCTCTCAGTCAACATGTTTTTCCATGTCAAACCCCTGGTGGCCAGGTAATTCTGTAACAGGGGAATGGGCAAGAAAAGAAACATGAGCTTGGAGAAGGAAACACTAAAATGGCAAAGAGGGAACTTCTCTGGTGGTCCAGTGATTGAGAGTTCGCCATGCAATGTGGGGGGACACTGGTTTGATTCCTGGTCTGGGAAGGTCCGGCATGCTGCATGGCAGCTGAGCCCATAGGGCCATAACTACAGAGCCCATGTGCTGTAACTACTGAAGCCCCACACTCTACAGCCCGTGCTCTGCAACAAGAGAAGCCACGGCAACAGGAAGCCCATGCAGTGCAACTAGAGAGTAACCCTTGGTCTCTGCAACCAGAGAAAAGCCTGGCCAATAAATACATAAATATAAAAACAAACAAAAAGAACATATAACAAATGGCAAAGAGGGCTGACATTTCATAAAAGGCCCTGGAAGGTGGGTAGAGCCAAAACACACAAGTGTCGTGGGCACTTGCAGAGGGTGAGCGTTGCATAAAGTTAGGGGACCTGCTTCCATGAGTTCAGCTGGGAGGCCTGGGACAGACATGGTATCACACCCACGCAGCACAGCACAAACTTTTCGACCAAGGAGCTTCTCAGTCTCAAAGGGCAGGCTAGCTTTAGAACCTCAAGTGTAAGAGTCGGCACTCTCTGAAATTCTGCAAAGACATTCCTATAGCATAGGAGCAGTGAGACCTAATTGTAGCCTGAGCGGCCACAGTGTGGCCCACGACCATGTGACAAGGAAGCCAGGGTCTACATCTGGGTGGGCCTGCCCTCAAGATACATGGAGCTGCTTGGTTCTCGCTGTGTAAACCTACAAGAGCGTGCCTGTGAATACCTAGCCAGAGAGCAGTGGGGTAGAGGAGGTGCTGTTCAGATGAGAAGGGCCTTGCCCTGGGGGTGTCATACCACACATAATTGGGGTGAAGGGAAGACCCCTGGCAAGCGACACATGTGCATGTTAAACCCTGAAGTTCTAAGAGCCAGCTGCCTCCTAAAATGCATGAAGAGGGCCACTGGGCAGTCCTGGTTCCACCCAAGGGCTAGCCGCTCCCCATGCCTGCCCTGGACAGGCTGAGCAGGAGCTAGAACTATGTAACACAATTCCTGTGGCTTCTCAGTGTGAAGGGCAGGGAGGAATACCTATCTGGGGGGATACAGGGATAAACAGACATGCAGAGTCACAACATGCAGAGTCACAACACTGGACAGTCCCGGGAGGCCTCCCACTGGCCTCCACCTGGCCTGTACCTTCAGGACGTCCGACTCGTAGTTGTTGTTGCTCAGCACCCCATCCAGACACCGGTCACCCAGGTTGAGTTCTGCTGGGATGGAGGGAAGCAGCATTACCCATTTCATATGCACTTTATGAAAGCACTGTTCACCTGACAGGATAACCAAATTTCGTTCACTATGGATTCTATAAAGAATGAAAAGTTATGTGACCTTATGGTCATGGGCGTGGTGGGGGAAGGATGGGGGACGTGATAGTTAAGGAGTTTGGGATGGACATGTACACACTGCTGTATCTAGAATGGATAACCAACAAGGACCTACAGTATAGCACAGGGAACTCTGCTCAATGTTATATGGCAGCCTGGATGAGAGAGGAGTTTGGGGGAGAAAGGATGCATGTATATGTACAGCTGAGTTCCTTTGCTGTTCACCTGAAACTATCACATTGTTTATTAATCAGCTATATCCCATAATGAAATAGAAAGTTTAATTAAAAAAAAAAAGTTCTGTGATGAAGTATAATTGCAAACAGAGAAAAAGTAAAAGGCATTCTATTCCACGCCCCCCAGAAATGGTCCAATCTGCATAGCCCCTGGTCTGGGGTTGTGAAGTCCAGACATGTGTTTTTAGTGGGGGTGGTCCTTATGCACGACTCAGAGTTCCCCTGTTGTTGTTATTGCTGTCTTGGAGCCAACACTCACTGAAACTTGCAAACCCATGCAGACCTCCAGGAAAAGGTAGCTAATTCATGGCGACCAATGTGGCCTTTCCCTGCTCAGGCACACAGCCAGCCCACCACTGGCCTTAAGTACACCAAGCGAACAAGGAAAGGTGGTGGTGATCGGTGATAGGGCCAGCATTACCGCAGAACGGGGCCAGGCAGCCAAGGCAGCCGGTCCGGGCACAGCCCCAGTATAGGTGGCAGAAGGGCTGCAGGCAGATGGCACCTGTGGACACAGAGGACACACACCAGTCACACAACATGGCGAGGAGGAAGCTCATGTAACCATTAAATAAATGACAAGCTCGATTTTCACCACCATCTAGAAACTGTTAATGTGACGTACAGTTCAGCTGTTAGATTTTAAAATGACACCTTGGACCGGGTTCAATCCTTGCTCTGGGAACTGAGATCCAACAAACTATGCAGCCAACAGAACAGAATAAAATGAGACACTGGAGAACTACTGGGGTGATGTGTCAGATACAGGATCTAGAAAGAGAGCCCCCTGTGTGTATGACAGGGGTAGATATCAACTGGTGACCAAAGAGAGATTATCAACACAGTCCTGCAGAGATACCTGATGACACAGGTGGAAAACACAGAACTGTATCTTTAACTCAACAGTGCTTCCCAGGCTGGAAGGACACATAGGAGTGGCTCTGAGGTGGGGAGGGGCCCCGGGCGGATGGTGTACACACACACCCACACCCTCACTCACACTGCTGGGGGGCAATGCGGGGGTCCCGCTCGCGCTCTGCTCTCCGGTCGGGCATGGGCTGGAAGCAGCAGGTGCATATGGCGTGGCTTCCTTGCAGGGCGCACACGTAGTCCTGGGCTGTGGAACAGACAGCCTGCTCAGGCTGGTGCTGCCAGCACCGGAGCAGCAGCACGAGCGGCTCAGCCCACACCTAGAGGGGCAGCTACAAGATACGCATGAGGACACAGACCTACAAGAAAACCTGGACAGATCTCAGGCCAATTTTGCTACCAGCCAAGCGACGGTCTACCACTCAAACTAAAAGGTTTAATAGATGGAAAAGTGACCGAAGCTAGCTTTTGGTTCAGTAGTTGGAGCAAGATTTCAAAGGCCACTTGAAGGTTTTCTAGTATTTCCTGTAAAGGAAGCACAGATCATAAAACAGTAGTGATTTCTCTAGTCTCTGCTGGCTAACTCTGCCCCAGGAGCTGTGTCAATGTGGCCTGGCCCCTGGTCACTCATGCACCACATGAGGCTCTGTGTACTCACCATGGTCACAACAGGGCCTTCCACACAACACCCTGGCCATCCCCACCCACAAGGGCCTACAAGGACACCCCCGAAAGCCATGGCACAGCACATACGGCAGATGGTTAAGAATGTGGCTCTGGGTCACAATCCTGAGGTCAGTGGCCTCTAGACAGGCTCAGGCTGACAGTGGCAACGAGGCCAGGCCCTACAGTGTAGGGCCACAAACCACAGTCCACATGTTTATTGTCCCTTTCTTAATGGCACCTAGGAACTCGCCCACTGAAATGGGCAGCGAACAGACAGTTCAGGGAGGCTCTGGTAACATCACGTCCTGTTGCTGGAAAGAGGCCAGTCCCTCACCGGAGGGGCCCATGTGTGATGGTCACTTCAGCTCTGGCAAGCATCCCAGGGCATGCTGACTGCCCCAAGGCAGTAGCGGGGAGGGGTGGGGAAGGGTAAGTGTCAGAATCAGGACTGTGTGTTCAAGAGCAGAGATCCACAAATAAACCTGATTATCTGGTTTCTTAGCTCAAAACAGGTCACGAAAAGCAACAAGCTATCTGAGCAGAGAAGAGCCAGCAGAAGCACCACCCACACCCGGAGCGGTCAGGACAGCAAGGAAAGAGTGGCCATCTCACCTGCTGTGACGCTGGTGGACGTGGACGGTGCATCCCCGGGGGCCTGCGGTGCCCCTGGCTCGCTGCCGGGCCCTGGGTAGGGAAGGGGCTGCCCCACCTGCCTGCGGTACTCAGGGCACTGTCTGCACACGATGGATGGCTGGCTGCAAGGAAAGCACAGAGCTCGGGGGGATGAGATGACACCTGCTCTGGCTGGTGTGTGAGGCTGAGGGTAGCGACAACGGCCTCAGCCCGAATGACAAGCCAAGACCCAGACCCAGACCCCAGCTCATGGGCCTCGTCCCGCCTCCACGTCTCAGCTCTGCATCAGCTGCTGGACCTGGTGCGTGCAAAGGGGAAGGACAGCTGCCCTCCAGCACCCCCCAGCCCCGTACACTCACCCTGCACAGCAGCAGTCAGCAGGCTCTACTCCCTGCCACCTCCCAGCCTCCTTTTCCCATACTTCTCCAGAGCTCTCTCCCTCAGACACGCCTGGGGTCTGGAGACATCTCCTGCCTGCCCCTTGACCCCCTAAGCCATCCCCTGGAGTGGAGCCTTCCTGTTCCCACACTGGGCAGGATGCGCTCTTGCAGGTCTGACGCCACCCAGTGCACACCCTTCCCCTCGTTAAAATCTGAAAATTCACAGGGCTGGATGCCGCTGTCCACAGCACCTTTCAGCTGTATGCTCCTCAGCTGAGCCTTCAAACCTGCAGATGGTAAAACATAATCTGCAGGAAAGGCACATGTAGACTCTCCTCTGGTCTCAGTCAGAGGATGCCTGCCTGAGCCTGGCACCCATGGGAAGGACAGGCAAGACATGACTAGAAAAGGCAGCAACGCTGAAAAGACACTCAGCCATGTTTGTAAGAAAAATACGTAAATGGGAATAAGTTACCTGCCTGTCCCAAGACCCTGAGTGTCTCAGGGATCACTGGGATTCCTCCACACACGCCGGGGAGTGCCGCCACCTGCACTCAACGGCGGGCATTTGTCGAGCACCAATCTTGCACTCGACCAAACATCAGAAGTACAGCAAGGTATCCTCTCGTGGAGACTCCTGACATGAACATCCTACTTCCACATGCTTGTCTCCAAGAAATAACATGTGGACTAAACTGTAAACACAGAATGTGCACTGTGGTTTTGTCCCAGGTTTCAAAATATTACAAAAAATCTCTTAATAAAAAAAAAATTAAGCAGGTATGACTACACATGTGTATGAATGGATGAATATATAATAAAAACTTCACACAAAAGTGATTTTTGATTTTCTTTTTGCTTGAACATTATGTGCTAAATTTTGTGAAAAGAGACAAACTAGGGGTAGGGGTTTGTCTTTTTAAATATTATGGCCTCAACAGAAAAATTCATACCCTGGACTTCTAAGTCAGGAGACATTAGCCGATAAAATAAGGTCTCCTAGGACTGCATCCTGTCTACCAGGTGGCTGTGGCTTTTCTGTAATAATACCCTGACAGATGATAAGTACCTCAAGTGATACTCTAGGATGTATGTTCACTAGGTAAGCTGTGGAGAGTGAGTGTGCTTATGTGGTATTTGTATTAGCTGGTGAATCAAGGCACTTGATGAGGACTCAGCAAATACAAAAGTATCATTTCCTGTGGCCAGTCTCTCACAATAATTAAGCCCAAGCATTATGCTACACACCCTGAACTTCTATAAGGCTGTATGTCAGTTATATCTTCATAAACTGGAAAACAATACAGATAAACAACAAAAAAATAGAATAAATGTTCCACTGCACAACAAAAGAGAAAAAAGGCTATCACAGGAAGCAGGGCAGTGAGCAAGCCTCATCACGGTCACCTGAATGAGTGGCGTGCTTGGCACAAGGCAGGCAACACGGCTGCCAGGTTGCGCCTCAGCAGTGGCCTGGGCCAGCTGGTCCTAAGGGGAGGTTAGACCTGGGCCACCCACCCCGCTCCAGGCCCAAGGGGCTCACCTAACGTCCGAGGACTCACTGTCCACGTCTGACAGCTCCAGCAGGTCCTCGGAGCTGCCCTCCTCGTCGGAGAAGGCCCTCCTGACCTTGGGCTGCAGCATGTCCTGTGTTATCTTGTTCCTGGCGGCCATGCTGCGCAGATCCTCCTCGCTGCGCCTCTTGTCTGGGTGCTGCAGCAGGTACGCCTCCACCAGGTTGTTGAGGATGTGGTTTTTACAGATGCGCTCGACTGGACAGCGGCAGGTGGGGCACAGGGCAGACCGCTCCATCCAGCCCGAGTAGCAGGCAGCACAGAAGGTGTGCATACAGGGCTGCAGGCTGAGGGCACGGATGGGCTTCAGAGAACTGGGGGCACTCTTGGGCAAAGCATCTCCCCAGCAAGTGCAGTAGCCCCTCGGATGCCAGGGCCCCAGGGGCACGGCTGGCCTGGGGCATGAGGATCAAGGACCCAGGATCACGCTGCCTCTTTCCTCGGAGGAAAACAGTCCAGCCCTGCTCAGACTGAGGTTTGGGTACAAAACAGAAAAATGAGCCAACTGCCCATCCCCAGACCCTATGCTCTTTTGCCTCAGCAGGGCCTTGAGCCTGTGCTTCCTGGGCATTCCACCCATACCATGCGTGAGGTCTGCTGCTGGCAGGGTCTGCATCCTCAGCTAATGCCAGGGGAAGCTACCTGCCTTCCAAAACCTGCCAGAGAAACAGTCCCTCTGCAAAAACATGACACCCATCTCAACTGCTTTAACTCTGTGCCTGTCAACTACAAGAAAGTAGGAAAAAAAAAAAAAAAGAAACTAGAGGTCACATGGCACCCTAGGGAGGGCCAGGGAGGAAGAGCAGCGACACGGGGTGTGGGTGGAAAGGACACGCATTTCAGCTGAACTTCAGACAGACTAATTCCAGGTTCCCACAGAGAAGCAATGAGAGATCTTCATTCTAGGAGGCTCGCTCCATGCTAACTGCCAAGCTTCCTTTGCCAGGAGACACCGCGCCCTCGGTGCAGCTCTCCTGCTCCGCCTGAGGCCAACCCGAGGTCAGAGCCACTGCACCTCAGTCTCTAGGGCTCCTCTGAAGCTTCAGTCACCAGCCTGGTTCCCGGCTCGTCAGCCGTACAAGGAAAACGGCTATGGCACCCTCCGTGGGTGCAGCCTCCAACCTGACCCAAAGGCCCACCCCAGCCTTGGCCTCCCATAGCACCCCACTTGGGCACACCTCACACAGTCGTGCAGCAGGTCCTGGCAGATGATGCACGTGAGCGTCTCCTCCATCTTGTCTGGTTTCATGGCCTCGGCTCTGACGTCAAAGGCAGCGGGACGGTCTCTGCCTGGGTCTGCGACCAGTATGGGCAGGTTAAGGTCTGGCTCCCCATCTGCAAGGGAAGGGACACATTCTGACCATAATGACCATGGAGGCAACACGTCTCTTGGATTTACAGATGTCTTAAACTGTGGACAGAAGACCTCTTTCTCTGTGTATTTCAAAGGACATTTTTAAGAAGGTTCAAAATAAGTTTCATAATCTGGTATATTTAAGTATTGTTTTAGAATAGTTAATAGTATAAAAAGACACTCAGGATACACAGGTACGAGAAAAGGCCAGTTGTCAAATAGCATTTGTGTATGAAGTCATTTTTGTTTGAATAAAAAAATGTGACTCATATGCATACAGGGAAGTGCTGGAAAATACAGACCATCAGGTGTTACCAGGAGCACTGATGAACCTATTTGCAGGGCAGGAACAGAGACAGAGACCCAGAGAGACTTGTGGACACAGTGGGGGAAGGAGAGGTAGGGCAAACTGGGAGAGCAGCATTGACATATTTCACATACTATCATATATAAAATAAATAGCTAGTGGGAAGCTGCTGTGCAGCACAGGAAGCTCAGCTGGGTGCTTCTGTGGTGACCCAGATGGGTGGGATGGGGTGGGGGGTGGGTGAGAAGGAGGCTCAAGAAGAATGGGATATATGTATATGTATAGCTGATTCTTATTGCTGCACAGCAGAAACTAATGTAATGTTGTAAGGCAACTATACTCCAATTAAAAAATAATTAAATTTAAAAAATGTTACCAGGAGCTTAAAATCTTTTCTTTTTCTTTTTGGCTGGCATGTTTAATTTTTCTATATCACAGATTAATTTTTATTAGAGAAACATGATTTAAAAAATCAAATATTTAAAAGAAAACAAAAGCAGCAGCCCTCTTCGCCAGCCTCTGCTCATCTTCACCATCCCCGCCTCCTCTGAGGAAAGGACTTTCTTCCTGCCTAACAGTGTCTTTTAGCTGTTTCTTCTGGTCCCAGCCACTGTGTTTCTGGATTGTCAAGCTACATTTACGCTGAAGATTTTAGCTATCATTTCCTGATATCCATTAAAACAGAGAAGGATTTTGCCCTTTGAGTAGCCTTCCCAATATTATTCTAACACAATTATTGGGTCAATATATTGTAGGTATATTACTATACTTAAATAGTCTGTTCAGTCAAATAGCATATTAGAATTTTCTTCCTTATATAATTTTTCATTTCTGATAATTAAAAATGGCTTCATTCTTATACTTGTTTATGTATCTGTTGCCAATTCATTCCACCCCTTCCCAGGTCAATCAACTCATTTTCCACTCAATACACTAGGCAATACAGTTTCTTTCTAAGGCCCATCTTCCTTCGCATCACACTGCTCCAATCCACGGGCAGCCCTCAGGTCTGCCTTACAGCTACTGTCCTACCAACTACATTCCCAAACATTTTTTACAATCTTTTTAACTTTGGCTTTTAAAGCACAGATTTTTCTCTAAATTGTCTTTAATGTGAAGTTTCAAACTATCACTTAAAGATAACATACTCTTAAAAATTAGCTGTTGTATTAGGACAGAGTCGCGACTCGAGAATATGGTTTCCAGGGGCTTCCCTGGTAGCTCAGTGGTAAAAAAAAAACCCGCCTGCTAATGCAGGAGACATGGGTTTGATCCCTGATCTGGGAAGACCTCCCATACCATGGAACAACTAAGCCCATGCACTACAACTACTGAGCCTGTGCTGTGGAGCCTCAGAGCCTCAACGATTGAAGCCCGCAAGCCCCAGAGCCTGAGCTCTGCAACGAGAAGCGACCACAGTGAGAAGTGCACACATGTCACTAGAGAGTAGCCCTGCCTGCTGTAACCAGAGAAAAGCCTGTGCAGCAATGAAGACCCAGCACAGCCAAAAAAAAAAGAATGCAGTTGCAGACTGATAGCATATCCTGGCAGTAAACAAAGTTCAATCCCAATGGTACAAACCGGAAAGAAAGGGCCCAGGCTGCCATCTGCTGTCAGCCTAAGACAACATCCTCAGGCTTTGGCAGACGGTGGGGCCCCAACAGGTGCAGATTGGATGGTCTTGCTGGGCCCTGAGGTTACATGAAACCTCAAGATTCTGACCTGCTTTTACTCTCTTCTTAACAGGCTCCAAATCCTCCTGATCCTGGGGTTCCGACAGAGAAAAGGAAGCCCCCTCTCTGTTTGGGAGAGTCACAGGGAAGCTGGAGATTTCATCACTTGTCACAGATGGGCCACACCCCTTTGGAGAGACGTCTGCACCTCTGGAGCCTGTGAGAGAGACAAACAAGAAAGTCTGATTCACCCGCCTCAGAAGAAGAAACAGCAGATCGAAGTGTCACTAATTCAAACTAGGCACAGGTGACACAAGGTGCTGTTAAAAAACCCAGGAAACTGGAAGGGTTCATTCTATGTGATTTTTACAGTATATGAATTACATAACCTGTAAACCACACTGCTATAGTTCCCTATTCCCAGGCTTTCTCTTGAGGATGGAACAAGACAGCGACTGCTACAGAAACCTTACTACTGACAGCCTGAGGCCTAACGCCACCACTGAACTCCTCAGTGCTTGTCTGTCTCCGTAACAACACAGGGCAGGAACAGTGAACAGAAAGCACTGTAGCTGCCACCCCGAGACCCCCATTCTCACTGGAGCTGGAGGGAGGCCCTCGGCCTGCAGAGGTGGGCTCCATGGAAGAGGTAGAGGCCGTGGGGAAGAGGTCTGACGTGGACGTCGATGGCTGTGGTTCCTCAAAGCACACCTGAGTGGCGGGCGACGACAGCAGGACCTGGGGATCCTGAGGATCGTCACCTTGCCCTGCACCTGAGGTATCTTTGGTCACGTGGAACACATTTTCTTTATTAGCTTCTGTGAACACAGAAGGAGCAGGAGGAAAATATAGTCAGGGCACAGATGGGCACCACCGCCTCAGGCAAACTATTCCTGTTGATGGAGACAGTCAACACACAGACCCACTTTACACACACCCACTCCTCTTGGAAAATCCCACTTACCAAAGGAGTCTTGTGTTACACCTTGCTTTTCATTTAGAGATTCATAGAGGTATGCCACGTCTGAAAGAAATTAACCAAATCAGAGCACTGTCAGTCACGTGCCAGGTGAGAACTCACATTTCTCTTCTGTTCCCTCCTACTACCTCACAGCCACTTTGTCCTTGTTGACTATTTTGACTTATCAGCTAATAACCACAGCTGCCAGTTTAAGGGAATTTAAAGCAAGTGATCCAAAACATCTGAACCAAAGCCAAAAAAGCCTCAGGAAACTCTTCTGGCATGAAGAGGCTGACTAAGGGAAGCAGAGCAACAAGGAGGGATGAGTCTATGCCTTGCTTATTTCAAACCACCAGAAGCGGACACGAGATCCTTCTGTGTGGCCAGGGGTGGCTTTGACTATGCTGAGGACAACCTAGCGAACACCCGCCCCCTTCTTCCTATTTTGGGGGCACCATTTGAAGGACTCCCCTAATTCTGTCCTGCATCATTCTTCTTCCACAAATGTAGATGCTCAGATTGGGACAAGCTCCAGTGGAATCCTGTCTGACCTCTGCTGTCTACTGTCAAGTGTCCCAGAGCAGAGCCATCTGTGGCCTCCAGCCCCCATTCTAAGTCTTATTCTCAATTTAGGAGTCTTCTTCTGTCAGCTCACCCCTCCCCATTCACTCACTTCTCCTTGGCTACCATTTTGAGACCCCTGGCTCATGACCACGGTGGCATTTCTGAAGAATGCCTGGGGCTCAGACTGCAAGGCCAACACTCCCATTCTTAAACAGACACTACCCACACCAAGAATCTACATAAACACAAAAGGGATGCAGGTAAGCTAACATTCTTTCAGGAAATACTGGCTTCAATAGGCCTCTTCCCAAATGCTTTCCAGCTGTTGCAGGGCCCCCTGCCACACCTCACCTGTGGGTCCAGCCCAAGAAACCCCCCTCTTACTGTGTTCTGGCTCATTCTTCCTGTACACCAAGTAGATGACATCCCCAGTCTGTAAAGGGCAAATTTGCCTCTTAACAACCTTCAGCTTGTTAATGACAGTTCCATTGGCGCTGTAGGGACAACAAAATGGAATTTATCCTACTTAAAATAACTTGGAGTTAAAAGTTTCCTTTTCTACAATTGTAGGAAAGCAGTTCAATATTACCAATTTTTTTTTTTTTTTAAAATTTAAGAAAGTTTTTGGTGGCGGTGCACAGCACATGGGATCTCATTCCCCAACCAGGTACTGAATTGACACCCCCGGCACTGAAGTGTGGAGTCTTAATCACTGGACTACCAGGGAAGCCCCTATCACCTTGAAAATGATAAATACTCATAGGAATAATATAAACATTTGTGCCGCCTTACAATTCTCTTAAGGAAATCCTTGCCTGTTGTGCTGTCACTCGCAGCCAAATGATGTTGTCAAAGTGTTTGAATGTCTTTCCTGTTCCAAACTCATGTTCTCCTCCTGGTGAAGCCCTAGAATGTCCTTTGATTTCCAGCTTCTCTTCTGCACCAGACTCTGTCCACAGACCTAGCCCTCCCTCCAGCAGCCTTAGCCCCTCAGTTCATTCCTCACATGAGCACCGACGGCCCCCATGAGACAAGCTCTGTGTGCTAAGTCGCTTCAGTCATGTCCGACTCTGTACAACCCCGTGGGCTGAAGCCTCGCAGGCTCCTCTGTCCATGGGATTTCCCAGGCTAGAATACTGGAGTTGCCATGCCTTCCCCCAGGGGATCTTCATGACCGAGGGATCAAACTCACATCTCTTACGTCTCTTGCATTGGCAGGCAGGTTCTTTACCACTAGTGCCACCAGGGAAGCCCTGAGACAGGCTCTGGGCAGAAGCAAATCAACACACAACTACGGATGACAGGAAGACAGTGCGATTCCTGTGCTTGGGATGCCACTCCAGTTAATCAGGGGCCAGTTAATCAGGTGCTTAAACCCCTTAGTGACTCCTTACTGTTCTCAGGCTAAAGTCTGGTCTCTCCAGCATGGACATTGGGGTATTCCTGCTGGCGCTTCTGGACCTCTGCAGCTGCTGTTCCTTCTGCATGGAACCCCTGCCCCTCCAGCCACCTCAGCCAAGGGAGGCAGTGGCTGCTGGAAGCTGGCACAGAAGATAGCTGCTTCTCCTCTACAGCCTCCAGAAAGAGCTGACACCAATGAGACCTGAGTTGGACTTTGGGACCCTTTTGGCCTTCCCTGGTGGTCTAGTGGTTGAGAGTCTGTCTGCAAATGCAGGGGACACAGGTTGTATCCCTGGTCCAGGAAGATTCTGCATGCCATGGGGCAACTAAGCCTGTGCACCACAACTGCTGAGCCTGGTCTCTAGAGTCTGCATACTGAAACTACAGAAGTGGAGAAGCCCAGTGCTCCACAACAAAAGAAGCCACTGCAATGAGAAGCCTATGCACAGTAAGGAGGAGTAGCCCGTGCTCGCCACAACTAGAGGAAGGCTGGTACAGTAACAAAGACCCAGAAGAGCCTAAAATAAGTGAATAAATATTAAAAAAGAAAATCAGGGACCACACTACTGGATGGGAGGGCAGCGGATACTACTGGGAGAGACAGAAGCCTGAGTCAGACGGGACAGGAGGCGCCTCCTTGAGGAGGTCCTCCTGAGTGGACCGAGACTAGACTGCAACCAGGGGGAGGAGCGCACCTGAGCAACCTTCTCCCCCTTAGCCAATTTTGGGCACTCAGTCTACCTCGGCCCTAACTCCATGGCTGCACTCTTATGACCCCCAGTGAGGAAGAGGCTCTAGCCTGGGCTCTGAGCAGGCTTCCACTACTCTAGATTTCTGTATAGGGCCAGACAGTAAACAGTGCAGGCGGTGTTGTCACACCATCTCTGTTTCGAGTCCTCAGCAGCTGGTAGCAGGTCCCCGGAAGGCTGCGCTGCCTTCCCAGTAAAAGCCCACTTACAGAGACCAGTGAAGCTGTCTCACATGGCCACGGCTCTGCTGCCAGGCTCAAGATCCATCCTCAAGCTCTTTCTAGCCCAAAGTCTGATTTCACTTTTCTGCTTAAAAAGTGAAAGTGAAGCCACTCAGTCATGTCTGACTCTGCGACTCCATGGACTGTAGCCTACAGGCTCCTCCGTCCATGGGATTTTCCAGGCAAGAATACTGGAGTGGGTTGCCATTTCTTTCTCCAAGGGGTGCTTAAACCCCTTAGTGACTCTTTACTGTTCTCAGACTAAAGTCTGGTCTCTCCAGTGTGGACATTGGGGTCTTCCTGCTGGCGTTTCTGGACCTCTGCAGCTGCTGTTCCTTCTGCATGGAACACCCCTGCCCCTCCAGCCACCTCGGCCAAGAGAGGCAGTGGCTTCTGGAAGACAGCTTCTCCTCTAAAGCCTCCAGAAAGAGCTGATGCCAATGAGACCTGAGTTGGACTTTGGGACCCAGGCCTATAATATCCCAGATTGCTGTTGTTTTCAGCCACTGAGCCTTTGGTTATTACAACAACAGTATAATAGTATAATCCTATTAATACAAAATAAATATGTATATATTTTTAGTGGGTAAGTGCAATTTGAAAAGCTTTTCATTTTCGCACACTACTTATGTGGTGTAATAGTAAAAAAGGAAGGGAAACTTCTTGATTTGGGGAAGCCTAACTTGCATAAGACTCTTGAGAAGCCCTTGGACTGCAAGGAGATCCAGCCAGTCCATTCTGAAGGAGATCAGCCCTGGGATTTCTTTGGAAGGAATGATGCTGAAGGTGAAACTCCAGTACTTTGGCCACCTCATGAGAAGAATTGACTCATTGGAAAAGACTCTGATGCTGGGAGGGATTGGAGGCAGGAGGAGAAGGGGACGACAGAGGATGAGATGGCTGGATGGCATCAGTGACTCGAAGGACGTGAGTCTGAGTGAACTCTGGGAGTTGGTGATGGACAGGGAGGCCTGGCATGCTGCGATTCATGGGGTCGCAAAGAGTCGGACACCGCTGAGCGACTGAACTGAACTTGCATATATTTGTAAAAACCCAAAATGTATCACTGCCTTTTAAGTCTTACTTCTGAGACATTTTTGCTTTAATCTGAAAACATTCAAGAATTGTCACAGGCACCAGTGTCACTAAGTAGCCCATTCCTAGAAGCCAGAAAATATATCTCCCAATACCCAGAGACCGTAGCAGACTTCTGAGCTATAGAAAGTGGGCCTTTGTCTCTTCTCTGCAGTCACTGGCTAAAGTTGGATTCCTGAAGCTAAAAGAGGAAACAGGAAAGAAGTTCAGAAAGAGCTTACCTGGTATCTTCCAGTGATACCTGACCAGATTTTTCATCCACTGTAATTTTACAGTGATCTCCAGAGACCAATTTATTGCCAGGGAATGAAAGGTCACAACCTAAAACAGAGGAGGGTGTGCAGAGAAGGGGAATACAACTGTGGGTACTGGGCACAACACTATGCTTCTTTTAATGATATCACATGACCAGAAGTCAAGACCCACTAAGTCAAGACCCAAAAAGCATTTAAGTGTTAATCCAAAAGGAAAAGGGACTATGTCTTGAACCTTTCTGCTTCCTCATTAGCCAGAGGATATACCCCATCAACACCTCTAGCTATACATCAACAGCTTCATGGCGACGTTTTTACAATATGCACATGTATGCAGACAACCTGATAAGCATTATAGAACTTTGAGAAATACCTAAGGGGCTTATTAAATATCTTCAGTATTATAGTCCTGAATTTCTTCTGTGTAATCTAAGGTTTCATAAATAGTCACAAAATTGAAGCAATGACAGAGTCACAAAAATATGACTGAGTTATCACAGGCACACGTACACATTTAAGAAAATTTAAAACAAAACAGGGATGTATCTATAGCTGAATACAATTACTGTATTCTCATTAAGTCTAAGGGGGAAATCTTCAAATACTTTGTTCTCTCCTAAAATCAAAAGAATAAATGCTTTCAGGAGTGTTTTAATACCAAGTCACTAATCTGCCTATGATAGGTTTGCACCATAGCTACTAAGGTTTATAGAAGCTTTATTTTATTGTTTTGGGGGCCATGCCCTGCAACTAGTTGGATCTTAGTTCCTTAACCAGGGATTGAGTCTACACCTTTGGCAGTGAAAGCATACAGTCCTAACCACTGGACAGCTAGGGAATTCCCTACAGTAGCTTTATTTTTAATAACCAAACGTGGGAAGCAGTACAGTACAAGTACCCATCAACTGGTGATGAATTAATACACACACTGCAGAACACCACCCAGCAATAAAAAGGAACACGCTTGATACACATAACTGCCAAGGATGAACCTCAAAAGCACCAGCCAAGAGAAAGAAGCTGGACCCAAAGACAGTGCTGCGATAATGTGTGATTTCCCTTAGATGGCTTTAGACGGTGTTCTGCAAAAGGCAGAACTACAGGGGTAGAAATCAGATACGTGAGTGTCAGGATTTGAGGTTGAAAGGGCAGGGACAGACTCCAAAAAACCACCAGGAACTTTCTGAGGTGATAGAAATGTTCTGTATCTTGATGGTAGTGGTGCCTCTATTTCTCAAAACTCATTGAACACCTAAAAGGGGCAAATTTTACTAAGTGTGAACTATGCTTCCATAATCCTTAAACCTTATTTGCCCAAACACTCCAAATTATGGGAAGCATTTTGTTACATTTATCTGAGGTGAATTTCACCTGTGCTCAAGACTGTCCCATTACACTGAGCAAAACCACCAGGATGGTCTCACAACCCCAAAGCCAGGCTGGTCACTGTGGCACCGGAGTGGGGTTTTAACAGGCTTCTCCATGGCAGAACATCAGCATTCCAATTGAGAACTGGAATATTGTGTACTTGTCTTTCAGTTCATTAATCTCGCCATGGCTGGTATGCATTTCTGCCACTCCCCAAGAATGGGGAGCTCTTTGGGAAAGCGAGGACTCCCACTCCTGCCCCCCCCGCCCAACCGCTGCACATCAACTCAGCTCTCCCTTTTTCTCAAAATAATGCCTTCTACATAGCAGGTGTGTAACAGTTTTAAAATAATCAAGTTCTATAACCTGTGTGCCCCCCCAAATTATACACTGAAACCCTATCCCCTAAAGTGACTGTATTTAGAGACTGTATTTAGTGACTCTGGATGATAAAGTTAAATAAGATCATTAGGGTGGGGCCTTAATCTGAGAGGGTTGAACTACTTCTAAAAGGGAGACACCACAGGTCTCTTGGTCCAGTATGCGAGGACAGAAAGAGAAGGCAGCTCTCTGTGATCCAGAAAGAAGAGTTCTCATCAAGAAACAAATCAACTGACACCTTGATTTTGGACTTCCTAGACTCTAGAAGTATAAGAAATAAATTTCTGTTGTTTAAGCTTCCTGATCTGTGGTATTTTGTTATGGAGGCCTGGGCAGACTTTTAAACTCTACATTTTGCTGAAAAGGTTAATACATTCAAGGAAAGGACTTTCACTGAATCAGCTTAACTACATATTTATGTTCCTTGCTTTGTTGTTCAGTCACTAAGTCATGTCCAACTCTTTGCAACTCCATGGACTGCAGCACACCAGGCTGCCTTGTTCCTCACTATCTCCTGGAGTTTGCCCAAGTTCATGTCCATTGAATCAGTGATGCTGTCCAACCATCTCATCCTCTGTTGCCCTCTTCTCCTTTTGCCTTCAATCTTTCCCATCATCAAGGTCTTTTCCAATGAGTCGATTGTTCGCCATCAGGTGGCCAAAGTACTGGAGCTTCCTTGTATTAACGTGTAAAGTGATACTATAGTGTTGTGTTATAATAACAATGGCTAACGTTAAGTGCTAACTCTTAGCCAGGCTTCTTTAATCTTCACAGTGACCCTATGAAGTAGGTACAAAGGCATTGAAATGTAAATTTTTAACCCAAAGTAAGCGGTACTGTGGTGGTGCTGCTGCTTCTGCTGGTGTCATGGTGGGCCTGGAGGTGGCGGTCTCTGGGGCTTCTGCTCTTCATCAAACATCCATTTACACCAATTAATGCATCTTGAAAAGTTTCTAATAATCCATAAATATTTTTAAAGTTGTAAAAAAAATAACAACTTGATGCTGGGGTTTAAGACTGTCTCCCAGAAGACCCCGACAGAAAAACAGGTACAGGTACATCGTACTGGGTAAAATGAAGCCAAAAAATACTTGCTTTTAAATGGTAATTTTTCTCATTCTCTCTTGTTTAAAGTATAAAGTCAGAAAAACAATGTATTATTTTCATTTAAAAAAATTATTTATTTATTTGGTTGTATTAGGTCTAAGTTGCATCTTGTGAACTTAATTGCGGCATGTGGGATCTAGTTCCTTGCCCAGGGATGGAACTCCAGTTCCCATGCATTGGGAGTGCAGAGTCTCATACACTGCACCACCAAGGAATTCCCAGAGTCACAATTTATTAATTTACATAAAACCAAAATATTTTTGTTGGCCTCATCAGTGCACTGCATTCTCAGTGTCAAAGCTACAAGGGAGGTTAAATTATCAGGTCTAGAGGCAGTACAGGACTGAGCGACTTCACTTTCACGCATTGGAGAAGGAAATGGCAACCCACTCCAGCGTTCTTGCCTGGAGAATCCCAGGGACGGGGGAGCCTGGTGGGCTGCCATCTATGGGGTCGCACAGAGTCGGACACGACTGAAGTGACAGCAGCAGCAGCAGAGGCAGTAAGCACGGAGGATGAGGGCTCTTCCTCTCACTACTTGTTTGACTTTCTTCAAGTCCTTAGCTTCCCCTTTCATTAAATCAACAACTATTTAAGCAACTCTATTCTAAGAGCTGGGACTTGAGATCTTTTTTAATGTAGTTGTTTACAGCTATAAATTTCCCTCTAAGCACTGCTTATCTGCATCCCCTAAGTTTTGGTACATTATAGTCTGGGGCTTCCCTGATAGCTCAGCTGGTAAAGAATCCTCCTGCAATGTGGGAGATCGGGGTTCAATCCCTGGGTTGGGAAGATCCCCTGGAGAAGGGAAAGGCTACCCACTCCAGTATTCTGGCCTGGAGAATTCCATGGACTATATAGTCCATGCGGAGAAGGAAATGGCAACCCACTCCAGTATTCTTGCCTGGAGAATCCTGTGGGCTGCTGTCCATAGGGTCGCACAGAGTCGGACACGACTGAGGCGACTTAGCATGCATGCATATAGTCCATGGGATCGCAAAGAGTTGGACATGACTGAGCGATCTTCACATATGATATTTTTACTTATGTCGAGATATTTTCTAATTTCCCTGTTGATTTCTTCTTACACCCACTGCTTCTTTAAGAATGTTATTTAATTTCCACATATCTGTGGATTTTCCAGTGTTCCTTCTACTTTGCTTTCTAATTTCGTTTCTATTAAGGTTAGAGAAGATGCTTTGGGTAGTAATAAACATGAGAAGATTGCATTCCCGGGGATAAATTATTATATCTACTTCATAAAGTTGTGGTGAGGATTAAACAACCTGAATGAAGCACTCAGAAGTGACTGGGCAGACCATTAAGTGAATACATGGCAGCTGTTACACGAAAGCCCATTCCACTGGAAAAACTGGACGGCAGAATGCGCCCCGCCCAGGGGCCTCCCATAGCCTGGTGGGCCCGGTCTCGCCCTGCTAATATCACCAGGCTTCCGCCCTCTGCCCCCGGCTTCTATCCTTCGGTCCCCGTCCCCCACCCCCATCCCGGGTCCCTGGTCCCCGCCCCCGTGCCCTGACCCATCCCCAGGCTTGTCCCCCGCCCGTCCCACGTTTCCCATGCCCGCTCTCCGCCCCGCACCTCTTCTTCGCCCGATGGTCCACTCCCGTTTCCTCAGGAGGACGTGCGGCTCGCCCTCCTCGGCGCCCAGGCGAAGAAGCCTCCCCCACGGCTTCTGCTGGGGCGGCTGCTCGCCTTCCCCCGGCCGCTCCATCGGATTCACATCTGACGAGACCCGGAAACGTCGGGTGAGACCCGGGCCGCAAGGGCAGAGGCTGCGGCCTGCCGCTCCTCCTCGGCGCCCGCGCCCCACCGCTGCGGCCCGCACCGCGAGCCTCCCCAGCGTCCCACCGGACGCCCGCGCCCGTCGCCAGCTTACCCCCCGCCCCGCGCCGAACCCGGAACCGGCCGCGCAGCCACCGCTGCTGTCAACAGACATCGCAGATCCCTCAGCTGATCCGCTGGGCGGGGCCCGCGGCGTCCTTGCCCTGCGATTGGCGGGCGGTGGCAACCACTGAACGCGGCGGCTAGAGTGGAACCTTGGGGACGGACATCGAGAGTGGACACGTGGAGGCGAGCGGAGCGTGCGCAGAGGATAGGTTGTGGGCTTGGAGGCCATCTTTGATGTTGGCCGGGACGACTTGGTGTTCGCGGATCTCGGAAGTAGCTGAAGTCAGCCCCATGTTAAGTACGCGGAAAGGGGACAGAGTAACGAGCATTGGGCACCGAAGCAAATTCCCAAAGCTGCGTTGGAAGTGCAGATGGCGTTGAGAAGTGCGAAGCGACGGTCTGCCTTACATTTGACGAGGTAAACGAAAGCTGAAAATTTCCAAAGCCAGTTTTCTGGCGATCGAAATGTTGATAGTACCCTGGGAGAGCTCTGGAAAGCGCGAGCATCTCCGTATTGGTCGGCACCTCTTGGAGGCGGTGATACAGTCTCCGTTTTAAAAGCACGTTTCCTGGACTCAAGCGATGCTGCTTTTGGGGATCTAGCGGCGCTCCGGTGAGTGTTCCAAAGGAGATTGATCTGGGATCGTCCGTGCTGAACGCGTGAGAGTTAAAGTGCCGAGTCCCGGGAGCCGGCCTTGCGGTTCAGAGCAGCGAAGCCACGTCTGACCGACCAGGACGTCGACAAGGAAGTAGCCACCCGTTTGTGTAAGAATAATTGGGTCCATCAGTTCAGTTCAGTCGCTCAGTCTTGTCCAACTCTTTGCGACCCCACGAATCGCAGCAAACCAGGCCTCCCTGTCCATCACCAACTCCCGGAGTTCACTCAGACTCAAGTCCATCGAGTCCGTGATGCCATCCAGCCATCTCACCCTCGGTCGTCCCCTTCTCCTCCTGCCCCCAACCCCTCCCAGCATCAGAGTCTTTTCCAATGAGTCAACTCTTCTCATGAGGTGGCCTAAGTACTGGAGATTCAGCTTCAGCATCATTCCTTCCAAAGAAATCCCAGGATTGATCTTCAGAATGGACTGGTTGGATCTCCTTGCAGTCCAAGGGACTCTCAAGAGTCTTCTCCAACACCACGGTTCGAAAGCATCAATTCTTCGGTGCTCAGCCTTCTTCAGAGTCCAACTCTCACATCCATACATGACCACAGGAAAAACCATAGCCTTGACTAGACGGACCTTAGTTGGCAAAGTAACGTCTCTGCTTTTGAATATGTTATCTAGGTTGGTCATAACTTTTCTTCCAAGGAGTAAAC